>NC_140618.1:130594-618094 GCF_057382275.1 Copadichromis virginalis
ATCTTTGGGAAATAGAATATTATCTTATAAGAGATTGACCTTTGTTTTCAAATTCTTGGTTTAATAGCAGGTCTAATTACAGAAATCTTTTTATAATAATAAAGAAAGGCGAAAGCTGAAAACATGATGGAATAATAATAATGATAATAAAACCCCAGAAATGCATATAGATGCATTAATGTTACTTGATATAGATGGACACACCCCAAGGCTTGATCAACCTGGGCGGGGCCTTCCTTGGAAGAGGGTGTCTAGTGATAAATGGCCGAAACACCCAATGATTCCAAGGTCCACTACTGATGATGTGTCCTTAAATATTACCTTAAAAAATTAAAATACACAATAATGTCAAATTAAGGAGACAATAAAAAGATAATACAATAAAATAAATAAAAAGAAAACGTAACAATAAATAATAAAGGATTGAAAAGAACATGGATTCAGACTAAGAAAAGTATTTAAACAATAAGGTTAAGTGTGTAAATGAAGGGCATCATATACATAGGGAGTGGCCAAAAGTGCTGTCTCAGGGCCTCCTGGGGGCAAGCTGGTCACTTCTCAAGGACAGAGGGAGGAGGACTGAGACGGGGAAGGGAAGTGGGGACTGAGCATGACGTGCGGTGGCCCGTGCCTTTCCAGTGGCCCTCCATCCAACCACCCAGTCGTCGGACGAAGTGGGGAGGGATCATTGCGTTTTCTTTCACAAATCCTAACTAAGGGAGCCCTAAAAGCCTAAGCTAAGAGAAAAAAGACAAGAAAGGTCAGAAAAAAAGACAAAGTACAAAAGGAAAGGATTTACAGGAAGGGGGTGCCATATAAAGAAAAAGAAAAATACAGAACAGGACGGGATGTCTAAAAAGAAGGGGGTGCCATTTAAAGAAATATGAGAAGGAATAAAGAAAAGAACACAAGAGAAATAAAGTGAAATGATAAAGAACAACAGAGAGAATAAAGAACAACAGAAATATAAAGAGAAAGATAAAGAATCACAGAAAGAATAAAGAACAAGAATAAAGAAAAACAGAAATACAAAGAGAAAGATAAAGAAAAACAGAAAGAACAAAGAACAACAGAAAAAGATAGAAAAAGGGAGAGCTAAAGCAGAAAAAACTGAGAACAAGAAAAAATAAGAAACAGAAAAAGTTAAGAAAAACAGAAATGAAAAGCAAGAGTATAAAAGGCCCAGAGTGGCGAAATTGAACACAAGAAGCGGGTGGGCCAAGCCTGAAGAAGGCTCAGAGAAGCCGAAACGTCGCGAATGGCCCACCACAGTGCACTACACCCGCTTAGGGTAATTTTTTGATCAGGGGGCACCAATACCAGTCCCATGGATGGACCGTGCACCTAGGTTCCGGCATAGCCGGGCCTATTCTTTCCCCACACCCTAACCAGCCTGTGCCTCCTGGGATTGGTGGTGCCCCTGCCCATTGCCTCTCTCCCTCATTGTGGGGAGCCCCCCACCCACTACCCTGTCCTTACCCTAACCCCATTGCCCCCCTCCCCCCTCCCCTTCTAGCCCTAACTAAGGGAGCCCTAAAAGCCTAAGCTAAGAGAAAAAAGACAAGAAAGGTCAGAAAAAAAGACAAAGTACAAAAGGAAAGGATTTACAGGAAGGGGGTGCCATATAAAGAAAAAGAAAAATACAGAACAGGACGGGATGTCTAAAAAGAAGGGGGTGCCATTTAAAGAAATATGAGAAGGAATAAAGAAAAGAACACAAGAGAAATAAAGTGAAATGATAAAGAACAACAGAGAGAATAAAGAACAACAGAAATATAAAGAGAAAGATAAAGAATCACAGAAAGAATAAAGAACAAGAATAAAGAAAAACAGAAATACAAAGAGAAAGATAAAGAAAAACAGAAAGAACAAAGAACAACAGAAAAAGATAGAAAAAGGGAGAGCTAAAGCAGAAAAAACTGAGAACAAGAAAAAATAAGAAACAGAAAAAGTTAAGAAAAACAGAAATGAAAAGCAAGAGTATAAAAGGCCCAGAGTGGCGAAATTGAACACAAGAAGCGGGTGGGCCAAGCCTGAAGAAGGCTCAGAGAAGCCGAAACGTCGCGAATGGCCCACCACAGTGCACTACACCCGCTTAGGGTAATTTTTTGATCAGGGGGCACCAATACCAGTCCCATGGATGGACCGTGCACCTAGGTTCCGGCATAGCCGGGCCTATTCTTTCCCCACACCCTAACCAGCCTGTGCCTCCTGGGATTGGTGGTGCCCCTGCCCATTGCCTCTCTCCCTCATTGTGGGGAGCCCCCCACCCACTACCCTGTCCTTACCCTAACCCCATTGCCCCCCTCCCCCCTCCCCTTCTAGCCCTAACTAAGGGAGCCCTAAAAGCCTAAGCTAAGAGAAAAAAGACAAGAAAGGTCAGAAAAAAAGACAAAGTACAAAAGGAAAGGATTTACAGGAAGGGGGTGCCATATAAAGAAAAAGAAAAATACAGAACAGGACGGGATGTCTAAAAAGAAGGGGGTGCCATTTAAAGAAATATGAGAAGGAATAAAGAAAAGAACACAAGAGAAATAAAGTGAAATGATAAAGAACAACAGAGAGAATAAAGAACAACAGAAATATAAAGAGAAAGATAAAGAATCACAGAAAGAATAAAGAACAAGAATAAAGAAAAACAGAAATACAAAGAGAAAGATAAAGAAAAACAGAAAGAACAAAGAACAACAGAAAAAGATAGAAAAAGGGAGAGCTAAAGCAGAAAAAACTGAGAACAAGAAAAAATAAGAAACAGAAAAAGTTAAGAAAAACAGAAATGAAAAGCAAGAGTATAAAAGGCCCAGAGTGGCGAAATTGAACACAAGAAGCGGGTGGGCCAAGCCTGAAGAAGGCTCAGAGAAGCCGAAACGTCGCGAATGGCCCACCACAGTGCACTACACCCGCTTAGGGTAATTTTTTGATCAGGGGGCACCAATACCAGTCCCATGGATGGACCGTGCACCTAGGTTCCGGCATAGCCGGGCCTATTCTTTCCCCACACCCTAACCCCTACCCACATCTCCTTCCCTAACCCTAACCTATCCCCCCCTCCCTGTCCCAAACCCCAGAAAAAACAGAAAAAAAGCCTAAAAAAATGGAAAAACAAAAAACAGAAAAAGAAGCCTAAATAGAGTGGTTACTAAGGATGGGGGTGCCAGAAAAACAAGATGATAGACAGAGTGGACTAAGGAATAGGGGGTGCCATAAAGAAAAAGGATAGAAAGAAAGCTCCCCAAGTAGGGTTGAGAAGAAGAAAAAAAGAGAGAGAGTAAGAAAGCTCCCCAAGTAGGGTTGAGAGGAAAAGAGGAAAGTCACGTAAAAGCAGAAAAAGTGACAGAGAGAAAAATAGAAAAAACTAAGTACAGAAAAAATTAAAAAGCCAAGAAAAAACCTAAGTAAGAAGAAACAGAAAAAAGTAAGACAAAAAAGTCAGAAAGAAAAGCTAAGAAAAGAAAAAGTATAAATAGAGGACAAACCAGTCCCTACCCTCATTGAGCCCAGCCTGATGAAGGCGAAGTAACGCTGAAACGTCGCGACGGGCTCAATAGAACAACTAATGGCCACTACTACCCAATGATGGGCAATTTTTTGATCCGGGGGCATCAGTGCCTACCCCAGTCGAGTGAGCGTGCACCAGGGGACCCAGACTTCTGCCTGGGACCCCTTTCTTTCCCCAAACCCTAACCCTGCTTATACAATGGATGGAAAGTGCGCACACAAGTGGATACCCCCCCCCCCCCCCACTTATATAACCGCAATGAGCCGCTCTGCGAGCGGGCAACAGCGACGAAATAACACATTGTGTTTTTCCCCCACGGAGGACTTGTCACCACCCTCCGCCCAGGGTACATCGGGGACTGGATTACTCAGGTTGTTATTAATCCAGTCGGGTACGTGGAAGCTACTGTTCTTAATGTTCTTTGTTTGTTTAGTTCTAAATGTTTTAGTTTATCTTGGCCTGAGACCAATTGTGGACCACTATTTCATTGAGTATAATAATTTAGTTTTGTCTGTGTACGATATGAGTTTAAGATATGAAAGATCTAATTTGTGTTTCGTATAACGTAAAGGGTTTGAATAGTCCAATTAAAAGGAAAAAGGTACTGAACCAACTGAAAAACTTTGGGTGCTTCATAGCAATGCTCCAGGAGACTCACCTCTCTGAAAAGGAACACAGGAAGTTGAGGAGAGAGTGGGTTGAACAACAATATAGCTCTACTTATCAGGATGGGAGAAAAAGAGGAGTTGCAATTCTTGTTAGCCGGTCAACATATTTCCACCATGAAAAAACATTTGCGGATAGGGAAGGGCGCTATGTAATGGTGATTGGCTCTGTAGGGGGGTCTAAAATTATTTTACTAAATTTATATGCACCAAACGAGGACTGTCCAAATTTCTTCAAGAATATTGCATCATTAATAGCAGACAAATCTGAAGGAATGATCTTGGTGGGAGGTGATTTCAATTGTACTTTGAAAGCAGCTGTCGACAGACTCCCGACACACATTGGCCCCAAATCCAAAAAATCTTGTAGTTTAAATACAATGATTAAGGAATTGGGCCTAGTGGATGTGTGGCGCCAGCTCCACCCACAAGAAAAAGATTTTACTTTTTATTCACATGTACATCGCAGCCATTCAAGGATAGACATGTTTTTAATGCCTAGGATGGACCTTTATAGGACTAGACAGTGTAGCATAGAAGCAATCACTATCTCTGATCACGCCCCGGTTTGTCTGACATTAAGACTGAATCCAAACAATCATTTTAAATATTGGTGAGCCAATGTATATGTCTTGAATAATGAAACAACCCGACAAGAACTTCAAAAGAGTCTGACTGAATATATTCAATTCAATGATAATAATGAGGTGTCTCCTTCAATCTTGTGGGAGAGTGCCAAAAGTTATTTGAGAGGTAATATTATAGCAGTTTCATCTAGACTGAAAAAGGAGAGACTCGCAGAACAAACAGAACTAGAAAACAAAATTAAGAAATTAGAGAAAGTCTATCAGGTAACTAAAGACACTGGAACTTTGAACTCATTGAAAGAGCAGAGGCAAAAGTTGGATGATTTACTAACGTATAAGGCGGAGGGACAACTACGCTTTGTTAATCAAAAGTACTACCAATACGGCAACCGGGCAAGCCGACTGCTGGCATTTCAGCTGCGTAAAAAGCAATCAAGTAGGGTTGTTCATAAAATTAAATGTCCAAACTCCGGAAAAATTGTGTGCCAACCTAAGGAAGTTGCAAAAGCATTTTCCTTGTATTATCAGGAATTGTATAAAGAAGAAAATGTCCCAAATAAATTTGAAAAGATTGAACAATTTCTTAACCCGATTAATCTTAGTAAATTGTCTCAGGAAGAAGCTGAACTAATAACAAATCCAATCACCATTGAAGAAATAAAAAACAGTATTGGAAAACTGAAAAACAACAGGTCCCCCGGAGTGGATGGCCTGCCTGGGGAGTATTACAATTTTTTTGAAAAAGAGCTAACACCATTGTTATGCAAAGTTTATAATTATGCTTAAAAGTGATCCCCCCCAGTCATGGTCTGAAGCTATTATTAGTGTCATCCATAAAGAAAGTAAGGACCCGACTTTATGCATGTCTTATCGCCCCATAAGCCTGCTTTGTGTTGATTTAAAAATTCTTACAGCCATTATTGCAAATAGAATTCAAAAACATATAAGAAAACTAGTGAAACCTGACCAAACAGGTTTTATTTCCC
The DNA here is from genome assembly GCF_057382275.1 of Copadichromis virginalis. NCBI lineage: Eukaryota > Metazoa > Chordata > Actinopteri > Cichliformes > Cichlidae > Copadichromis > Copadichromis virginalis. The sequence goes on from NC_140618.1 coordinate 136,332, forward strand.
ATAGGCAAGGTTCAGATAATGTTAGAAGGGCCCTCAATCTTCAGATTATGGCACAGGAAAGGGATACCTCGACAATGTTCTTGAGCCTGGATGCGGAAAAGGAATTTGACCGGGTAGATTGGGATTTCCTGCAACAGACTCTCAGGCATATAGGCTTTAATGAGACTTTTATCTCATGGGTCCAAACACTATATAAAAACCCCAGGTCTCGGGTAAGGGTTAATGGTCACTGCTCTGACTTTTTCTCCCTAGGCCGTGGCACTAGACAGGGTGAAGTGTTATCGCCGTCCTTATTTGCTCTTAGTATTGAACCGTTAGCTGAACTGATCAGATCCAACCCTCTCATACAAGGAATTAGAGATGAAACCAATACACAACATAAGCTGTCACTTTTCGCAGATGATATTCTGCTATTTTTAGAGAATCCGGTCACCTCTATCCCGGCCCTTCTGAATAACCTTAAAGATTATGGTACAGTGTCAGGTTATAAAATAAATACAAATAAATCTGAGGCGTTAATGATTGTTGGCAACTGGCCCACACAGCTAGATCGTCTTGTATCTTTTAGACACTCCAAACAGGGCTTCAGATACTTGGGGGTAATTATTACTCCTAAAACCAATCAGCTACTTGCACTCAATTATGATCGGTTGTTCAAGGAGATTAGGGGGGACATGGACAGATGGAACCTACTCCCACTCACTTTTATGGGGAGGATTGAATGTATAAGGATGAATATTCTTCCACGCCTATTATTCCTATTTCAGCACCTACCCATTTTGATCCCACAGTCTTCATTCAAATTATTAGAACGCATTACATCCAAATTTATCTGGCAGAATAAACGACCAAGGGTCAGACTCAAAATTTTAATGTCTGGAAAGGAAAAAGGGGGCCTCAAGTTGCCTAACTTCAGAATGTACTACTGGGCAGCTCAATTAAAATCAATGGCTGCCTGGATTATTCGTGATTCAGAAATGCAGTGGGTATCTATGGAAGAGTATTCATTACCAGGTATTTCCCTTCGGAGTCTCCCATTTCTCAACCCCAATCACGGAAAAAAGATTAAAATAACTAACCCATGGGTCAAGCATACCGTGAAGATTTGGAGCCAAGTGTTAAAAATGTTAAAAGGGAATTTGACTATGTCTCGAGCGATTCCCATAAATGGAAATGTTGAGTTCCTTCCATCGTTGTCAGACGGGAGTTTTGAAAGGTGGGCGGAGACAGGATTGATTACAGTCAATCAGCTGTTTGAAAAGAATACTCTTAAAAGTTTTGACCAGCTAAGGGCTAAATATGCTTTATCCCCAGGGAACCATTATAGATACTTACAGTTAAGGGACTACATTACAAAGCATAAAGACTGGGACAATATTAGAAGAGAACCAATCGGGTTGGAAAACCATTTTATAAAACTGCTTGAAAAGTCAGGTACATTGAAAAACCAAGTGTCTTTGATCTACCAGAAACTGCTGATTGACATGTCTGATAATGCATATCATATAAAACAACAATGGGAATTGGAACTCAATATAATGTTGGATGATGTCACATGGGAGAGTGTCTGTTGTGGCTGCCATAGAGGGGTGGGTAGTCAAATGTGGAAGGAATTTGACTGGAAGGTTAAATTAAGATTTTTTAGAACTCCACTGAAAACCTTTCTATCCAAAAGTAGTGTCAGTGATAAGTGTTGGAGAGGGTGTGGGTTTGTGGGGGACCAAACGCATATTTTTTGGGACTGTGTTTACATACAACTACTGGATGGATGTCAAGAACATTATACAAAACATATTGTCAGTCAACCTCCCAATGGATCCCCTGATCTTTTTGTTGGATATCTTTCCTGATGGTTTCTCCTATGAGCAGCTCTTTCTCCTGCATCTCCTCCTCATGACTGCAAGAAAAATGATGACAATTCACTGGCTCAAACCAGAAACACCCACAGTTGCCCAGTGGCTTTTGAAAACTAGACATGTCTATACGATGGAACGGATAACAGCTCAACTACAACTAAAAGTGCCAACCTTTGAGAAAAAATGGAGACTAATTATAAAATATCTTGAAAGGACATTCAAGCCTTAACATTGTTACAACTGTGCTTAGGTATTGGTATGTATGTATGTATATGTATATGTGTATATATGTTTTTTTCTTTTAAATTAAGTTTTTGAATAACCCCCACCATTATATGCAGCAGATTTGGTCTCAGGTCATGTTGTCGATGTGAATTGCCTTGTTATTTTTGGCAATAAAAGTTAAAAAAAAAACAAACAAACCTACCTTTGTATACTTACCTTGACTGTAATATTCCTTATTTAGAGGGATCTTGGTCTGAAGGGTGAGAGATACAAGTGGAGTCTGATTTTCTTTTTTGTCTGTGGGAAAATAGATTTCAACAACAAAGATGAGACCATTGTAAATAGTCAAAGGAGCTTGCAAAGAAACCATTGTAAATAACTTTTTGATCATTAACGAATACATTCTAAATAGAGATTATATTATATCAGTGTATATATTTTGTGGGATCTGTTTTATTCACAGTCTCTCCCCTGTGAATGGCATGCTTATTAATTTCACTGTATATAGGAGCACTAACTATTTTAGGAAGGGGGGGAGCATGTGAAGGTTAAATTAGAGAAATATAGATCCTTCTTCCTCTTCAGTTAGAAGGGAATACAAATTTATAAGAATGTCTATTTCCTTAAAAACATAACGCATAACTGATCACCACCTGGTGGTGAGTTGGATCAGGTGGCGGGGGAAGACGCTGGACAGACCTGGTGCACCTAAACGCATAGTGAGGGTGTGCTGGGAACGTCTAGCAGAGGCCCCAGTCCGCGAGATCTTCAACGCACACCTCCGGCAGAGCTTCAACAGCATTCCGAGGGAGACTGGGGACATTGAGTCCGAATGGACCATGTTCAGCGTCTCCATTGCCGAAGCTGCTGCATTGAGCTGCGGCCGCAAGGTGGTTGGTGCCTGCCGTGGTGGTAATCCCCGAACCAAATGGTGGACACCAGAGGTGAAGGGAGCCACTAGGCTGAAGAAGGAGTCCTATCGGGCTTGGTTAGCCTGTGGAACTCCGGAGGCAGCCGACAGGTATCGACAGGCCAAGCGGAATGCGGCTCGGGCAGTGGCTGAAGCAAAAACTCGGGTGTGGGAGGAGTTCGGAGAGGCCATGGAAAAAGACTTTCGGACTGCCTCGAAGAGATTCTGGCAAACCGTCAGACGTCTCAGGAGGGGAAAGCGGTGCTCTACCTGCACTGTGTATAGTGCTGGCGGAGCGCTGCTGACGTCGACTGAGAAAATTGTCAGGCGGTGGAAGGAATACTTTGAGGACCTCCTTAATCCCACTGACACGTCTTCCGAGGAGGAAGCAGAGTCTGGGGATGAGGGGAATGACCCGCCAATTTCCGGGGGCGAGGTCACTGAGGCAGTTAAACAACTCCTTGGTGGCAGAGCCCCTGGTGTTGATGAGGTCCGCCCCGAGTTCCTGAAGGCTCTGGACGTTGTAGGGCTGTCCTGGTTGACACGCCTCTGCAATGTTGCGTGGAGATCAGGGGCAGTACCTGTGGACTGGCAGACCGGGGTGGTGGTCCCCATCTTTAAGAAGGGGGACCGGAGGGTGTGTTCCAACTACAGGGGGATCACACTCCTCAGCCTCCCTGGGAAAGTCTATGCCAGGGTGCTGGAAAGGAGAGTTCGTCCGTTAGTCGAACCTCGGATACAGGAGGAACAATGCGGTTTTCGTCCTGGTCGCGGAACACTGGACCAGCTCTTTATCCTCTCCAGGATACTTGAGGGTGCATGGGAGTTTGCCCAACCAGTCTACATGTGTTTTGTGGACTTGGAGAAGGCATTCGACCGTGTCCCTCGGGGTGTCCTGTGGGAGGTGTTGCGGGAATATGGGGTGTCTGGCCCATTGCTACGGGCCATTCGATCCCTATACAACCGTTGCAAGAGCTTGGTTCGCATTGCCGGCAATAAGTCGGACTCGTTCCCGGTGGGTGATGGGCTCCGCCAGGGCTGCCCTTTGTCTCCGGTTCTGTTCATAATTTTTATGGACAGGATTTCTAGACGCAGCCAAGTGGCGGAGGGCTTTCGCTTTGATGGCCTCAGAATCTCATCTCTGATTTTTGCAGATGATGTGGTTCTGTTGGCTTCATCGGGTGAGGGCCTCCAGCTCGCACTGGAACGGTTCGCAGCCGAGTGTGAAGCAGCGGGAATGAGAATCAGCACCTCCAAATCTGAGGCCATGGTTCTCAGCCGGAAAAGGGTGGAGTGCCCACTCTGGGTCGGGGATGAGTTCCTGCCCCAAGTGGAGGAGTTCAAGTATCTCGGGGTCTTGTTCGCGAGTGATGGGAGAAGGGAGCCGGAGATCGACAGACGGATTGGGGCTGCAGCTGCAGTAATGCGGACACTGCACCGGTCCGTCGTGGTGAAGAGGGAGCTGAGTGTAAAAGCGAAGCTCTCAATTTACCGGTCGATCTACGTCCCTACCCTCACCTATGGCCACGAGCTGTGGGTAGTGACCGAAAGAACGAGATCGCGGATACAAGCGGCAGAAATGAGCTTCCTCCGAAGGGTGGCTGGCCTCTCCCTTAGAGATAGGGTGAGAAGTTCGGCCATCCGGGAGGGGCTCAGAGTAGAGCAGCTGCTGCTCCCAGCACCCAGGAGGCTGCTCCAGGGGCCTCCTAGGTGAGGTGTTCCAGGCATGTCCCACCGGGAGGAGGCCCCGGGGCAGACCCAGGACACGCTGGAGAGATTATATCTCTCGGCTGGCCTGGGAACGCCTTGGTATTCCCCCGGATAAGCTGGAGGAGGTGGCTGGGGAGAGGGAGGTCTGGGCCTCTTTGCTTAGGCTGCTGCCCCCACGACCCGGCCCCGGACAAAGCGGATGAGGATGGATGGATGGACATAACGCAATAAAAAGCGAATTAAAAGACCCGCTAAGAGGACTAGTGGAGAATAAAGTCTCAAGGTACAGGGGATACAGGAGTATAAATGGGTGGAGAATTAAGGACTTCTGCATGCCAGTGCACCTGAACCACAACTGTGAAATAACAAAAACTCAAATTCCTAATACCTAACCCTAAAGGGCTGATACAAACATACGCCTCTACACACACCTTACAATAATCAACAAAAGACTGAAGAACAACAAAAACTACCACAAATCCACTACAAACTGGACCTGGGAACAATATGCCTATTTGCACACTCAGTCACAAAGTTCTGAACACACACCTAAATTATATTATATTTGCACATTTTGCATTTTGCACATGTCTTTGTCATGTCTCGCCAATAATATCCTGACAATAACTTGAAACTGGTATTCAGTACCTATTGCACATTCTACTTTGTATTGTCTCTGTCCTGTCTTTGTTTATCTTTGTTTATTGTACAGTTAATATTATATAGTTACAATTATAGTATTGTATAGAATTGTATAGTTAGTAATTAATACCTTTTTATCCCTCAATTTTTACTGAAACTTAACATGTAATTTATTTGTAATTCCTAGTTTTATATCTCTTGGAGATATATCCTTTATATATTTATAAATGCACAATGGGGGCCTTAGGCTGAAACAACATTTTGTTACACTGTATATTGTGTATACTACTGTATTGACAATAAAGCTCTTGAATCTTGAATCATGAGAGGTGAAACGTCTTCAAGCAACTTAAAGAAGTCCAGACGCTTTTCTTTCCAAGCTCCTTAGACTGCGATGACCTGGATGACTGAGAACCTTCACAGACATAATTCACAATCAATTACTTTTTACATTTTTCTTTTTATTTCATTTTACATATTTATTGAGAAACATATTTCTCTCTCTTCTCCCGTCATCTGTGCAGGCTTAGAATATGACTACAAAGTCTCATAGGCCAAAAGGTGTTCTGCTTTAACAAGTGAAAGCTCAGTAATAGCCAAAATATTAAGCACATTTTGCCCTCTTCTGTTTGTGTGGCTGACGATGTAGTTCAAATATTTTTACACTAGGTGGAGGTATTGTAATTCAAATTACGGAGACAGACAAACACACACAAACACCCACACACACACTGCAGGCTTACTTGTTGTTCCTAGAGTATTTAAAAGTAGAATGGGAGGCAGAGCCTTCAGTTTTCAGGCCCCTCTTCTGTGGAACCAGCTTCCAGTTTGGATTCAGGAGACAGACACTATCTCTACTTTTAATATTCAAACTTTCCTTTTTGCTAAAGCATATAATTAGGGCTGGATCAGGTGACCCTGAATCCTCCCATAGTTATGCTGCAATAGACGTAGGCTGCTGAAGGATTTCCATGATGCACTGAGTGTTTCTTATTCACTCACTATGTGTTAATAGACCTCACTGCACTCAATCATACTTGGTGTTAATCTCTGGCTCTCTGGTGCATTACTAGATTGGTAAAATTATAGAAAAGCAATAAAAATATAAATGCATGTTCTGTATTTTTATTCTCTCTCTCTCACCACTAAGATACAGATATTGCAGATTAATGTGATATGTGACATGAATTGGAGGTTTAATAAATAACTGAAGTAGTCTCACAGAACAATGATAAAATAAGCTCACTCAATAAAAATAATCTCACTCTGGCTCAATTGGAATGGAGTAATTCAAGATACAATTGCTTTGAGTTGTGATGTGGATCCTTTACCACAGGAAGGCAGTAGATATCTTTAAAAAGTGAGGAATGTTCAGACTGAACGTTCAGACCAAAACTCACACTGAACCATATTGGATTTGCATATTTTTATTATTATTGCTTGTAATGTTAATATATTTGCTTATTTTCTGTAATATCACACAGCAAACACTCTTATAAAGAAGAGTAAAATATAACTAACTATATAAATATTTAGAGAAGTAAAATATGATCTGGGATTAAAGACTGGTAACAAATTCATAGATTTCATTACTAGCAATTTTGTATTTTTTAATGTAGAGATGGAATATAAACCTAAGACGCGTAGAAAATGGTCATTGTTTAGAAAAAAAGATGACTATGGGCTTCAAGAGGATGAAAACAAAAGGCAAAAAGTAGGTAGAATATATATAAGGGGTGCAATGGAGGTGTTGGGGGATATATTGTTTTTCTAGCAAATTGATGTGATTCATCTGAACCATGTGACCCCTCAGCATACTCCCTGAGTGACCAATGCCACCGCACACCCAAGGGCAACTGGAATTGCATTGAGCACCTTTTTTCACTCTTTTTTGTTTTGTTTTTTTAAAGGCAATAAGAAACAATGTATGTCCTCCATTTTACCACAAGACTGAGCAAACAAAACAACAGCCTGTAGTTATATGTACCGTAGTCTTTCTTCCCTTAAGAATTTATATTCCTCTAATCACACACACACACACACACACCACACACACACACACACGACTTGTTCCAGGTTGTTTTCTTCAGAGTTGTTGCTTTATTGTGCTTGCTGATCCGATTTCCCTTCCTCTCAGGTGTGATTTCTCTTTCCCAGTAAACCCATGCTTCACAGCTAAGAGAAAAAAAAATAACACACCAACATATATAACAACAGAAATATAGCATCATAACAGTTACACGTGAAGTTCAGGTATAATGCATCATCACAATCTATTTGGGACACATGAAATGCATGAGTCATTTTATTGAGCAGAAATTGGTGGGCACCAAAACTAAAGTAGAGAAGTGGTTTTGTGTTTTGGCTATCAATGGCCAAGCTGTTATATGAATTAAATGTTTCTGGGTGCTGGAAATTCTCTGCTTAGAATCTGGTGATCAAACAACGATTAAATTAACAAAAAACATAAACCAACATTTCTTGTGGTTCTGTGCTGGAGCTCCACAAAAGTTGTGCTTAAGGAGCTTTCATATCGTGTTTTTATTTCAGAACATGGAATTAATGATGTTTTAGTTCATCTTCTTTAAACATAACAATAAATGTCTGTCTCTGACTATTCCTTTTATGGTTTTGGGTTTTCAGCAACAGACATTTTAGAAATAATTGATAGGAGGAATAATACATTGAGTTGGGGTTTCACCAATATAAAACCAATATATAATACAAGCAGTTAAAACATAAATCTTTTTTTTTTTTTGGTGTGTTGTATCTTGTTTAGACTTTTATCTGACCTTTGTTAAAATGTTTTTTCTACATAAACAAATGGATTTATAGAAACATTACGAAAAGTACTCATCGCTTCAGTTTATCAATTTAAGACACTGTATTAGCACTGTGATGTCTATAATGACCTTCAACTGTAAATGTTTTTTATATGACAATTTAACAGGATGTTTTACTGACATTAACTTTCTATTTAACCCATAACTCTTGAACAAAACAATTGTAATATTTCACATGGAGAATCAGTGAAACGGTCACTCTGGCACAGCCCCCCCCCCGGCTTCTGCTCCATGGCTGCTGAGTGACCCCTCATCTGGGGCTCTCCTCGGCTCTTTCCGGGATAGTGGCACGGCTGCCCCTCCGTTGGTCTTCCTTGGTCTCCTTTGCTGTTGGGGCCTCTGGATGTCTGGAGCCTGGATCTCCTCCATACCTGCTTCATGTCCTGGAGGACAGGGCAGTGGCTCCCCACACCCTCTAGCAGATCATTACATGAAGGTACCTTTTAAATACAACCGCACTCATGCTCACAGGTGTACACACGGGTGCTCACACACACAAACTACACCCCTTTTGGCTCCTACCTCAAAGCACACTGTGCGCTGTCGATCTTACGTGCTGCAAACTAATATTCAATATTTAGTATTTACTGTTATATTCACATAGATCATCGTGATGATGTTGTTTATTATATTGCTCTCGTTTTTTGCTTGTTTTCTCTTTTTTCTTTCTCAACAGGTGATCCAGGTGATTGATATATGCATTTTTTGTCTGTCTGTTTTGTTGGTTTTTGTTTTTTGCCCTTTATCACCGTCCCTCTTCCCCGCTGTTTTTCTTTCCCTCTTTCTCTCTCCCTTTTCTTTCCCCCAGTCATATCTGTCCCGTGTGTAGCAAGTGAATTGAAAATAAAATAAACAATAAAAGCAAAGGTGAGTCAAATAGACCAATACGGCAAGGCCGGAATGGTCCATTTGGTAAAGTAAATCCGTTGGGCAAAAAAAAAAGAAAAGAAAAAGAGAATCAGTGAAACAGAAAGACATACATGGGATGAGAATCATTTCTGACTTAAATCTTAAGTTTTCAAATAAAACAAAAAGTCTGTGGCAGGAGTAAGTAAACATTAGAGAGATTATAGGGTGTGTATTCACTCAGCCAGAGAAATTAATTAGTTATTGATTAAGAGACTGGATGAATAAAATGAATAGATTTAATAAAAGAGTGAATAGAGCAAAGCTGCCATTAGGTGGACTAGTACTTCACATTTACAAACATCATGGCTGGCATATTCCATGTTTCCATGTTCATTACTAACGCGCTCAGAGCTTAAGAGTTCATTTTTATTTTTTTATTATTCATTTTTAAATAAATGCTTTAAATAGCAACCTGTGGAAAGTTGCTAAATGAAGATCACATGCTGATAATGTAATGTATAATTCAGGGGATAAAATTAAACGCCTGAAAAAAAAGATCCAGCAGCTCCACAATAAAATTAAATCATAACAGAAGACTCTTACTATTTTTCTTCCTTATAATATTTAGATTTAACATTAGATGAATGATAATAAAAACTTTAGTTTTGCTTTTAATTAATGGCTCTGATGATGGAAACTTGTGCACTCAATGAAACTCCCTTTGAAAAACGACTACATATCATTAAGCCTTAGTTGGATTTAGATGGTCTGCTAATAAACAATTATTTATATCACATTATTACCTAATGCATCAATTTAACAACATGCAGTAAGTGATATTTATACACCATACTTAGCACCTTTATTACTTTTACTTAAGCTATTCTACATTTGGCGTAAAATCCTTTTTTTTTTTTTTTAAATAGATGGAGCTTTATGAGAGAATATCAAATTAAAAATGTGAACTGTGTTTTTGTTTTCTTGATTTATGGACCCTATAAAGTAATATTTATTAGGGTGGTGCAAATAATTAAATGGTTGTGTTTTAAGTGCAATATTCACCTAATGTAAAAACCTAACAGGGGGAAATATTACCTCATAAAGAAGGAGTTATCTCAAAAGTCAAGGTGTCAAAATATTTGCATTGATAAATCTGTGCTCATCACCTGATAGTAAACAGCTGAACTGCCTGAACAGTAGCCTTTTGTAGCAGCAGGACTGAGATGAATGTTGGTGAGAGTTACTGCTGTTGCTTTTCACTGCTTTTAATTGCTTTTTTACCCTCCAGCTTGAGAAGTTTAGGGCAGAGTGGAGGAAAAGTTTCCAGACTTGATGACCACACAAAGACCCACTGAATTAAATGAAAATTCAGTGGCACAAAAATACACAGGTTCAATTTTCTCATTCTGCTGGAAATAACACAATTATACAGTGCCTGTCGAAACTGAGGCATGTACACAGATCCATATGTGAATATGTATGCATGACAACACAAAACCACACACACGTAGTGTGTGAAGTACAAAGACAGGCAAACATTCAGTGAATTGGGTCAAAGACTGTAGAGTCAGACTGATTCCTTAACATATTCATAGTAATCTTAAAATTCCTGGTTGTTGGGTAATAAGACACTTTATCATCACAGACTGTGACAGGGGACATTAGTCTTGACCTGCCATGGGGGACAAAAAAGGATGCAGTTTGATCACCATAACAACCAGCTTATTGATCACAGCTGTGTACAGCCCGGTCCTCCATCCATCGATGATGCGGTTTGTGCAGAGAGGAGGGAAGAAAAGAGAAAATGGAGAGAGAGAAGAGTCACAATAAAAAGATAGCTGACTTTATTGTTTTCTCTTCAGTCAGAGCCCCAGAAGAAGAGAAATGTTTACGTTCTACAAATTCAGACAAACTCTTTACTGTACCTGAGAAAACTGATATCTACTACGTCTTTAGTGAACTCAGATCACCCAAAGTTATTGTTATATGTTTATAATAGGATATAGTAATTATTCACCATAAATGTGATAAAACATTGTGTACGCTCATATCCTTTGTCTGAATCAGTTCAATCTACACACAAAATTCAGCTTGAAGTGAATAAACCCTAGATGCTTATTTACACCAGTAGGCGTTTACTGAAAACATTGGGAGGGGAACAAAAGGTTACACCCTGAGGACAAAATCTACAGTGTTATTGTATGTGTTCTCTTATCACATGACAGTTGACATTTTCAGGTAATGTTCTCTGTTCCTGTTAGACCAGAAGACAAAAGGATCAGAGCTAGAACAGAAGAACTTGATGCAATGTTTTTACAACACATACCACATAAGAAGCTAAATGACATAACCTATCGTTTTGTGTGTGTGTGTGTGTGTGTGTGTGTGTGTGTGTGTGCGCGCACATTTGCATGCATTCACAGCACACACTGTACTCAACGTACACACCAGCCACAGAAGCTGAGCTGTAGCCTAATAGGATAATGAATTCAGTGTGTGGAGGCAGTGCGAGAACTGTGTGCGTGTGCATGTGCAGGGCAGCAGTGGGGGTTAATACAACATGATAAATATTTGATTTCTACTGGGGCCAGTCTCCACCTACAGAATGGGAAATGGCTGTAATGCGATTCAGAACAGATTGTCCTTTGGGAGGGCCTTTGCGTGTTTGGCTTATTTGGTGTGTGCGTTTGTTTGTGTGTGTGTGTGTGTGTGCGTGCGTGTGTGTGTGTGTGTGTGTGTGTATTTGTGAGTGTATGGGCCCTGCATGTGTATGGCCAGGGGAAATAAAGGAACAAATCGGCTTACAAATCACCAAACCACCATGGCACTGCAGCGAGGAATGGCCCCTGTCTGACTACCACCACCAGCAATGACCCTGAACACAACAATCAAGTTTATGTGGGCTGTGACATTATGTGCAGGTTCAGGAGGAAAGAGCACCATGCAGCCGACAAGAATGTGACGGCTGTGCTAAATGTCTTCTGACACCTGAAGTCAAAACAACGGCCAACCAAACACGGTAAAATTATAGATTACCTTGAGTCATAAAACCTGTGGGAATGGTATACACTATCTGAGGAAGGGGCTTAGCTTATATTATTTATTGGAAATACATCTTTACTCATAGAACAACAAATTCCTTTCAAAAATTGCTTAATTTGCTACGAAAAGTGTCAGATTGAGACACTGTTAAAATTGACAGATTTTTGTCATTTTTCAAGTCCATCATCATTGATTTTTCTATATCGCAACCAGATGACTTTATTAATCCCTAAGGAAATTATGTTGCTCCGAGACAGTAAGATAAACAGACTACACAATTTCAATAATACAATATGTTACAGATTTAGAAATTTAAGAAATAGCACTAATATATACAAATCGCTTAATTAAAGGTGATTATAAATATCAAGAATATTACAGAGGCGGAATACATATGATTGATATAACAAACTCAGTATACATTATATTACCTCGCAATGGAAAACATGTCTTCTTTTGTAAGTACATACATTTGTTAACAGTTTCTTTGTTATATTTTGGAAACTATAGTAAGGTAATTGGCATGATGTTTGGCATGAAATACGTAGGTTTTGATTGAGGAAATATTAGTAAAGTACATGCAAATGTGGTAAAAAAAATAATCAAAGACGAATCTCTGTCCTTTCTGCATTAGATATATCATCTCTGGAACACCTATTGATTTTTCAAATTTCAAAAAAATCAAAAGAGAGAGTAAATGTATGAATTGTGTTGAGTTCAAAAGCATATTTAAAATATTTTGCTGTTAACTGTCATCATTTTCATGATACACAATGTTCTACTGGACTACAAAAAGCACACTGCCTCTTGGAAGCTCAAATAGATCTTTACTCTTCAAAGAACCCAAAAGACACACTCTTGCCAGAAAACACACACACACACACACACACACAGAAAGAAAGAAAAGAAAAACTCAAATTCAATCCTGCAGGGAGCGACCCATCTGATATATTTATAGACAAGTGTGCTACACAATCAAGAAGCAGTTTGTCCTCAAGTGGGGGAAATATGGTTTTGGTGATACTGGGTGACACAGCAGTGAGGGTAATGATTGATTATAGCCAGACAGAACTCTTGTTGCTAATTTAATCATTGCTGAAAAATGACAAGAACAGTTCTGCCACAAACACACAAACCAAGGCACATCCCCACTCCCTCTTCTTCTCTTTTCCTGTGGTGAAATTGTCAGAACAAATTAACGCAATTAACATGGCCTTGGGCAGCGAGTGAGGGGTTTAAAGTTTTCACTGCGCAATTCTGTTATCTTGAGATGAAAAACTGAACAAACACAATCATATTTCTTCAGCTTGGACTATTTTTTCCATCTTTCAGAGGAGCTATCATCTCTGGTGTGTGTGCTGTCATCACGTCTTTTCTCGTTTGGGATGAGACAGAGACGTTGGCGTCAGCCTCAGTGAAAACACTCTTAATGTGTCCTAATGAGTCAGGCATACTGACGTACACGCTGGCCACTTAGATTCATGTCTAGACACACCACACACACACAGGACAGGGACACACATACACACTTATGAATATACACCAGTGTAAATACTACATGATTGATAATGTTCGAATAAAGAAGGTGCAATATCTTATTTATGTTGCTAAGATTTAGAATGTTTGACCAATATATCTAACATCTGAAAGGAAATACTGAAAGAATTTACTTTTACATTTCTACAGGCCTGCCATTTGTATGGTCTGTGTGCACCTGAACCTTCACCAAAATGCTTCTACAGTGCAACATTCCTGCAGAGGACTGTTCTCTTAAATGTCCTTGTAAATGTCAGTATTTCATATACACCAGGTGACATACAGTTAATATTTCCCAATTTAGATTATGTGATGTATGGCATGTATATGGCTGAAATGGGCGACGATAAGTGCAGAAGCTTTGAACTGGAAAAGATTTTATCACAGCTGTTACCTCCCGCTCTCACTGATGTTGGCACTGACCCCAGACATGCAGGGCTGACCCTATTAGTGTTGTTTATGACCTCTTTAAGACTAGCAAACAGAGTAGTAAATACTCCATTATGCTTCAGAAAAAAAGAAAATACAAAACCTATGCACCTCTGCACTCACCCCGCACCAGTACTTCAATGCTAACTAAATAGTTCTGTGTGCAGCCTGTTTGTAATGACTGAGCTATTTCTACAACCCCATCAAAGACGAGTCCCCATCAGACCCGTTTGTCTGTAAATCTGTGATTTAGTATAAGCAATAAAGGCTTGAGAAGGAATGTGTAGCTGTTTTTTTTTCCCCACTGGTCATCATACAGAAATGTGAAATATATATTTGATTTTTCAAGGCACAATGAAAGCTAGGGGTGGACCCATAGGTGTGCAGGTCAGAGGCTGAGGCTTTTATGATGTTAGCTAGATGAAAATCTTTGAATGAATGGTCTAATAAGGCTGTATGATTATATGTCACAAATTCAAAAGCTGAAGATTTAAGAGGGCCTTACTTGGAAAGAAACAATGATCTGTGGGATCTGATAAACTGTTCTAATCTTGTCTGAGTACAAAACATGTTTTTTTATTTTTTATTTTAATGAAACAGTGGAAAACCCCAAGAGCTTTAGTTATATTTACAACATATGTATTTGTAAATATGTTAACTCACGACCTGAATTATCTTAAATATCTTATGTTTCCCCTAAATGAAAAATGGTCTCCTCCTTTTTACCAAGGCTAGGTCAATGATTTTGGCTTCGTAAAATATTCCAGCCTCTTCTTGATATTTGTGGATCAAATTTAAGTTCAAGGAGGATGGAAATGAAGCCTTTAGCTAGAAAGGTGAAGAAGAATTATTGCTATGTCATCCCAATGGAGCACTTTGCTCTAAGAGGTAAGAGTCACTGAAATGGTCTGATTTTTATTTGCCTTAAAATAGTTGAGGCATCAGGTGTAAACACTGGAGTTAAATAATTTAGGTGCAATGGGAGCAGAACTGAAGAAACACTGTTTAGGCTGATTTATGTGAATTATTTTTTGCTAATATGTTTTAAGCTGTGAACTTAAAAATGTGACTAAAGTCTGTGAAATAATGTTTAGAGTATCACAGTGGGTATGATGGTAACCTTACACAACAGGTTCTGAAAAAACAATATAAAAGCCAATTCCTATATTTTTTTTCCTCTTCTGATCCTTAAGAATGTGTCAGGGTCCTGGGACTGGGCGACCCAGGACCCCTGGGCAGTCATGGATCTGTTATATTATTATGTATTTTTGGTGTTGCTCCCCCTTCTTCTCTATGCTTGTACATATGTGTGTGTGGGTGGCTGTGTGTGTCTGAGCACTTGTTTATAGGCGCCGTCAGGCCTGGTGGGTGTGGCCCTGCTAGGGGACTGGCCACACCCGAAGCCACACACCTGCTGCTGATCAGGCCTCGTGGGGGAGCTACTTAAGAGAGTCTTGGAGCTCCCACCGGCGCGGGATTATTGCTTGAGACTCCACGTTAGTCACCCAGTTTAGGTTTTTTCGTTAAGTGCATGCCTGCCATTGTTTAGTGTCCTGACAGCTGCCGCTATTGTTTCCCGCAGGAGGAGCGTAGAAGGCCTGAAGAGCAGCGAGCACTGGGAGTGCAGACACGGGAGCAGAGAGCACTAGGAGGACACGACACAGGAGTCTGGGGAAAACACGGGGATTTATTGTTGTTTTGTACCACACACTGTAAATAAACGCACTGTTCGCACACAGAGCATCGCGCCTGGGTCCTCCTTCCCTACACCCCCCACGGTTTGCCATGCCAAACCGTGACAGAATGGAAAATATGATAAATAAGCAGTTGAACCACCCAAATTTCAATTTCACTTACATAGCAGGTTCTGGGTTTGAATCTCCAATCTGGGTGTAAGGAGTCCATATTTTCTTCCCTGTGATTATGTGGGCTCTCCAGTTTCTCTGGCTTCCTACCACAGTCCATAATGGATGTTAGAGGGGAATGCCATTATCAATGAACAATTAACATATTAATCAATTTAAAAGATAGAATCAAGGGTGAGAAATATTGACTCTTATTTTTTCAGGCACCCCCCCAGTGGTCAAAACATATTTTAAGTGCACAGTTGATCGACTTCGTTTCCTTAGGTCGAGGTAACTAAATTACAAAGAATTTTTGTGTCATTATAATTGTTGGAAAAAAGTTTGTGTCTTACACCTACAGTAGGTCCTCAGTTATTCTGACCCCCAATGTCATATATACTCTTAACAGAATGCTTAAAAAAATTGGCTGACTTGTTTCCATAAATAAGATTTTTAACTGCTTCCTCCACTGGGAATTATAAGTCTGCAGCCATCTTTGCTGCTGGGGAATTATCCCATAGTTTTCAGCTAAGGATTCTTTGAGCATTGTCTCATTCTGTCTTTGATAATACCAATTTTTCAGTGAAGATCTACAATGGAAGTTTTTCTTTTTATATGTAAATCACATCATCTTGGCAATTACTGGTTAATTTCTTATACACAGATATCAGGTTAAAAGAATCCACCTCTCCACAGAAAATGCTGAAACCCCCCCCCCTTTTAAAGCTATCTCCTGTCATGTCTGCGGCGTGTGGAGTGGTGAGAGAAGGACCCAAGTGCAGGCACTGCCATTACCGCAAGTGAGCTTTATTTACAGTATCTGTGTTTGGGTTGGGGGGGGCGTACAAACAAAAGTAGAACGTGGCAAACAAAGGAACCAGAAACCTGAGAGGAGATGTTCCTTTTTGCTAAAGCATATAGTTAGGGCTAAATCAGGTGACCCTGAATCCTCCCTTAGTTATGCTGCAATAGATGTAGGCTGCTGGGGGACTTCCATGATGCATTGAGTTTTTCCTTTTCAGTCACCTTTTTCACTCACTATGTGTTAATAGACCTTGCTGCATTGAAGTATGTGTTATTAATCTCTGTCTCTCTTCCACAGCATGTCTTCTATCCTGTCTTCCTTCTCTCACACAGACCGGTTGCAGCAGATGGCTGCTCCTGCCTGAGCCGGAGGTTTCTTCCTGTTAAAAGGGAGTTTTTCCTTCCAACTGTGGCCAAAGTGCTTTCTCAAAGGGGGTCATTTGACTTTGCGTTTTCTCTGTATGTATTATTGTAGGGTCTACCTTACAATATAAAGCGCCTTGAGGTGACTGTCGTGATTTGGCACTGTATAAATAAAAGTGAACTGAATTGAAAATCACACAAATTAAAATAAAACAAAGTACTTTTTCTACCATTTATTTATTTTACATGGATATGTTTGGTAATTACCATGCTGTATAATTAGTAGTTTTTGTTGCAAAATTGGTGGATATAAATGGAATTCTATCTTACAATATTAATCACCTTTAGGCGACTGTTGTTGTGATTTGATAACCCTAACCCTAATAAAATTGAATTGGATTGAATTGAATAGATGTGTAACAAGGGACATGAAGTCCTGAGACAAGGAACATGGATAAATGACATGGATGGGCCTGATCTCTGATAACAACGAGACGGCCTACCTGAAGGAGATTCGGAATCTGGAGAACTGGTGCCAGAGGAACAACCTCCTTCTAAACGTCAGTAAGACAAAGGAGCTGATAGTGGACTTCAGCACTAAGCAGGAGAGGAACTACCAGACCCCCGTCATCAACGAGTGCCCAGTGGAGAGAGTGGACAGCTTCAAATACCTCGGAGTTCACATCACGCAGGACCTGTCATGGTCCTGTCACATCAACTCCGTGGTGAAAAAGGCCCGACAGCGTCTCTACCACCTCAGACGCTTGAGAGACTTCCAACTGCCCTCCAAGGTGCTCAGGAACTTTTACTCGTGCACCATAGAGAGCATCCTGGCGGGAAACATCTTAACCTGGTTCGGGAACAGCACCATGCAGGACAGACGAGCTCTACAGAGGGTTGTGCGGTCAGCTGAGCGCACCATCCGCTCCGAGCTCCCTGACCTGCACTCAATCTACAGCAGGCGGTGCTGGACCAAGGCCAGGAAGATCGTGAAGGACCTCAGCCATCCCAACAACAGACTGTTCTCTCTGTTGAGGTCAGGAAAGCGATTCCGCTCCCTGAAGACCAACACAGAGAGACTGAGGAGGAGCTTCTTCCCGCAGGCGATACGGTCTCTCAATCACACCACCACACAGTACTGACCCACACATATGGTTCTTACACACACACACTGGACTTTCTGGACTTTGGTTTTGCACAACACTGGTCACTATATTCTTCATTTCCGGTTAATACTTGTACAGCTGCTGTTATTGTGTATATATTTATTTATATTTAGATTTCTTCATACATTCTTATATAGTTCTATATTGTGTATTTTGTTGTACAGTTATTTTATTTTCAACTTTAATTTATATATTTATCTTTATCTTATTCTTCCCAGTTAAATTTACCCTTCATTCTAATTTGTGTTGTACAGTTATTTCATTTTTAACCTTAATTTATATTTTATTCCTTCCTAGTTAAATTTACCCTTTTTAATTTTTCATATTTATTTCCTATCTTATTCATAGCCTTTTCCTTTTTTGTTCTCTTTAGGTCACGAGCAGTTGTCCAAGCATTTCACTACATATCGTACTGTGTATGACTGTGTACGTGACAAATAAAATTTGAATTTGAATTTGAATTTGAAGACAAACCAGCAACAAACAGGAAGACACAGGGCTTAAATACACAGAGGGATAATGAGGGAACGAGACACAGGAGGAGAGCACAGCTGGGCATAATCAAACATGATGAGACCAAGGGGAAGCAAAACTGAAAACGTTAACAAAGAGCATGGGACTATCAAAGTAAACCAGGAAACATAAGGCAGGCACAGAGACATGGACTTTACACTGAAACAAGGAGACATGACTGATGGCGGAGACAGAGGGAACATGGATCACCAGAAGAGCACAGAAAAAAGAGACTAGAAATTCTAAATAATAATGAAAGCAAAGACTATTAATAATTCAAAACACAAAGCACTGGGTCACCAACCCAGGACCATGACAACCTCTTAGGACAAACTTTACATTTTTACTGCAGTTCCACTGCTGGGAAGTCTCTAAGGCTACCTCGGTGATCAGTATTTATACCAAGTCTAAAATGCATGAGTAGAAGGTAGTTGGACGTGTTGAAAGTTTTTTCTCCTTTCAGTCTGAATGGTTGTTTCACTTTACCCTACGTACCTACCTACTTAAATAAGTACTATAATGCGATTTCATAAGGTTACACAGACTGATGTGTGAATGGCAGTAAAGTTGTCTGGGAAAGGATCTCATGACTGCTGTACAGATGACTGCTTGGAAGAGCTGATGGGGTAACAACATCATAAATGTGTCCTGGTATGTCATGATCACCTCCAAGAAGACAGCCCCGCTAGAGGTCGAATACCTGAGACTCCCTATCAACTTTTAGAATTGAAGAAGTATCTCGGATCAGAACGGAAGTGTCTTCAAGGACCTAAAATAAGTACAGTTGCTTTCGACTTGGGCAGTTTAGATTACAGTGACCAACACGGACACGCTGATATTCCATTAACTTCCCACAACTTTCATGCTGTGTGATGTAATGATCACTTCAGGGGTTCCTAGCATAGCTTCGTTTTTGTATTTAAAAGAAAACTAATAATTTGGATGTGTGTGTGTCTGAATCTACTCCCTTTTCTGTGCTTCTCTCTGTTTTATCTGTGTATACATTTGCATACACAGTCTACTGTTCACTTGAATTATGTTCATAAAAATGTATAACATTTACAACCTTGTGATTCAGAGAGCAAAAAACAAAACATACTGGTTAATAAATTAATTTGATGTCGTCAAAGCTAAGTTACAGTTATATCAAAGTACAATTTTTCTTTGAAAGGTCTATAACAGGAATAGCAAACTCATTTTACATCATGGGGCACATGCAGCACACTTTAATCTTAAGTGGTCCAGACTACAAAAGTTTGAAACTACATGATAAATATGTAAAATTGGACAAAAAACTAGTTCAAACTATAAAGTTTTAATGAATTTACAGAAAATATCACTATAGCAGAAAGACAGGAAGTTTTCTATCGTTTAATTATTCATCTTTTACTTTGGTAATTACTTTGATGTAGCATGAATGCCAATGGGGCAGTGGTCTTTATTAATAAGAAAAGCTAGCCATAAAACTTCTAATCATCCAAAAGACAGTTAAAAGTTCAAAATCTATATGCACTCTTTCACATGTTACAAATCCACCCAGTGGATATGGCTGTGGTTGTTGAATAACGTTTCCTCTGTCCTCTATTTAAAGTTGATCTTTTTTTTCTTCTAAGGTTCTTTACACTTCCTCACTTTCATTTATTGCTTCATTTTCTTGTTAATTTTCATTTGTTAACTTATTTGGCTTCCTTCCATCATTACCTGTTGTTGTGACTCAGTTTCTTCCTTCTTTCCTCCAATCTGCAGCCTTCTTTTTTTCTTAAATTCTTTCTTTTTCCTGATTTTCATTTTTTATGCTTCCGGTTGCCTCCGGTTCTGGTCGTCGTTTTCTTCTATTTGTATGTTTTGATCAGTTTTTATTTTCCCAGTTTCCATTCTTTATTCTTTTGTTCACTCTTTTACCATGCCCTTCTCTATTCCCTGCCTCTTACACACACACACCTACACACACAGCTTTAATGATCGGTGAATTATTATTTTTTTGGACAGTTTTTCTTTATGCCGTTTCGCCTCCAATAGATGGTGCTGTTAACCATGACTAAAACTCCTCTAGAATGTAATCTTCTCTGACATCTCTTTTATCCTTTTTGTCTGCTGTGCCTCTGATTGCTGATTGAATTTTCTCAGAATTACAAGTAAACTATTGTATACTGATAACTGATAATGTTTCACTCATAAAACTCTAACATTTTGACATAATGGAGATTCAAAGAGAACAAAATGCTTCATTATATGTTTTTATGCTTTGATGTGATGATAACCAAACTCAATACAGTATGAAATCTCTAATTTTGTAATTAGTGAATAATTTCGAGTTTAGGATTACAAGCTATGTTTTCTGAGTGTTTCCACAGCAACAGACCACTCATCATCTTTCTTTATTGCAAAAAAAAGAAAACAAAAGCTATCTGCAAGCCCTCTTTGGAAATGAAATAATCTGTGGTAATTTGGTAATAAAGGGCCTTTACTTTGGCAAAGATAAGCCAAAATTAAAAAAAAAACAAAACTATTGCTGTTTTCCACACCACATCCAAACACTGTATGTTAAATAAAATATGTAAGAATTTAGTGTTCCTTCATAGGGTAAGACAGTTATCATCTACAAAAAAAAAAAAAGAATCTAATAAATAATTTAAATACAATTCTCAAAAAAAAACAACAACATTCCAAATATTTTTTTCAATAAGTGAAAATGATAATTTTGGGATTCTAGTGGGTCATGCACTAAGAAAAAAAAGCACAAAACAACAACAAATGATATGTATTTAGTTGTGTGTAAAAAGACTCTCCCCAGATTAGTACACTTAAATAATAGGAAAATGATTGATTCAATAGTTTATAATTTTACAGTTGCTTAATTAACAATGAGTTACAGATGGAGAACATGTCAAAGGCTCAGAACAATGGAAACGTATTAAAAACCCTGTAAATTGTATAAATTTGGGATCTTTACTTTGAAATATAAAGCCCCTTGAGGCGACTTGTAATTTGGCACTATATAAAATTAAACTGAATTCAACTGAATTGAATTGAAAAATCAGAATTTCAAAAATCTCTGGCTATAACCTTTTCAAGTTTTGGTAAATAACGCAGATAATGGGATCAAAAGAGTCAAGGTTTTCAAATTCAAATTCAAATTTTATTTGTCACACACACACACAACCATACACAGTATGCCATGGGGGTGAAATGCTTGTAGCTGTACAATGCCCGACCATCAAATGACAGAAGAAAAGTTTTACAATATTTACAATTTACAGTTTACTACAAAATTTACAAATTAACTTAGGAATTCACAGTAAAGAATGTGCAAATAGCAGAAGAGATTATAAAGATTATAAAGATTATAAATTATAGGAATTATAGGATTATAGGAAACCAAACCTCAACCACAGTCATTTTTATGCAGTGCCTGGAGCCCAGGAACCATTTTACCTGCAGCTTAGTGAGTGGATAAGGGGTTTGTGCATATTCATACATGCAGATAAGAGCAACCATCCAGCTCCCTTTAATTGAGAATGATGGAGAGTAAAGGAGCAATACGGGAGTATAAGGAACGATAACCCATGGCTTGCCTTGATGCATTAAATGAGGGAATGAGAGGGAGGGATGGATGGACAGAGGTGGTAGTGCTGGGCGGGTGGTGCTGGCATACCATGGAAATGCCAGCAGTGCCAATAAATCATTTGCCAGCCAATGACTGACTCTGCTAATGTAGAGCAGGAAAATTGAAAAAAATCAATCACACCAAAACGTTTTCACCTCTCTGAGCTCTGAGGTACTCCAGTGGATACAAGTTTATAAACATCTGTAAGCTGGACAGACCACGACCCAGAGACACATAATGTTTCAACAGCAATTCATTTCTTAAGCACTGGAGGGAGTTACAGGAGCCTGTTGTGAGACATCCTGAAGATTTATAAGTTTGAGATAATGTCAGAATTAATGTCAGTGAGACTTTTCTTATCTCCCAGGAAGAAGTTAATCAATTTAATCATTGGTTATTCACACAGATCATTGCAATGTCATTTTTACATTTTGGAATTGAATAGAATAGAATAATCCTTTAATTGTCCCTCAAGGGGAAATTTGGGTGTAACAGCTTCAAGAAAGACACATATACAAACAAACAGTACACAAGACACAGAACAGAAACATACACAATTTTTAAATATTTACATCAAGGACAATGGTTACCAAAAGCAGAGTATTGTACCGTTATTAAATTAAATAAAATCAAATAGAGATAAGAGGCAAACCCTGGTTATAGTGTGAACCTGTTGATGAAATAGTGCAAGTTACAGCACTGATGTAAACATCTATGTTTGTTGGGAGCAATTTTGATTGTACATTGGTCATCATAGGAATTAATAAGGAAACAGTTTTAGCCAGTCTGGAGAAAAGAGGGAGTTTCCCTTTTGTTTAAAGATGAATTTCCAGAAAGTAAAGACATAGAAATGAATGAAGTTAAAGAAGCAGAAAACCATCTGCTGATTTTTAACTAATCACTAACACAAACAGGTCTGCAACCAACAGAACCTAAACTCCCAACAACAATACATTTCAATGATCTTCACCACATTTACAATAAATATTTTAGGAAATAAAGCATCAGTGTTCTGCTGACCGACTGTTTGAATGCGTTTTGGGTTGTTGTGATGATTGGTAATATATGATGATTGATGACTGATCAAATATTGAAAACAACCAAACAAACAAATTGGTTAAGTTACGAGGTCAGGTTAGATCACCATCTTATCACAGGGCTAATACAGAGAGACAGATAAGAATTAATCCCTAGGTCCAATCTAGACTCTGAGACTTAATTGAATTTTATTTATACAGTGCCAAATCACAGCAGTCGCCTTACGGCACTTTATATTGTAAGGTAGACCATACAATAAAATACATACAAACAGAAAAACACAACAATCATATAACCCTCCACGAGAAAGCACTTTGGCGACAGTGGGAAAGAAAAACTCCCTTTTTTTTTAACAGGAACAAACATGTGAGTGAAGTTGGCCCCCCCACCTTCTTCAAATCCAACAAAAGTGGTATCAAAGTTTGTGCTGCCTCGGTTTTAAAGATATTAATGAAAATAAAAAGGTCAAAAAGTCAACCAGCCCCCCCCACATTACCCAAATCAAACAAATTTGATGTCAAACGTTCATGCTACGTTTGTACTGGTTTGTGCTGCAAAAATTTCCGTTTGTGCTGCTATTATTTTAAAGATATTAATAAAAAATTCTAGAAGTCATCACAGGTCAACCAGCCCCCCCACATGAATGGAATCAAACAAAACTGCTATCATTCAGCTGTGCTACATTTGTGCTGGATTGTGCTACTAAAATTGTCATTTGTGCTGCTTCTGTTTTAAAGATATTAATGAAAATGTAAAGGTCAAAAGGTCAACCAGCCCCCCCCCACATTACCCAAATCAAAGAAAAATTATGTCAAACATTTGTGCTATGTTTGTGCTGGTTTGTGCTGCTATCATTTCAAAAATATTAACAAAATAATGTCCTGATGCGTGCTCAATCATCCAGGTAAGTAAATTCCAAAAGGTTGATTTTGTTCATCCTGACATTTTCAGTGGGAGAACCTTTGTCACTCATCCAAGTGACTTCTTCAGTCTCAGCTGACTGCAGGTTTACCCAACCTTATAAACAGTACATTTGCACAGCGAAGGAAACTAGCACCACTGAATGAACAATGGGCTGGGGGGGTTAGTTCCATGATTGTTAGTATGGAAATAGAACTTTCTACAGAGGCACCATTGAGAGTATCTTCACCAACTGCATCACTGTGTGGTATGACTCCTGCACTGCGTCCTCCAGGAAAAAAATGACAACGGGCAGTGAGGGCAGCCTAGAGGATTGTGGGGACCTCTCTTGCCTCCCTCCCCAGGAGATCTACTGCGCCTGCCTCATCCGGAAGGTCCTCTCCATTACAGGTGACTCCACTCATCCCTTTAACAGCTTCTTCAGTTTGCTGCCATCAGGAAGGATACTGAAGAGCCTCCAGGCCAGAACCCGCAGACTGAGAGACAGCTTCGTCAGTCGGGCTGTCAGGATGCTGACCATCTCTGAATCGAGAAGGGGGGCCCAAGGGTATATCTTTCACCATCTTTCAATGCTGTGATTGCAGCCATTCCCCAACTCTCTGTGAATGGTACTCATGGCCATTCGAGAATCTGTGTCTTTGATTAGTAGTCGCTGATCAATGGTCATAAGAATTTCCATACTAACAATCATGGAACTAACCCCCCCAGCCCATTGTTCATTCAGTGGTGCTAGTTTCCTTCGCTGTGCAAATGTACTGTTTATAAGGTTGGGTAAACCTGCAGTCAGCTGAGACTGAAGAAGTCACTTGGATGAGTGACAAAACGTTTCTCCCACTGAAAATGTCCGGATGAACAAAATCAACCTTTTGGAATTTACTTACCTGGATGATTGAGCACGCATCAGGACATTATTTTGTTAATATTTTTGAAATGATAGCAACACAAACCAGCACAAACGTAACACAAATGTTTGACATAATTTTTCTTTGATTTGGGTAATGTGGGAGGGGGGGCTGGTTGACCTTTTGACCTTTACATTTTCATTAATATCTTTAAAACAGAAGCAGCACAAATGACAATTTTAGTAGCACAATCCAGCACAAATGTAGCACAGCTGAATGATAGCAGTTTTGTTTGATTCCATTCATGTGGGGGGGCTGGTTGACCTGTGATGACCTCTAGAAATTTTCTTGAATATCTTTAAAATGATAGCAGCACAAACAGAAATTTTTGCAGCACAAACAAACGTTTGACATCAAATTTGTTTTATTTGGGTAATGTGGGGGGGCTGGTTGACCTTTTGACCTTTCCATTTTCATTAATATCTTTAAAACCGAGGCAGCACAAACATTTGATACCACTTTTGTTGGATTTGAAGAAGGTGGGGGGGCCAACTTCACTCACATGGAAGAAACCTTCAGCAGAACCAGGCTCAGGGAGGGATGGCCGTCTGCTGCGACCGGTGAGAGAAGGAAGACAGGATAAAGACATGCTGTGGAAGTGAGACAGAGATTAATAACAGGTATGATTCAGTGCAGAGAGGTCTATTAACGCATAGTGAGTGAGAAAGGTGACAGAATTTTGTCATGGGATAAATATATCATAGGACTGTTTGACAGATCTGATGTACCAATGTTAGGCCTCCATGGTTGAATCTCACCTCACCTCTGTGTGTATGTGTTTGTAAAATATGCCATTGTTTGGCCTCTGTGGATTTCATTAAGGCTCAATGTCCAGGGCAGGGATAGCTCAGTAGGTAGAGTGGTGGCCCCATGATCGGAAGGTCGGGGGTTCGATTACCCTGAACAGCCACCCTGAGGTACCCCTGAGCAAGGTACCGTCCCTACACACTGCTCCCCGGGCGCCCAGTGGCTGCCCACTGCTTCACTGAGTGAATGGGTTAAATGCAGAGAGGGATTTTCCCCACGGGGACCAATAAAGTACACTTTCTTTCTTTCAGAGGTAAGAAGTCATTCATCTCCCTGGTTGGGGAGTGGCAGACCTGCTCTTCATCACCTGGCTCCCTCTTTTACCCTTCCTCTTTTTTACCCTAGCATAATTTTCTTTTCATTTCCATTTTCTCCCTCAAGGTGGTGTCGGAGAGGCGGATGCTGTCCAAGATAAAGACAATGTTGGATAACACCTCCCACCCACTCCATGACATGCTGGTCAGTCACAGGAGCACGTTCAGTGAGAGACTGAGATTACCGAAAAGCACCACTGAACGACACAGGAAATCATTCCTGCCTGTGGCCATCTCCCTGTACAACGCATCCACTTAACACACTGTTTGCTGCTACAACTACACATGTTTCTTTTCCAACTATTTATTTATGAGTGACTTATGTATGTATGTATGTATGTATATATATGTATATATTGTACTATTCTTAGTTAGTGTATTGTCTGTCTTGTCTTAATGTTGGTTTAAAATGGAGCACTGTAACAAAAAATAATTTCCCCCAGGGATCAATAAAGTATTCTGATTCTGATTCTGATTTTGTTCCAACACAGCAGCTTCTGAGTGTAAACCCTAACAAAAGAAGTTTTTGATGTCTTTCACATGGACTGGCCTGTCTAATGAATCCTTCATCAGTCCACTATGAGATAAGTTCATCTCTCCTGTTTTTCTTTTGCCTGCATGCACATTAATTAGAGCTGTCAAAAGTTAAGTCTCTCCCTTTTCTCGTTCTTTCCCTTTTTATTTTGTTCCTTCAAGTGGCTGAATGGGACACCGTTAATTAAAAAGATATCAGATCATAGGAGCCCCCTGAGCACTGTGACCGTCTGGGCCCTCGCTTTCCCGACAACTCCAGATGTCATGGGGTTTTTTTATGGTCCCTTTTGTCCATGAGTTAGAGAGATGGATTGAAGTTCACAAGGTTTGTGTGTATGTGCCTTTGAACCTTCAGAAGTGTGTGCATGTGAGTGTGTTGATAAAAGAATCTTTTCTGTATTTAATTGCTCCTCAGTGTTATGAAAGTATGGACTTCTCTGATGAGAACTTCTGAAGGTTCACTGTTTTCAGTGGCATATCTCTACTGACAGAGCAAAGTGCTAAATGAAAGACAGAGAGAGAATCTGTGTGTGATTCGTTTCTGTATCTAAGGTCTTTTAACTGTCCTGCAAAATGTTTACAGACTAATAAATATCTGTGAGATATCCCGGTGTGCAACAGATCTTGGGTGAGAATGTAGACTTTTTTTAGGTTTGATTAATCAAGCACCTGATTTTAGACAGTGTGACAGATTGTTATGATCTGAATGAGTGTCCAGTGTTTTTCCACTCTGGCCTGGCCGCGCAGCATCTGCCCCTTTGGGGTGGGGCTTGGATTCCACACCTGTGTTGTCTACCTGTTCCCCATGGACGGCAATCAGTGGGAGGGGTATTTAAGATTAGCACCTCCACCAGTTCTTCGCTAGTTCATCAGCTAAACTGTGGTGGTAACCCGCCTCATAGTGATTCCTTGTTCTCAATTTGTACTTACCTTGATCTCCTTTCACTCCAAGCTACCACACCACAACTCCACGCTAAGCTTGTAGTTTTCTCTGGTCCCCTCCCGAATCAGACCAGGAGTGACATGTTTAGCCGCATGTGCTCCTTAAATTGCTGGCTGTCTGAGTGGTGTCCAAGAAATGATGTGGGCTTCATAGATAATTGGCAAACCTTCTGGAGGAAACCTGGTCTTGTTAGGAGAGACGGCATCCATCCCACTTTGGATGGAGCAGCTATCATTTCTAGAAATATGGACCAATTTATTAACCCCCCCCCCCCAAAAAAAAAAAAAGACTATCCAGAGTTGGGACCAGGAAGCAGAGTTGCAGTCTTACACGCCTCTCTGCAGCTTCTGTCCTCCTGCTACCCCCCGTAAAAAAAGAAACAAACAAAAAACCCATCTCCATAGAGACTGTCAGCTCCCAAACATACAAAAAACAAACTAAAAACCAGCAATAAACAACTTAAACATAAACAATTACAAAGAAAGAACAATACAGTATCCACATCTGAACCAAAGAGTAAAACAGTGAAATGTGGATTATTAAATATTAGGTCTCTCTCCTCCAAGTCTCTGTTAGTACATGACTTCATAATTCATCAACAAATCGATTTACTCTGCCTTACAGAAACCTGGTTGCAGCAGGATGATTATGTTAGTTTAAATGAATCAACACATCCGAGTCATTCTAACTACCAGAAATCTCAAAGCACAGGCCGAGGGGGCGGTGTGGCAGCAATTTTTCACACCAGCCTATTAATCAACCAAAGACCCAGACAGACTTTTAATTCATTTGAAAGCCTGATGCTTAGCCTCGTCCACCCCAGCTGTAAAACTCAGAAACCAGTCTTGTTATCATCTATCGTCCACCTGGGCCTTACACAGAGTTTCTGTCTGATTTCTCAGACTTTTTATCTGATTTCGTTCTCAACTCAGATAAAATAATTATTGTGGGTGATTTTAACATCCATGTAGATGCTAAAAATGACAGCCTCAACATGGCATTTAATCTGTTATTAGACTCAATTGGTTTCTCTCAAAATGTAAAAGAACCCACCCACCACTTTAATCACACTCTAGATCTTGTTTTAACATATGGCATAGAAACTGAACATTTAACAGTGTTTCCTGAAAACCCTCTCCTGTCTGATCATTTCCTGATAACATTTACATTTACAACAATTGATTACACAGCAGTGGAGAGTAGACTTTATCACAGTAGATGTCTTTCTGAAAGCGCTGTAACTAAGTTTAAGAATATAATCCACCCACTGTTATCATCTTCAAAGCCCTGTACCAACATAGAGCAGAGCAGCTATCTGAACATTACTCCAACAGAGGTCGATTATCTTGTTAATAATTTTACCTCCTCACTACGTACGACTCTGGATACTGTAGCTCCGGTGAAAACTAAGGCCTCAAATCAGAAGTACCTAACTCCGTGGTATAATTCTCAAACACGTAGCCTAAAGTAGATGACTCGTAAGCTGGAGAGGAAATGGCGTGTCACAAATTTAGAGGATCATCATTTAGCCTGGAGAAATAGTTTGTTGCTTTATAAGAAAGCCCTCCGCAAAGCAAGAACATCTTACTATTCGGCACTGATTGAAGAAAATAAGAACAACCCCAGGTTTCTCTTCAGCACTGTAGCCAGGCTGACAAACAGTCAGAGCTCTGTTGAGCCAACCATCCCTTTAAAGTTTAGCTATTAATGACTTCATGAACTTCTTCACGAATAAAATGTTTATCATTAGAGAAAAAATTACCAATAATCATCCCACAGATGTAATATTATCTACAGCTACTCTTAGTACCATTGATGTTAAGTTAGACTCTTTTTCTCCAATTGATCTTTCTGAGTTAACTTCAATAATTGCTTCCTCCAAACCATCAACATGTCTTTTAGACCCCATTCCTACAAAACTGCTCAAAGAAGTCCTGCCATTAAATAATTCTTCGATCTTAAATATGTTTAACCTATCTCTGATAATCGGCTATGTACCACAGGCCTTCAAGCTGGCTGTAGTTAACCTTTACTTAAAAAGCGTCTCTAGGCCCAGCAGTCTTAGCTAATTATAGGCCAATCTCCAACCTTCCTTTCATATCAAAATCCTTGAAAGAGTAGTTGTCAAACAACCAACAGATCATCTGCAGAGGAATGGCTTATTTGAAGAGTTTCAGTCAGGTTTCAGAGCTCATCACAGCACAGAAAAAAGCTTTAGTGAAGGTTACAAATGATCTTCTTATGGCCTCTGACAGTGGACTCATCTCTGTGCTTGTCCTGCTAGACCTCAGTGCAGCGTTCGATACTGTCGACCATAATATCCTATTAGAGCGATTAGAACATGCTGTAGGTATTACTGGTACTGCACTGCAGTGGTTTGTATCATATCTATCCAATAGACTCCAGTTTGTGCATGTAAATGGAGAGTCCTCTTCACACTCTGAGGTTAATTATGGAGTTCCACAGGGTTCAGTGCTAGGACCAATTCTGTTTACATTATACATGCTTCCCTTAGGCAGCATCATTAGAAGACATAGCATACATTTACACTGCTATGCAGATGACACCCAGCTCTATCTGTCCATGAAGCCAGATAACACACACCAATTAGTTAAACTACAGGAATGTCTTAAAGACATAAAGACCTGGATGGCCGCTAACTTTCTGCTTCTTAATTCAGATCAAACTGAGGTTATTGTACTCGGCCCTGAAAATCTTAGAAATATGGTATCTAAGCAGATTCTTACTCTGGATGGCATTACCTTGGCCTCCAGTAACACTGTGAGGAACCTTGGAGTCATTTTTGACCAGGACATGTCCTTCAACGCACATAATAAACAAATATGTAAGACTGCTTTCTTCCATTTGCACAACATCTCTAAAGTTAGAAATATCCTGTCTCAGAGTGACGCTGAAAAACTAGTTCATGCATTTATTACTTCCAGGCTGGACGACTGCAATTCATTATTATCAGGATGTCCAAAAAACTCGCTGAAAAGCCTTCAGCTAATCCAAAATGCTCCAGCAAGAGTCCTGACAGGGACTAGAAAGAGAGAGCAGATTTCTCCTGTTTTGGCTTCCTGTTAAATCCAGAATTCAAAATCCTGCTCCTCACATACAAGGTCTTAAATAATCAGGCCCCATCTTATCTTAATGACCTTGTAGTACCATATCACCCTTTTAGAGCACCACGCTCTCGCTCTGCAGGCCTACTTGTTGTTCCTAGAGTATTTAAAAGTAGAATGGGAGGCAGAGCCTTCAGTTTTCAGGCCCCTCTTCTTTGGAACCAGCTTCCATTTTGGAATCAGGAGACAGACACTATCTCTACTTTCAAGATTAGGCTTCAAACTTTCCTTTTTCCTAAAGCATATAGTTAGGGCTGGACCAGGTGACCCTGAATCCTCCCTTAGTTATGCTGCAATAGACGTAGGCTGCCGGGGATTCCCATGATGCATTGAGTTTTTCCTTTCCAGTCACCTTTCTCACTCACAATGTGTTAATAGACCTCTCTGCACTGAATCATATCTGTTATTAATCTCTGTCTGTCTTCCACAGCATATCTTTTATCCTGTCTTCCTTCTCTCACCCCAACCAATCACAGCAGATGGCCCCGCCCCTACCTGAGCCCGGTTCTGCCGGAGGTTTCTTCCTGTTAAAAGGGAGTTTTTTCTTCCCACTGTTGCCAAAGGAGCTTGCAAAGAAAAGCGTCTGGACTTTTTTAAGTTACTTGAAGACGTTTCACCTCTCATCCGAGAAGCTTCTTCAGTTCTAAGGTCAAATGGTGGAGAGTCCCAGATATAAACCTAGTGGGAGTAACCCCCCACAGAGGGACCAAAGGACCCCCTGATGATCCTCTAATCGCCTGAGCCAAGGTGGGAAACTGGGTGTGGGTCCCAATCAGCCAGAGTTTCGGGTGAGTTCATTGTGAAACCTGGCCCCACCTTATCATGCGAATTCCTGAGATCAGATGGCCCAGGATGTGAGTGGGCGTTAAGGCGTCTGGGAAGGGATCTCAAAACTGGATTATAGATGGCAGAGAGTTGGTGTCGTAAACCCCCGCCTCTGTTCAAAGGTGGTCGCTCACAGTGGACTTTAATGGCTTCTCTCACTCCTCTTTCAAACCATCTGTCCTCTCCGTCCAAAATGTGAACATTGGCATCCTCGAAAGAGTGTCCTTTATCCTTAAGATGCAGATGGACTGCTGAGTCTTGTCCTGTGGAGGTGGCTCTTCTGTTTTGTGCCATGCGCTTGTGAAGTGGCTGATTGGTCTCTCCAATGTAGAGGTCTGGGCATTCCTCGCTGCTCTGTACAGCATACACCACATTGTTAAGTTTGTGTTTTGGCGTTTTGTCTTTCGGGTGAACCAGTTTTTGTCTGAGCGTGTTGCTGGGTCTGAAATGCACCGGGATGTCATGCTTGGAGAAAACTCTCCTGAGTTTTTCTGATACACCGGCTACATAGGGGATGACAATGTTGTTGCGTCTGTCCTTCTTATCCTCCCTCGCTGGTGTCTGGTCTTCTTTTCTGTGCCTCTTTGCTGACTTTAAGAACGCCCATTTAGGATAGCCGCTCGTTTCGAGTGCTTCCTTTACATGTGTGTGTTCCTTCTTTTTTCCTTCAGGCTTAGAGGGAACATGTTCTGCCCGGTGATGTAGGGTCCTAATTACTCCAAGTTTGTGTTCCAGAGGGTGATGGGAGTCAAAGAGGAGGTACTGGCCCGTGTGTGTGGGCTTCCGGTAAACTTCGATGTTGAGGTTGCCGTTCTCTTCAATGTGCACAGCGCAGTCCAGGAAAGGCAAACAGTTGTCCTTTGTGTCTTCCCTGGTGAACTTGATGTTTTTATCCACAGCGTTAATGTGCGCAGTGAAGGATTCCACTTCTTGTGTCTTGATTTTGACCCAGGCCTAAATTAAATGTCTGTATCTGCCAGAAATAGAAGAAAAAAAACATTGAAGACCACATAACATGTTGATAAGATGACAGTTGAGTTATGCACATGTTATGCTAGTAAGGTCTTTGGAGTGTTTTTTCTTTTAGTGTCTAAAATGGATAGCAAAGTTGCTATTTGCAATGATTGCTTAGGGTCAGTCCAGTAACACAACGCCAATGAAGTGCTTTCCTTTAACAATGCAAAGTGAAGTGCCCACCTCAACAGCCACAATTTAAAAAATTAATGTAATAATAATAATAATAATAATAATAATAATAAATAGTCCACTGATATTAGCAATCAAAGAAAATTATATCACCATCCCAAATAAAACTTTAATAAAACATGCCAACATTATGGTCTAACAATAAAACAGCTTGTCAGCGTTCAGTTTTTTTGTAACTGTCACGGTTCGGCATGGCAAACCGTGGGAGGTGTGGGGAAGGAGGACCCAGGCGCAGTGCTCTATGTACAAACAGTGCGTTTATTTACAGTTTATGGTACAAACAACCATAAATCCCCGCGCTTTCCCTGACTCCCGTGTCGTGTCTCTCCGTGAATAGTCCGTGTCTCAGTGCTCTCCGCTCCCATGTCTCAGCACCCCTCGTGCTGGCTGCTGTCTGGCGCTCCACACTTCTCCTGGGGACACAATAGACACAGCCGTCAGGACACATATAACCGCCGGCATACACACACTAACTCAGTTCAACTGGATGACTAACGTGGAGTCTCATGGAATGATCTCGCGTCGGTGGGAGCTCCAAGACTCTCCTAAGTAGCTCCCCCGACGAGCCCTGATCAGCGGCAGGTGTGTAGCGTCGGGTGTGGCCAGTCCCCTAGCCGGGCAACACCCACCAGGCCTGAAGGCGCCTGTAAACCAGTGTACATACACAACTGCACCCATACACACACACACACACACATCTACAAGCATGGAGAAGAGCAGCAGCAACACCAAAAATACATATAATATCACCAGTCCATGACTGCCCAGGGATCCTGGATCACTCAGACCCAGGACCCTGACAGTAACAGCACAGCAGTAACCATTTAACACTTGCCACTGTCAACGTTTATTTTACCAGTGTTTGGGCAAAAAGCTTGAGTTGTAAACATTTTAACATGGAAACAATTGTTCATCTTTAAAAGCCTGCAAAATATACATTCATCCTGTCTTCCTAAATTACCCTTATTCTTAGTATGTATTGCAATTACCCTTACAATGCACACAATGTAGCACAAACAGAATATGAACATATTTCCACCTCATAACAATATGCCTTGAACGCTAATATACACACCACCCTTCATCATTTCTGGTGCAGTATCATCTCTCAAATTGTAGTAGTTTACAAACTTTTCAAAATTTTCCAAATTTCTCTTCAATGTAATTTTCCCTTTATCTGTCATTTTCAACAAATTACCATTTCATTCCCATTCGGCCTCCGAAAAACTTCTGTCCATCTGACAGAACATTCATCATCCAAATTAAGGGTTGGCTTATTCATTCAGTTTATTCTTGACTTATTGACTTATTGATTTATTCTATACCTTGGTCAAGAGTCTGCTGACATACAGATGAAGGAAGAGCTTCTGAAGTACTTCAAAGAAAGCTTTCAGTCTTGAGTTTAACTGAGATTCAGTGCATATATCCCACCCATTAAGAGTGCACATGCAGAGGCCAGGTCTTCCAGGTCATGCAGAACACCCGAGATGGTTATACCCACATCAGCTGGAGGAGTGCTGGCATCAACTCTTTCGATGGTGAAGATAGCAAGGGTAATTTGTTCCAGCTCCCTCTGAACAGCGGTAGCTGTAGCTTAGACACAAAAACATAGAAAAATGGCGTCCAGTTTAATGAAGTAAACACAATATTAGGAATATGCACCCCAGTGAGCCACTATTTTAGACTACAGATTCAACAATAAATATAAATACTTTGGGTATACAAGAAGATTTCCCAAAACATTTAAACAGGTTCCATGCAAGTTACAACAACAACATTACAACATGCAATAACATTAGTTATTCAAAATTTGGTTTAATACAGATAAAAAACTAAACTAAAATTACCAACCAATTATTCTTTGAAGAGGATGCTTGGGTCTTCATTCAGGTAAAAAGGTAGTGCCCTGAGGACACACTCCCTCCCCTTTTCAATAGTTTCCTTCTGTAGAGAGTGGCAGAGATGCAGGAAGAGAAAACAGAAATACTTTAGGATGACACAAACTCACATTATACGCAAAATGAATGACATATCCACTTCACAGATAGACATGTACACAAGACCAACTAATCATCACATGGACATGAATAGTTAACCTGTTGGGCAGGGTTTCCACCACATTATATATGTCCTTAATGGAGGTAAAGACAAACTAATACATCATCTTTTTTGCATTCAAAAACTGATCTTTAACATAAACACCATTCACTTATGGTTTAACCCAAAATTGAGGGATTAGATTTTACATATGTTTAGGTAATTTTAATTTTCCAAAGTTTTGAGTACCAAACCCTGTCTTGCTTAATATAAATGTAAGTACAATGTGCAGCTACCATACACTAGCCGTTTAAATTTGAAAGTGATCTTATTAGCCATAATATTTTGCTGTATAACTGAATTTGATGAATAACGCACCTTTGTGGCTGGGGCCAACATTTGTCTAATTTTCTTCACTGCAGCACCTCCTTTTTTCTTGAAGACTTTTATGAGCTGGTCAGTGTATTGGTCAAGTTGTGTAAAAAGCCTTGAAACAAGTGGAGCAGTAGTAATCCTCACAAATTCTGCTTCCACCTGAAAACATGTCAACAAACACAACATACTGTACTCAAAGGAGCTTGCAAAGAAAAGCGTCTGGACTTCTTTAAGTTGCTTGAAGACGTTTCACCTCTCATCCGAGAAGCTTCTTCAGTTCTAAGGTCAAATGGTGGAGAGTCCCAGATATAAACCTAGTGGGAGTGACCCCCCACGGAGGGACAAAAGGACCCCCTGATGATCCTCTAATCGCCTGAGCCAAGGTGGGAAACTGGGCGTGGGTCCCAATCAGCCAGAGTTTCTGGTGTGTTCATGGTGAAACCTGGCCCCACCTTATCATGCGAATTCCTGAGGTCAGATGGCCCAGGATGTGAGTGGGCGATAAGGCGTCTGGGAAGGGATCTCAAAAATGGATTATAGATGGCAGAGAGTTGGTGTCATAAACCCCCGCCTCTGTTCAAAGATGGTCGCTCACAGTGGACATAGATGGCTTCTTTCACTCCTCTTTCAAACCATCTGTCCTCTCTGTCCAAAATGTGAACATTGGCATCCTCAAAAGAGTGTCCTTTATCCTTAAGATGCAGATGGACTGCTGAGTCTTGTCCTGTGGAGGTGGCTCTTCTGTGTTGTGCCATGCGCTTGTGAAGTGGCTGTTTGGTCTCTCCAATGTAGAGGTCTGAGCATTCCTCGCTGCACTGTACAGCGTACACCACATTGTTAAGTTTGTGTTTTGGCGTTTTGTCTTTCGGGTGAACCAGTTTCTGTCTGAGCGTGTTGCTGGGTCTGAAATACACTGGGATGTCATGCTTGGAGAAAACTCTCCTGAGTTTCTCTGATACACCGGCTACATAGGGGATGACAATGTTGTTGCGTCTGTCCTTCTTATCCTCCCTCGCTGGTGTCTGGTCTTCTTTTCTGTGCCTCTTTGCTGACTTTAAGAACGCCCATTTAGGATAACCGCACGTTTCGAGTGCTTCCTTTACATGTGTGTGTTCCTTCTTTTTCCCTTCAGGCTTAGAGGGAACATGTTCTGCCCGGTGGTGTAGGGTCCTAATTACTCCAAGTTTGTGTTCCAAAGGGTGATGGGAGTCAAAGAGGAGGTACTGGTCCGTGTGTGTGGGCTTCCGGTAAACTTCGATGTTGAGTTTGCCGTTCTCTTCAATGTGCACAGCGCAGTCCAGGAAAGGCAGACAGTTGTCCTTTGTGTCTTCCCTGGTGAACTTGATGTTTTTATCCACAGCGTTGATGTGCACAGTGAAGGATTCCACTTCTTGTGTCTTTATTTTGACCCAGGTGTCGTCCACATATCTGTACCAGTGGCTGGGTACTCTTCCTTTGAAAGAGCCAAGAGCCTTCCTTTCCACTTCCTCCATGTAAAGGTTGGCTACAATAGGTGACACGGGGGAGCCCATGGCACAGCCATGTTTTTGTCTGTAAAAGCCTTCGTTGTACTTGAAATATGTAGTGGTGACGCAGAGGTCTAACAGTGTGCAGATCTGATCGGGTGTGAAGTTGGTCCTGTCCTCCAAGGAGCCGTCTTCTTGTAGTCGTTTTCTGACAGTCTCCACGGCCTCCGTGGTGGGTATGCAAGTGAAGAGAGAGACTACATCAAAGGACACCATGGTTTCATCTGGATCCAGGGTAAGTTTCTGGACCTTGTCGGTGAAGTCGGTGGAGTTCTTGATGTGGTGTAGGGTGTTCCCCACGAGAGGAGCAAGGATGGTAGCAAGGTGTTTAGCAATGTTATAAGTGGCTGAGTTTATGCTACTGACTATGGGTCTGAGTGGGACAGCTTCCTTGTGGATCTTAGGAAGTCCATAGATGCAGGGTATGGCATCCCCTGGGTAAAGGCGGTGATATGTAAGGCGGTCAATAATTTTGTCCTTTTCAAAGTCTTGAAGGCAAGCTATAACTTTCTTTTTGTAGCTGCTTGTGGGGTCTCGCTTTAGGGCTTCGTAGGTATTGTTGTCACTGAGGAGAGTAGTGATCTTTGTATGGTAATCTGTAGT
Source organism: Copadichromis virginalis (assembly GCF_057382275.1). Taxonomy (NCBI): domain Eukaryota; kingdom Metazoa; phylum Chordata; class Actinopteri; order Cichliformes; family Cichlidae; genus Copadichromis; species Copadichromis virginalis. Next base: position 173,827 of record NC_140618.1, read on the forward strand.
GTTTAGGACCACGGTGCATCTTCCCTTATCAGCTGGTAAAACAGTGATGTTGTGGTCTTTGCTCAGGGAAGCGACGGCCTTCTTTTCCTGTATTGTGAGGTTGGATGGAGGGACTTTGGCACTGGAGAGCGTGGCTGAGACTTTCATCCTGATTTGCTCTGCTTCTGTCTGTGATAATTTATTAATCCGTATGGCAGATTCTCTGGCTGTGATGAGGTCCACTATGGGCAACTGTTGTGGAGAAATGGCAAAATTGAGTCCTTTGGCTAATACTTTCTTTTCAGGTTCCCTCTAAGCCTGAAGGGAAAAAGAAGGAACACACACATGTAAAGAAAGCACTCAAAACGTGCGGCTATCCTAAATGGGCGTTCTTAAAGTCAGCAAAGAGGCACAGAAAAGAAGACCAGACACCAGCGAGGGAGGATAAGAAGGACAGACGCAACAACATTGTCATCCCCTATGTAGCCGGTGTATCAGAGAAACTCAGGAGAGTTTTCTCCAAGCATGACATCCCAGTGTATTTCAGACCCAGCAACACGCTCAGACAGAAACTGATTCACCTGAAAGACAAAACGCCAAAACACAAACTTAACAATGTGGTGTATGCTGTACAGTGCAGCGAGGAATGCTCAGACCTCTACATTGGAGAGACCAAACAGCCACTTCACAAGCGCATGGCACAACACAGAAGAGCCACCTCCACAGGACAAGACTCAGCAGTCCATCTGCATCTTAAGGATAAAGGACACTCTTTCGAGGATGCCAATGTTCACATTTTGGACAGAGAGGACAGATGGTTTGAAAGAGGAGTGAAAGAAGCCATCTATGTCCACTGTGAGCGACCATCTTTGAACAGAGGCGGGGGTTTACGACATCAACTCTCTGCCATCTATAATCCATTTTTGAGATCCCTTCCCAGACGCCTTAACGCCCACTCACATCCTGGGCCATCTGACCTCAGGAATTCGCATGATAAGGTGGGGCCAGGTTTCACAATGAACACACCCGAAACTCTGGCTGATTGGGACCCACGCCCAGTTTCCCACCTTGGCTCAGGCGATTAGAGGATCATCAGGGGGTCCTTTTGTCCCTCCGTGGGGGGTCACTCCCACTAGGTTTATATCTGGGACTCTCCACCATTTGACCTTAGAACTGAAGAAGCTTCTCGGATGAGAGGTGAAACGTCTTCAAGCAACTTAAAGAAGTCCAGACGCTTTTCTTTGCAAGCTCCTTTGACTACGATGACCTGGATGACTGAGAACCTTCACAGACAACATACTGTACTGTAAATATACATACTATATGTACACATATACATACTTTATAACTAAAACTAATGTAGAAAGACCTCATTAAAGCTATAATTTTAACACAAACATTTACACAAAATGCTAATGGAGCCATTACAGCTTTTATTGTTATTTATCATGTTCCAAAAAATATTGATCACAGCTGATCTGAAAAGAATTTCATGCCACAGGCCCTTGAACCTTTACAATGGTCCAGATCTGGAGAAGAAATAACAGGGGCATGGGATGGGCCACTAAAGAAAACTTAACTTATAAAACAGTTTTGTTTTTAAAAGTATAACAGTTCACATACCACATACAAGCTCAGCAGTACCACATACACCACATCAGTATAGAAGGGAGCAGGTAAAGGCAGGATCTGAAATTTATAAAGTAAAAAAAGAAATTCATTACTTAATTTCAAGAAGCAAATTAGTGATTGAATTACAACTAAATAAAATACTACTCAGAAGAAAAGCAAGAGATTGACACTGCCATGTGCTAACTTTCTATAGAAGCAATTATCACCAGGTCTGTCGACCTCCATTGTCTGTCCACTCATATGACGTGAATAATTTTATTTAAAAAATTAAGTGTGTACTTTCACAAACTGTAATTTATAACTATGTTGATATGTATAACTCCGCTAGGAAACATGCTGTATTTACAGACCATTTTTACATAATACAGATTACTGATAGAGCATGACAATGGTGTCACAGTGGCTTTCGCCCTTGGCTTTTTGGATTTTAAACGTCACTTTATGCTATCCTTGCTATCCTATTCAATATTTATGACTCTCGGATTACAGTAAAGGAATCCCAAGAAAGCAAATGAAAAAATAACCCCATGAACCCCTGTAGCTAATCCCTTAATAAAACAAAAAACAATAAAAATTGTTTCTTACACAGTCCACAAAATAAGCATGTCCAGGACCCAGTAAAACTAATGTAGAACAAGCGCATGCAAACGATATAACATGTCTTTTAAAACAAACGCAAAATATAACCATGCTCGACATGTAGATACTGCATAGTCAAAGAAAAAAGTTGTCTTACCTCTCAAAGAAACAGCAGTTTGGCACCAAAACAACGTTTTCAAGTTAAATTTGAAGTCCTGCGCATGAGCAGGCACAAGCCGTGAAACCTTCTTGTTCTTCGCGGTTTTATTACAACTGTTTTTGCATTACTGCCATCTTGTGGATATACAAAGTATATCAATCCTAATTGACTTAACTTAAATGATCTGCCATCAAGTAACACATTAGTATTATGTACGTTGAATAATAGACACAATTACGTAGACTTGATTAGAAAAACATATGTTAACTTAACAAAAACCCCTCCTTGAATCGCTACCTTATTGTGGTGGAGGGGTTTGTGTGTCCCAGGGATCCCAGGGGCTATGTTGTCTGGGGGCTTTTGCCCCCTGGTAGGGTCTCCCATGGCAAATTGGCCCTGGGTGAGGGACCAGACAAAGAGCGATTCATAAGACCCTTATGAAAAGGACACCGAGGGAACAGTTTACCCTGCCCGGGATAGGGTTACCGGGGCCCCGCCCTTTAGCCAGACCCGGGGAGGGCGCCCGAGGGCGAGCGTCTGGTGGCCGGGCCTTAGTCCATGGGGCCCAGGAGACATGGGCCCATCCTCCCGCAGGCCCACCACCCGCAGGAGGCGCCATAGGGGTCGGGTGCATTGTGTGTCGGGTGGCGGCCAGGAGCGGAGGCCCTGGCGGACTGACCCCCGGCTGCCAAGACTGGCAATAGGGACATGGAATGTCACCTCTCTGGTGGGGAAGGAGCCTGAGTTAGTGCGTGAGGTTGAGAGGTACCGGCTAGATATAGTCGGGCTCACCTCTACACATGGCTTGGGCTCTGGAACCAGTCTCCTGGAGAGGGGCTGGACTCTGTCTCAGTCTGGAGTTGCCCCTGGTGAGAGGCGGCGGGCTGGGGTGGGTATCCTAATATCCCCTCGGCTTGCTGCCGGTACGTTGGGGTTTTTCCCGGTGGACGAGAGGGTTTGTTCCCTGCGCCTTAGGGTCGGGGAATGGGTCCTGACTGTCATCTGCGCTTATGCGCCGAGTGGAAGTTCAGAGTACCCAGCCTTCTTAGAGTCCCTGGGGGGGGGGGGGGGGGGGGGTGCTGGAGGGTACTCCACCTGGAGACTCTGTTGTCCTGCTGGGAGACCTCAATGCTCACGTGGGTAATGACAGCGAGACCTGGAGGGGCGTGATTGGGAGGAACGGCCTCCCTGATCTGAACCCGAGCGGTGCTTTGTTATTGGACTTCTGTGCTAATCACAGTTTGGCCATAACGAACACCCTGTTCGAACATAAGAGTGTCCATAAGTGCACGTGGCACCAGGACGCTCTAGGCCGTAGGTTGATGATCGATTTTGTAATCGTATCAGCAGACCTGCGACCATATGTTCTGGAAACTCGGGTAAAGAGAGGGGCTGAGCTGTCAACTGATCACCACCTGGTGGTGAGTTGGATCAGGTGGCGGGGGAGGACGCTGGACAGACCTGGTGCACCTAAACGCGTAGTGAGGGTGTGCTGGGAACGTCTAGCAGAGGCCCCAGTCCGCGAGATCTTCAACGCACACCTCCGGCAGAGCTTCAACAGCATTCCGAGGGAGACTGGGGACATTGAGTCCGAATGGACCATGTTCAGCGTCTCCATTGCCGAAGCTGCTGCATTGAGCTGCGGCCGCAAGGTGGTTGGTGCCTGCCGTGGTGGTAATCCCCGAACCAAATGGTGGACACCAGAGGTGAAGGGAGCCACCAGGCTGAAGAAGGAGTCCTATCGGGCTTGGTTAGCCTGTGGGACTCCGGAGGCAGCCGACAGGTATCGACAGGCCAAGCGGAATGCGGCTCGGGCAGTGGCTGAAGCAAAAACTCGGGTGTGGGAGGAGTTCGGAAAGGCCATGGAAAAAGACTTTCGGACTGCCTCGAAGAGATTCTGGCAAGCCTTCAGACGTCTCAGGAGGGGAAAGCGGTGCTCTACCCGCGCTGTGTATAGTGCTGGCGGAGCGCTGGTGACGTCGACTGAGAAAATTGTCAGGCGGTGGAAGGAATACTTCGAGGACCTCCTTAATCCCACTGACACGTCTTCCGAGGAGGAAGCAGAGTCTGGGGATGAGGGGAATGACCCGCCAATTTCCGGGGGCAAGGTCACTGAGGCAGTTAAACAACTCCTTGGTGGCAGAGCCCCTGGTGTTGATGAGGTCCGCCCCGAGTTCCTGAAGGCTCTGGACGTTGTAGGGCTGTCCTGGTTGACACGCCTCTGCAATGTTGCGTGGAGATCAGGGGCAGTACCTGTGGACTGGCAGACCGGGGTGGTGGTCCCCATCTTTAAGAAGGGGGACCGGAGGGTGTGTTCCAACTACAGGGGGATCACACTCCTCAGCCTCCCTGGGAAAGTCTATGCCAGGGTGCTGGAAAGGAGAGTTCGTCCGTTAGTCGAACCTCGGATACAGGAGGAACAATTCGGTTTTCGTCCTGGTCGCGGAACACTGGACCAGCTCTTTATCCTCTCCAGGATACTTGAGGGTGCATGGGAGTTTGCCCAACCAGTCTACATGTGTTTTGTGGACTTGGAGAAGGCATTCGACCGTGTCCCTCGGGGTGTCCTGTGGGAGGTGTTGCGGGAATATGGGGTGTCTGGCCCATTGCTACGGGCCATTCGATCCCTATACAACCGTTGCAAGAGCTTGGTTCGCATTGCCGGCAATAAGTCGGACTCGTTCCCGGTGGGTGATGGGCTCCGCCAGGGCTGTCCTTTGTCTCCGGTTCTGTTCATAATTTTTATGGACAGGATTTCTAGGTGCAGCCAAGTGGCGGAGGGCTTTCGCTTTGGTGGCCTCAGAATCTCATCTCTGATTTTTGCAGATGATGTGGTTCTGTTGGCTTCATCGGGTGAGGGCCTCCACCTCGCACTGGAACGGTTCGCAGCCGAGTGTGAAGCAGCGGGAATGAGAATCAGCACCTCCAAATCTGAGGCCATGGTTCTCAGCCGGAAAAGGGTGGAGTGCCCACTCTGGGTCGGGGATGAGTTCCTGCCCCAAATGGAGGAGTTCAAGTATCTCGGGGTCTTGTTCGCGAGTGATGGGAGAAGGGAGCCGGAGATCGACAGACGGATTGGGGCTGCAGCTGCAGTAATGCGGACGCTGCACCGGTCCGTCGTGGTGAAGAGGGAGCTTAGTGTAAAAGCGAAGCTCTCAATTTACCGGTCGATCTACGTCCCTACCCTCACCTATGGCCACGAGCTGTGGGTAGTGACCGAAAGAACGAGATTGCGGATAAAAGCGGCAGAAATGAGCTTCCTCCGAAGGGTGGCTGGCCTCTCCCTTAGAGATAGGGTGAGAAGTTCGGCCATCCGGGAGGGGCTCAGAGTAGAGCAGCTGCTGCTCCACATCAAAAGGAGCCAGCTGAGGTGGTTCGGGCATCTGATAAGGATGCCCCCTGGGCGCCTCCTGGGTGAGGTGTTCCAGGCATGTCCCACCGGGAGGAGGCCCCGGGGCAGACCCAGGACACGCTGGAGAGATTATATCTCTCGGCTGGCCTGGGAACGCCTTGGTATTCCCCCGGATAAGCTGGAGGAGGTGGCTGGGGAGAGGGAGGTCTGGGCCTCTTTCCTTAGGCTGCTGCCCCCGCGACCCGGCCCCGGATAAAGCGGATGAAGATGGATGGATGGATGGAACTTAACAAAAACATATATTTTAAGTAAAATGAAAATAAAAAATTAATATACACTGTGTTCAGTGTATCCCCCTCATTCATTTTTTTGAACCTGCCTGTCTACTGCCTAGTGGCTCATCTAACAAACTGGAACATAGGTTGGATTTCAAATTCAAATTCAAATTCAAATTTTATTTGTCACGTACACAGTCATACACAGTACGATATGTAGTGAAATGCTTGGACAACTGCTCGTGACCTAAAGAAAACAAAAAAGGAAAAGGCTATGAATAAGATAGGAAATAAATATGAAAAATTAAAAAGGGTAAATTTAACTAGGAAGGAATAAAATATAAATTAAGGTTAAAAATGAAATAACTGTACAACACAAATTAGAATGAAGGGTAAATTTAACTGGGAAGAATAAGATAAAGATAAATATATAAATTAAAGTTGAAAATAAAATAACTGTACAACAAAATACACAATATAGAACTATATAAGAATGTATGAAGAAATCTAAATATAAATAAATATATACACAATAACAGCAGCTGTACAAGTATTAACCGGAAATGAAGAATATAGTGACCAGTGTTGTGCAAAACCAAAGTCCAGAAAGTCCAGTGTGTGTGTGTAAGAACCATATGTGTGGGTCAGTACTGTGTGGTGGTGTGATTGAGAGACCGTATCGCCTGCGGGAAGAAGCTCCTCCTCAGTCTCTCTGTGTTGGTCTTCAGGGAGCGGAATCGCTTTCCTGACCTCAACAGAGAGAACAGTCTGTTGTTGGGATGGCTGAGGTCCTTCACGATCTTCCTGGCCTTGGTCCAGCACCGCCTGCTGTAGATTGAGTGCAGGTCAGGGAGCTCGGAGCGGATGGTGCGCTCAGCTGACCGCACAACCCTCTGTAGAGCTCGTCTGTCCTGCATGGTGCTGTTCCCGAACCAGGTTAAGATGTTTCCCGCCAGGATGCTCTCTATGGTGCACGAGTAAAAGTTCCTGAGCACCTTGGAGGGCAGTTGGAAGTCTCTCAAGCGTCTGAGGTGGTAGAGACGCTGTCGGGCCTTTTTCACCACGGAGTTGATGTGACAGGACCATGACAGGTCCTGCGTGATGTGAACTCCGAGGTATTTGAAGCTGTCCACTCTCTCCACTGGGCACTCGTTGATGACGGGGGTCTGGTAGTTCCTCTCCTGCTTAGTGCTGAAGTCCACTATCAGCTCCTTTGTCTTACTGACGTTTAGAAGGAGGTTGTTCCTCTGGCACCAGTTCTCCAGATTCCTAATCTCCTTCAGGTAGGCCATCTCGTTGTTATCAGAGATCAGGCCCACCACGACGGTGTCGTCAGCAAACTTGATGATGGTGGTGGAGCTGGTAGTGGCCACACAGTCATATGTGTACAAAGAGAACAGCAGGGGGCTCAGAACACACCCCTGGGGGGCTCCAGTGCTGAGAGTGGTGGAGGCTGAGACATGTCCGCCCATCCTTACTGCCTGTGGTCTGCCAGTTAGGAAGTTGGAGATCCACTGACACATAGATGAGCTGAGTCCCAGATGCTCCAGCTTGGTGGTGAGTGTGGATGGAATTATGGTGTTAAATGCAGAGCTGTAGTCTATGAAGAGCATTTTAACATAATTCCCCCTTCTAGTGTCCAAGTGAGTCAGTGATGTGTGGAGGAGATGAGAGATGGCATCGTCTGTGGAACGATTTGGACGGTAAGCGAACTGTAGTGGGTCCAGTGTGTCTGGTAGTGAAGAAATGATGAAGTCTCTGACCAGGCGTTCAAAGCACTTCATCACTACTGAGGTGAGGGCTACAGGGCGATAGTCATTGAGAGAAGCAGGGTGGGGTTTCTTCGGGACAGGAACAATGATGGACTCTTTGAAGCATGTGGGGATCACCGACTGAGATAAAGAGATGTTGAATATCTCAGTGAACACAGGAGCTAGCTGGTATGCGCAGTCTCTTAGGATACGACCTGGGATGCCGTCTGGTCCTGCTGCTTTCCTGGTGTTCACTCTTTTGAAGGCTCTCCTTACTTCATGCTCGGAGATGACGAGCACGTTTCCGGTGCTGGCAGTATCTTCCTGTCTGCAGCCGTTAGCGCCGCTAACACTAGCATTGTTGGAGACCTTAGCTGCAGCCTCGAAGCGAGCATAGAAAGTGTTCAGCTCGTCTGCCAGAGTCACGGCCGCGTTCGTCATACCGGTTGTTGGTGCTTTATAGTCCGTTATTGTCCTTAGTCCCCGCCACAGGCTCCTAGAGTCACTCTGTTGGAGTTGTGACTCTAGTTTCCTCCCGTAGCGCTGCTTCGCCTCTTTCACCGCCCTCCGCACGTTATATGACGCGGCTTTGTACGGGTCCATGTCCCCCGTCATGAGTCCCGTGTTGTAGGCAGCGGTGCGGGATCTCAGAGCGTCGCGGATGGTTTTATCCACCCACGGCTTCTGGTTGGGAAACGTTGTGATAGTCTTTGTCTCCACGGTATCATCCGCTAGTTTCCCGATGAATCCCACAACCGCTTCCGTAAACACGTTGACGTCATCGTCGGAGCTGTTTCTGAACATGCCCCAGTCTGCGTCATCGAGTGCGTCCTGTAACGCAGCCACCGATTGATCCGTCCAGCGCGCGACCTTCCTCTGAACCGGAACTTCCTGTTTCAGCCTTTGTATTTTGGCATGAGGAAGATGGCGGCGTGATCAGATTTGCCAAACGGGGGGCGGGATTGTGCCTTGTAGCCGTCCTTGACCGTAGTGTAGCAGTGGTCCAGTGTCCTTTCACCCCTGGTGGGGCAGGTGATGTGTTGATAAAAGTTCGGCGCTGCGCGTTTGAGGTTGGCGCTATTAAAGTCCCCTTCGCCATGTACCCTTCGCCCGGACACTCACTCTGAAAACTCCCTCCTCTCCTCTCCTGCCACTCACCTGCAGTCACAAGTAAGCCAAAGTCCATGTCACTGTTACTAATTCCCACTTTAACCCGCTCAGATCAGTAATCTAGCTTCCAGTGCTTTCCACCCCTGAGACCTGCTATCAAGCTATCGTACATTCTCCATAGCCGATCCTGTGTTCTTTGATTCACGCCTCATCATTGTAAATCTATGTATACACAACAAACTATAGAGAGAACCTATTTTTGCCTCCGCATTGTGTCTTCCATTTGGGTCCACATCACAAACAGGCCACCTGGCAGTAACACAGATAATAAGATGCCACAAATGTCAGCACTTAAATTTTCTAGTGGTCAGCTGTAAAAACCAAAAACTGAATTTGGCTCTACAGTATGAGACTTTTGAGTCCTATATATTTTTATTAGTTCTTTCCGTCTGCTGTAGCTTTTTAGTGAATTTAAACCCATCCTTTAAAATCACCAGTCCAGATGGTTTTCTCTCTCTCTCTTCTTCTCTGACTCGCGCGCACACACACACATACACACACACACACACACACACACACACGCATGCTGTGCAAAGGTCTAATTAATGTTGTGTTTCAGAGGTGTATGTGGTGATTCAAGATTCTAATATTTAATCTGAAGAGGATTCATACTCCTCTCACTCTGTTTCAATGTGTCTGTGTGTGTGCATGCACATGTATGTTTGTGTGCGTGACACACACTCCCACACACACACACACACACACACACACACACACACACACACACACACACGGTGGATACTATCCGATATTTGAGGCTCAAACATAAACTGATTAAGTGGTTGCAACAGAATTATACAAACATGCTCCCTTATTGTTAAAGGGTTAAGGTTCCTCATTTATATATCTAGTGTACTTCTTATATCAATGAGTTTAAAACAATGAAATCTGTCATTGGTTCATTTCTTTTATAAATTGAAACAAAGCAAAAAGAGAGGTGCTAGAGTCATAAATCTAATGATGCAATGCACTGGTATCATGTTTTAAGATACGTTTAAATGAGTCATATTTTCTGCACAGGCTTGTTATTTGATTCAAAATATGTGTCTCTTCAAAGAAAACCTGTTGGCCCTAAGAAATGAAGGAAATTAAAGAATCTAATTACAGCTTTGTCTTATGCATCACAATTTCCTGTTTTTAATCACTACAGTAGAACCGTGCAGCCCAAGGGCAGTGTTTTAATTCCTTTGTGTTACCAGCTAATATAGGGGCAAAAAAATCTAAGACTAATAATTTTTTAGCCAGGATCTAATAACAAGCAATAAAAACCATCGAACCAGAATGTTGAGTGCGATTATTAGACTCCATTCTTTAGTTTTAAAGGATTCAAGGAGCTTTATTTGTCATTTGCATCACATGTTAACGTGAGGTGGAACGAAATAATGCGCACACGGTCCCGGAGTGAAAAGAAACAAAAATAATTAAAGCTGCAAGCAGCGTTATGAGGGCCCTCGCACCCTGACACATCGAGCCACGCCTAACACCTACAACCTGGACGTCCGATCTGATGTCACACTGATTTTATGTGTACACCCACGAGCTAAAACGTAATCTCGTTCACTGATGATTATAATATATGTTGCATTTCCTCTTCCCACCAGATGGTGCTCTGACCATTGCTGCCAAATCGCATATCAAACTTCTCCAAGCTCGACTCTCATCATGCCTGTGAAGTTTGGGAGAAATTGGATAATGCGTCTTTAGTTACAGCAGTTTACTGCCTTTAGATTCCATGCATGGGAGGTCGCGTCATTTTGATGAAATCCCAAGGAGGAGTTTGTCAAAGTATGAGGCCTGAAAAGAGGCGAAAATGTCGCCAAAATTACACATTCATTTTAAAATGGCTGACCTCCTGCTGGATTTGGAATATTGCTCCAAGAGACTTTTTGTACATCTTGATATCTTACATAAGCTTCCCATGTTTCAAGATGAGGCACAGAGCAGGGGTGATATTTTGAAATTTTGTAGGGGGTGCTGTGGAGCCATTTTGCGATATTCCATGAAAATGATCACATAAAAAGAAAGCCTTCATGACATTGGAGGAGTGGACCAAATTCCAAGAGTTTTTAAACTTTCCCAGCCCCTCAACAGCCACTTCATCTTTCTCGGTGAACTGCCTTGCCACCAGGGTACGCTGTTCAGTTTAAACTCACAATTTTCTCACTGAAGCATCATGAGGGACTGATGTTAATATTAACCCCTTTTGAGGTGGACCTGATGAACCTGTGAAAATCAGTATATCAAAGCGCTACCTGTTCCCACTAGGTAGCGCTCTGCATATTCCTGGCAATGGGCATATCATGGGTGTACTGACTTTCATACATGTTTCAGAATCAGAATCAGAATACTTTATTGATCCCTGGGGGAAATTATTTAATTATGTAGGTCATACGCATCCTGGGGACTCACGTTTTTCATTTTTCCAGGTGGCGCTCCTGAGCCACTTTTCCCCAGCCATGTCTGAGGACATTAAAATACGTAAATTTTCTCGAGATCTGACACGTGTGCAAAATTTCATGAGTTTTCGAGCATGTTTAGGCCCTCAAAAAGCAAATTCATTTGCCCTCACAAAGCAAATTCATTTGCCGAAATAATAATAATAATAATAATAATAATAATAATAATAATAATAATAATAATAATAATAATAATAATAAACGAAGCAGATACAACAAGGCCTTCGCACTCTCAGTGCTCGGGCCCTAATGAAGAAAGAGAATTTTTTTTTTAAGTAATAAATAAATAGTTGGGGGTTTTTTGTGTGTGTTTTGTTTTTTGTTTTTTTAACAAACAGAAATGACAAGTAATAAGACAATACAATAAATAATACTATAACTAGAGTGCAACAACCTGAGTACCAGTATGGAGTATGGGTATAGAGTGTGGGTATAAATATAGGTGTAAATAAATACTTTAGCAGCAAAGGGCATGATGACCAGCATTGATAAAGTGATAGTGTCAATAAGTGTCAAGCAATGATTAAGGTGCTACAATAACAGTTCTTGTCCATTATGCACTGAGAAGTCTCACAGCTTCTGGAATGAAGCTGTTTCTCAGTCTGGTGATTTTGCACTTAATGCTTCTCAGCCTCCTGTCTGAGGGCAGCGGGACAAAGAGTGTGTTTGCTGGGTGAGTGGGGTCCTTCATGATACAGGCGGCCCTCTTCCTGCATCTGGAGGTGTGTACAGGGAGTGCAGAATTATTAGGCAAATGAGTATTTTTTCCACATCATCCTCTTCATGCATGTTGTCTTACTCCAAGCTGTATAGGCTCGAAAGCCTACTACCAATTAAGCATATTAGGTGATGTACATCTCTGTAATGAGAAGGGGTGTGGTCTAATGACATCAACACCCTATATCAGGTGTGCATAATTATTAGGCAACGTCCTTTCCTTTGGCAAAATGGGTCAAAAGAAGGAATTGACAGGTTCAGAAAAGTAAAAAATAGTGAGATATCTTACAGAGGGATGCAGTAGGCTCAAAATTGCAAAGCTTCTGAAGCGTGATCATCGAACAATTAAGCGTTTCATTCAAAATAGTCAACAGGGTCGCAAGAAGCATGTGGAAAACCCAAGGCGCAAAATAACTGCCCATGAACTGAGAAAAGTCAAGCGTGCAGCTGCCAAGATGCCACTTGCCACTAGTTTGGCCATATTTCAGAGCTGCAACATCACAGGAGTGCCCAAAAGCAGAAGGTGTGCAATACTCAGAGACATGGCCAAGGTAAGAAAGGCTGAAAGACGACCACCACTGAACAAGACACACAAGCTGAAACGTCAAGACTGGGCCAAGAAATATCTCAAGACTGGTTTTTCTAAGGTTCTATGGACTGATGAAATGAGAGTGAGTCTTGATGGGCCAGATGGATGGGCCCGTGGCTGGATTGGTAAAGGGCAGAGAGCTCCAGTCCGACTCAGACGTCGTAGCTGGGTACTACTTCGACTGCAGATCCTCCAACGTGCAGGGGTGTGTGTGTGTGTCTTCCCCTCCTGAAGTCCACAATCATCTCCCTTGTCTTCTTCTCATTTAATCAGAGATTGTTTTGCCTGCACCAGTCCTCCAAGTGTTCCACCTCCTTCCTGTAGCTGGTCTCATCATTGTTTGTGATGCAACCAACCACTGCTGTGTCTTCCACAAACTTTACAATATGACAGCTTGGATGGTTGGGTGAGCAGTCATATGTAAGCAGCGTGAACATGAGGGTACTTAGCACACAGCCCAGAGGGGAGCCCGTGCTGAGGACTCTGGAAGATGAGAAGATATTGTGGATCCACACAGACTCCGTTCTGTTGTTCAGGAAGTCCAGGACCCAGTTACAAAGAGAGGAGCTCAGTCCTAGGGTCAGTAATTTGTCAACAAGTGTCTGCGGGATAATTGTATTGAAAGCGGATGAGAAGTCTACGAAGAGCAAACAGACGTAGGAATTCTTCTGCTCCAGGTGGGTGGTCTTCTGTGGATCGATTCTTCCAGTAGGCCTACTGGTGTGGGTCTGAAGTGAAACTAATGGTGGCTTTGATGTGGGCCATAATCAGCCTCTCAAAGCATTTCCTGACGATCGGCATGAGGGCTACTGGCCAATAGTCATTTAGACCTGTCACAGCAGAACTCTTGGGGACTGGGATGATGGTGGCAGTCTTCATAAAGGTGGGGACAGCTGCCTGGGTGAGGGAGGACATAAAGATGTCTGTCAGGACGGGGCGGGGTACTGCTCTGTATACGTCTCGCATATTGATGTAAACACAGCCCAGCGTGTTATTTCCCCGTGTCAGTATGGTGACATGCTGGTAAAACCTTGGCAAGATGTCTGTCATGTTTACATGGTTAAAATCCCCAGCCACTATGTAAAAAGGTGCTTATTCTGAAGCGAGCTGATGTTGTTGTGTAGCTCCTTCAGTGCGTTGTTAGTGACAAACATCATTGAAAACTGACGAGGTGAATAGAATGGGCAACATTTCACAGTCATAATTTCCACATCCTCGAACTGTGGCTGTTTATCACCACACAGTTCGTGCACCAACCTTTGTTTATGTAGACGCATAAGCCACCTCCGCGAGCTTTCCCCGATAGCATATTGCAGTTGGCCAGGAAGAGCTGCCATCGGTAGATCTGGAAGGCTGAGTTCGACATGTTGTCTTTTAGCCATGTTTCTGTGAGACACAGTATGGAACAGTTCCTCATCTCCTCCGAAACACCCAGTCTCATTCGCAGAAGGTCCAGCTTGTTGTCTAGAGAGCGGACATTGGCCAGGAACGGGGACGGAATCGGTGGTCTCCTAGCATTAGCCTTTAGCCTCTCCAGCACACCACCTTTCCCCTCTTCTGCCTCCGCTCACAGTGCTTCCTCAAGCCCTTTATCCGCTGCGGTCTGAACCCTCTGATCCAGATATCAGTTTGCTTTTTATTACTTATTTAGATGAGTGACAAAGCATGCAGGAGGCGGGAATTAGAATACTTGATAATTACAGTGAATTATCTGACTATCAGCTGCTTTGTCATCCCCAATCATCCAGGTAAGAAAATCCCAAAAAGTTGATTCTGTTCATCTGGTCATTTTCACCGGACTGAAAGGTCAGTACCAAGACAGGACTCAGGTGCAGAAACCCAGAGCAGAGACAGCAAGCAATTTTACAATATATTTATTGGTTCGACTTAGGCTTGAAAACGTGGCAAGGACAAAAAGCAATGAAACAAATAACTTGACGTGGCGTGGCCTGGGTAACGTAGCTAGGGGGATGTGGATCCAGAGAGGGGAAATGGGGCCTGAGATGCAAACTGGAACAGGGCAGTTGGCAGTCACACTGAGGAAAGAGGAAACAGAGTTAGGGAAATAGTGGAGTGAAGCTCTGAAGTTGGTAAATATATTATGTAGCTATTCTTACTTGGACGAGGAGAAAAAGAGAGATGAGAGGGATGTGACGTAAATCCAGGGTGAGCTGAGTGGTGTGGAAAGGCTGACCTGAGATCCAGAGGTTCCTGATGGAATGTGTTGGCAGGAGGGCAGGCAGGCAAGGCACAGAGTGATTTCCAAAATGGTGGTTTAGTATCCTGACAACATGGGCTGATGACGATCTGAATGAACGTAAGCATGAGGTTTAAATCACTCTGGCTTGATTGCCTGCAATTGGCTCCAGGTGTGAGGAACTGGAGGAGGAGGTGGCCAGGATACCAGGGAGTCTCAGGAACCTGATGGAAAATTACAGCTGCACATCCCGGACCATGACATGGCATTTTCAATGCAAGAAATGTTTCTGTCACGGTCTGTGTCGGCAGACCGTGGGGAGGTGGGCGAATAGGACCCAAACGCCGGACTCTTCAGTGCAAACAGTGTTTATTTACAACGTGGTGAAGTAAGCAACAATAAATCCCCTAGTGCCCCAGACTCCCGTGTCGTGTCTTCTTCCCAAAAAGTCCCAGTGTAGTGCTCTCTGCTCCAGTGTCTCTGCACTCCCCGTGCTCACTGCTCTCTCTCGTTCCACATTCCTGCTGAGGGAAAACAATAGAGGCAGCCGTTAACACACTTTATCCCAGCAGGCATACACTCACACTTTCCGACTATGCTAGAAGACTGACGTGAGGTCAAACACAATAATCCAGCGTCGGTGGAAGCTCCATCGCTCTTCTAAATAGCTCCCCCGACGAGCCCAGATGAGGAGCAGGGCCCTGTTTCAGGAAGCCGGTTTAGTGCAAACTCTGAGTAAGTATACCCTGAGTTAACGAAAACTCTGGGTTTTCGGTTTCACAAAGCGAGTTTAGATTAATTCTGAGTGAGTTACTATGACGACACACTCCGTGAAGCTAACCTGCCCCTAGCAGGTTTACTTCAACTAACCCTGACCTTCTCCGCCTCTTTGTCAGAAACCTGACTGTAGGAAGTGTCAGACATGGCGTGTTCCTTCCTTGAAGCTTTCCTTCAAGGAAGGTCAGTAGAAGTGTCAGTAGATGTTGAAGCCCAAATTCTCCGCAGAGCTCTCCGCCGGGAGAGAGTGATTAGAGCGCGTTTGGACATTTTATCATTTCCTGATGATTTCCTGTGTGAATGTTACCGTTTTTCAGCACAATCTATAATTTATTTGAATAACATCCTCAGGCCTAATATTGCTCATGTGACACATCGCGGACATTCTCTCAGTTCTGTACATATTATTTGTATTGCACTTCGGTTTTTTGCAAACGGGAGCTTTCTGTATAATATTGGTGACGCTGAGCACATTTCCAAGGCTACTGTCTGTCGGACAGTCAGGAATGTTACAGTGGCACTGAAACGTCTCCTGTACTCGTTTGTGGTGTTCCCCGGTCATAGACCCACAAGATTTATCAAAGAGGGATGCCACAAAATTGCAGGTATCAGGATGAACAAAACGTAATTCATGATGTGGTGATACTTGAACTACTACTTAAATTTTACATTTATTCTCACGGTTCCCAGGCGTGATTGGCTGTATAGATGGCACTCACATTCCAATCATTGCTCCTTCAGTAAATGAAGGAGACTATGTGAACAGGAAGTCTTTCCACAGCATTAATGTACAGGTACATAGTTCCCTGTAGCATTTCAAACTAACAAATTATTTCATTATAGTAATGGATGCTAATTTGTGTTCTCTGCACTGTGAAGATCATATGTGATGCTGCCAACATTATCACAAATGTGGAAGCCAAGTGGCCAGGCTCTGTGAGTGGTGGTGGTGGAGGACCCCCACCTGTTTTTCGGGCCTCCGCTTTTTTTCTAGTGGCTATAACGGGTCGCATTTGAGCATACAGAGTAAGCAAATATGTACTTGTAATGTGCTCAGATAATTTCAATAAGTGCTTACAGAAAGAAAATTAATGTAGCCTCTAACTTCAATTGATTTACATAGGACAAGACAGACCAAGCGCTATGGCTCATAATACAATTACACCTTACCTGTTTGGACTATATTTTTATATTTCATTTTTACTTGCTGCCAGGAACGTTTGGGGCCTGTTGGGTTGCACCTGCGCTCAC
Organism: Copadichromis virginalis; assembly: GCF_057382275.1. Lineage (NCBI taxonomy): Eukaryota > Metazoa > Chordata > Actinopteri > Cichliformes > Cichlidae > Copadichromis > Copadichromis virginalis. Next base: position 190,712 of record NC_140618.1, read on the forward strand.
ATCACATCACAAAATAAAATGTATGAAATAAAAAATAAAATATAATAAAATAACGTGTTAAATGGGTGGGAAATCCCTAGATCAATGTTTAAATTAACACTCACGCATTGACTCTGTCGGCTATGTTTTGCCATGCATGCTCCCTTTCTTTTGCAGCTGAGGCTGTGTTACTTTTTTCCCGCAAAATTTGCATGTTATCTGCATATACTGCCATCAGAATTTCGGCCTCAAGCGCTGTAAGATACATTGACCGCGCCTTCTTTCCCTCCGTCTCCATGGTGACTCGCTTAATCTGTGCTCCACTAATCAGGGCTTTATGTATCCTCGTGCGCGCGCTTAATTTGGTGTTAAAGCAACTCCGCGTTGATTGAACTAATTGTTATCAGCCTTTCTGAAACCAAATATTCCAAGTTGGACAGTTCGGGGTTACTCAACCCTGCGTATCATTTCTAACTCTGAGTTTTCTAAACCGGCTTCCTGAAATAGGGCCCAGGTGTGTGGCAAGGACTTCGGGTGTGGCCAGTCCTCAAGCCAGGCCACGCCCCTCAGGCCTGAAGGTGCCTGTAACTTGGCCACAGAAAACAGCAACACACACACACACCTGCCTACATACAGATGTGGACAGGGATCAGAGGCAGTGCAGACGACACACCAAATGATAATAATAATGATGATGATGATGATGATGATGATGATGATGATGATGATGATGATAATAATAATAATAATAATAATAACAACAACAACAACAACAACAACAACAACAACAACAACAACAGTCCCCACTGCTCACAGACCCCGAGTCCCCAGAGCCGGGTCTGTGACAGTTTCGTCAGTCAGCAGACTACAGGTGTCCCCAACTTTATAAACAGTACATTTGTACAATAACTGAAACTAACACCACTGAACGAATAATGGGCTGTGAGCTCAGTTCCTGAAGAGAATTAACTCTTTGGGATTTCTTTACCTGGATGATTGAGCTTGCATCAAAACATTTCAAGCCAAGTCAAGTATCAAGTCAAGTGGCTTTATTGTCATTTCAACCATGTGCAGTGGTACAGTACACAGTGAAACAAGACAAAGTCCTTCCAAGACCATTGTGCTACATATCAAATATAACAGACAATCAACACAGGACTACATAAAGTGCAAAGCATGAAAAATTGCAAAAAACAAAACAAAAACAGTGTAACACCAGACAGAACAGAATGGTACAGACACAATGATACAGACACGGCAGTGCAATAGAAAATGGCAACAATGGCAGTGGCTTGTGCAAAAGACTGAGCATTTCGCAAAAAGTAACTTGATGCATGAAGGTGTGTGTGTGTGTGTGTCTATAACATTGTGCATACAAGTGCTTGAAGTACTGACCCTAAGGCGCAGGGAACAAATCCTCTCATCCAGCGGGAATAACCCCAATGTACTGGCAGCAAGCCAAGGGGATATTATAATACCCACCCCAGCCCGCCGCCTCTCACCAGCAGTGTTGGGGAGTAACGGAATACATGTACCGCCGTTACGTATTTAAAATACAAAATATTTCAATTCAATTCAATTTTATTTATATAGCGCCAAATCACAACATAAGTCGCCTCAAGGCGCTTCATAGATACAGAGAAAAACCCAACAATCATATGAACCCCTATGAGCAAGCACTTTGGCAACAGTGGGAAGGAAAAACTCCCTTTTAACAGGAAGAAACCTCCGGCAGAACCAGGCTCAGGGAGGGGCGGCCATCTGCTGCGACCGGTTGGGGTGAGAGAAGGAAGACAGGATAAAAGACATGCTGTGGAAGAGAGACAGAGGTTAATAACAGATATGATTCAATGCAGAGAGGTCTATTAACACATAGTGAGTGAGAAAGGTGACTGGAAAGGAAAAACTCAATGCATCATGGGAATCCCCCGGCAGCCTATGTCTATTGCAGCATAACTAAGGGAGAAATGAGCTTCCTCCAAAGGGTGGCTGGCCTCTCCCTTAGAGATAGGGTGAGAAGTTCGGCCATCCGGGAGGGGCTCAGAGTAGAGCAGCTGCTGCTCCACATCGAAAGGAGCCAGCTGAGGTGGTTCGGGCATCTGACAAGGATGCCCCCTGGGCGCCTCCTGGGTGAGGTGTTCCAGGCATGTCCCACCGGGAGGAGGTCCCGGGGCAAACCCAGGACACGCTGGAGAGATTATATCTCTCGGCTGGCCTGCGAACGCCTTGGTATTCCCCCGGATAAGCTGGAGGAGGTGGCTGGAGAGAGGGAGGTCTAGGCCTCTTTGCTTAGGCTGCTGCCCCCGCGACCCGGCCCCGGACAAAGCGGATGAAGATGGATGGATGGATGGATGGGTTCAGGGTCACCTGGTCCAGCCCTAACTATATGCTTTAGCAAAAAGGAAAGTTTGAAGCCTAATCTTGAAAGTAGAGATAGCAGAGGTGTGGACTCGAGTCACATGACTTGGACTCGAGTCAGACTCGAGTCATTAATTTTATGACTTTAGACTTGACTTGAAAAAATGTTCTAAGACTTGTGACTTGACTTGGACTTTTACACCAATGACTTGGGACTTGAATTGGACTTGAACCGGTTTACTTGAAAAGACTTGATATTTTACCCAAAATATAAAATTTAACATGCATATTATATAGAGATTGAAAATGTGACGTCATTCACGGGTAGAACCGCAAAGGATTCTGGGAACTCGTGGCAAGCGGTAGTAGCGCACGCAGGCTTTCAATTGAAATCAGTCACACAGCGATAAAAAGAAACACAAAAATGTCAAGAAGCTGTTGTATTATTAACTGCAATAGCCGGTCGCATGACAGCCACGGGAAGCCGACGGGTAAAGAGATCGGTTGTTATCGGATTACGTCGTTGAAGAGAAATTGTTCAAGCCATGTTTCCGAAGTAACAAAGACGCGACGGATGGCCTGGATTGCAGCCATTCAAAGATCAAATATAACGTCCCAGAACACTCCAGCTCACAGGTTAGTCTGCTCCAAGCATTTACACGAAGGTCAGTATTTTTTAGTAGTTAATACGTCATTTTTCTTAACATAATTGGTGATATAGGTTACAAGCAAGTCTGGCGCTGAACAGAAATTGTCACGCTATGCTCCTGTGTTTATTGTGCATAAATAGTGAATTGTCCTGACACAATATTGTGTTTTGCTTCTGTTATTATGGTACATTAACAAAAACATATACTTTTATTCACAGGATAAAACAGGTTTTTTGTATCACTAATTGTCCAGTACGATTACAGCATACAATATTGTTGTCACTGCTACATTTCTGTAACGCTACCAGAAATTATTTCCACTGCTAATTAATTACCGTTGAGCTCAAAGGTCCTATTAATAAACGGTTAAGGAATGTGTATTTATGACGACAATTTGTGAGACTGGTAAACTTATGATACGTACGATGGTCTTTCGTTCTACACGGTGCGTTTCAAGGTCCTGTACCCATCCGTCGGTAAACTGTACCTGGACTTGTTGCAGTGACCTGAAGTTACTAAACTTCACGAGTGTATGCACTCACTCCAAGAACCGTATGATTATAAATATGCATATAAATATGCTACAATGAGATAGCTGACTTCATCTAACTAGCAAATGTTGTCCAGGCTACGTTGGTGATGCAGTTCTTTTTAATGTGTATGATATTTTTGTCATGCGATTTTAAAGCCAGTCCTACAACCGCATCCAAGAATAACATGCAGCGTATCTCAGAACTGTCGGTGAAAATTATTCTTGGAGCTAGGTTTAATTGAGCTGCATTTTAAAGAGGTGCAATTTCACAATTTGTGTATATTTTCTAAGTTCACTATTTTGTCATGTGTTGAGAAAAACACAGATTTTAAAATTACATGGTCTAATATTTACATTTAGCATAACTGCAACATTCTTTTTTCGTTTTTTTTTTTTTAAAGACTCGAAAGGACTTGAAATTCAAAATTTCAGACTTGTGACTTGACTCGGACTTTTACACCAGTGACTTGAGACTCGACTCTGACTTGCCTGACATTACTTGAGACTTGACTTGAGACTTGAGGATAAAGACTTGAGACTTACTTGAGACTTGCAAAACAATGACTTGGTCCCACCTCTGAGAGATAGTATCTGTCTCCCGAATCCAAACTGGAAGCTGGTTCCAAAGAAGAGGGGCCTGAAAACTGAAGGCTCTCCCTCCCATTCTACTTTTAAATACTCTAGGAACAACAAGTAGGCGTGCAGTGTGAGAGCGAAGTGCTCTAATAGGGTGATATGGTACTACAAGGTCATTAAGATAAGATGGGGCCTGATTATTTAAGACCTTGTATGTGAGGAATAGGATTTTGAATTCAATTCTGGATTTAACAGGAAGCCAATGAAGGGAAGCCAAAACGGGAGAAATATGCTCTCTCTTTCTACTTCTTCACAAATAAAATTTTTATCATTAGAGAAAAAATTACCAGTAATCATCCCACATCCCAGATGTACTGTTTATAAAGTTGGGGACACCTGTAGTCTGCTGACTGACGAAACTGTCACAGACCCGGCTCTGGGGACTTGGGGTCTGTGAGCAGTGGGGACTGTTGTTGTTGTTGTTATTATTGTTATTATTATTAGTAGTAGTATTATCATCATCGTTATTATCATTTGGTGTGTCGTCTGCACTGCCTCTGATCCCTGTCCACATCTGTATGTAGGCAGGTGTGTGTGTGTGTGTGTGTGTTGCTGTTTTCTGTGGCCAAGTTACAGGCACCTTCAGGCCTGAGGGGCGTGGCCTGGCTTGAGGACTGGCCACACCCGAAGTCCTTGCCACACACCTGCTCCTCATCTGGGCTCGTCGGGGGAGCTATTTAGAAGAGCGATGGAGCTTCCACCGACGCTGGATTATTGTGTTTGACTTCACGTCAGTCTTCTAGCATAGTCGGAAAGTTTGAGTGTATGCCTGCTGGGATAAAGTGTGTTAACGGCTGCCTCTATTGTTTTCCCTCAGCAGGAATGTGGAACGAGAGAGAGCAGTGAGCACGGGTAGTGCAGAGACACTGGAGCAGAGAATAATAATAATAATAATAATAATAATAATAATGATGGATTGGATTTATATAGCGCTTTTCAAGGCACCCAAAGCGCTTTACAATACCACTATTCATTCACTCTCACATTCACACACTGGTGGAGGCAGCTACAGTTGTAGCCACAGCCGCCCTGGGGCAGACTGACAGAAGCGAGGCTGCCATATCGCGGCCTCGGCCCCTCTGGCCAACACCAGTAGGCAAGTAGGGTAAAGTGTCTTCCCAAGGACACAACGACCAGGACAGAGAGGCCAGGGATCGAACCGGCGACCTTCCGGTTACAGATGCGATTCCCAACCCCCTGAGCCATGGTCGCCCCAGTGTAGTGTAGAGAGCACTACACTGGGACTTTTTGGGAAGAAGACACGACACGGGAGTCTGGGACACTAGGGGATTTATTGTTGCTTACTTCACCACGTTGTAAATAAACACTGTTTGCACTGAAGAGTCCGGCGTTTGGGTCCTATTCGCCCACCTCCCCACGGTCTGCCGACACAGACCGTGACAGAAACATTTCTTGCATTGAAAATGCCATGTCATGGTCCGGGATGTGCAGCTGTAATTTTCCATCAGGTTCCTGAGACTCCCTGGTATCCTGGCCACCTCCTCCTCCAGTTCCTCACACCTGGAGCCAATTGCAGGCAATCAAGCCAGAGTGATTTAAACCTCATGCTTACGTTCATTCAGATCGTCATCAGCCCATGTTGTCAGGATACTAAACCACCATTTTGGAAATCACTCTGTGCCTTGCCTGCCTGCCCTCCTGCCAACACATTCCATCAGGAACCTCTGGATCTCAGGTCAGCCTTTCCACACCACTCAGCTCACCCTGGATTTACGTCACATCCCTCTCATCTCTCTTTTTCTCCTCGTCCAAGTAAGAATAGCTACATAATATATTTACCAACTTCAGAGCTTCACTCCACTATTTCCCTAACTCTGTTTCCTCTTTCCTCAGTGTGACTGCCAACTGCCCTGTTCCAGTTTGCATCTCAGGCCCCATTTCCCCTCTCTGGATCCACATCCCCCTAGCTACGTTACCCAGGCCACGCCACGTCAAGTTATTTGTTTCATTGCTTTTTGTCCTTGCCACGTTTTCAAGCCTAAGTCGAACCAATAAATATATTGTAAAATTGCTTGCTGTCTCTGCTCTGGGTTTCTGCACCTGAGTCCTGTCTTGGTACTGACCTTTCAGTCCGGTGAAAATGACCAGATGAACAGAATCAACTTTTTGGGATTTTCTTACCTGGATGATTGGGGATGACAAAGCAGCTGATAGTCAGATAATTCACTGTAATTATCAAGTATTCTAATTCCCGCCTCCTGCATGCTTTGTCACTCATCTAAATAAGTAATAAAAAGCAAACTGATATCTGGATCAGAGGGTTCAGACCGCAGCGGATAAAGGGCTTGAGGAAGCACTGTGAGCGGAGGCAGAAGAGGGGAAAGGTGGTGTGCTGGAGAGGCTAAAGGCTAATGCTAGGAGACCACCGATTCCGTCCCCGTTCCTGGCCAATGTCCGCTCTCTAGACAACAAGCTGGACCTTCTGCGAATGAGACTGGGTGTTTCGGAGGAGATGAGGAACTGTTCCATACTGTGTCTCACAGAAACATGGCTAAAAGACAACATGTCGAACTCAGCCTTCCAGATCTACCGATGGCAGCTCTTCCTGGCCAACTGCAATATGCTATCGGGGAAAGCTCGCGGAGGTGGCTTATGCGTCTACATAAACAAAGGTTGGTGCACGAACTGTGTGGTGATAAACAGCCACAGTTCGAGGATGTGGAAATTATGACTGTGAAATGTTGCCCATTCTATTCACCTCGTCAGTTTTCAATGATGTTTGTCACTAACAACGCACTGAAGGAGCTACACAACAACATCAGCTCGCTTCAGAATAAGCACCTTTTTACATAGTGGCTGGGGATTTTAACCATGTAAACATGACAGACATCTTGCCAAGGTTTTACCAGCATGTCACCATACTGACACGGGGAAATAACACGCTGGGCTGTGTTTACATCAATATGCGAGACGTATACAGAGCAGTACCCCGCCCCGTCCTGACAGACATCTTTATGTCCTCCCTCACCCAGGCAGCTGTCCCCACCTTTATGAAGACTGCCACCATCATCCCAGTCCCCAAGAGTTCTGCTGTGACAGGTCTAAATGACTATTGGCCAGTAGCCCTCATGCCGATCGTCAGGAAATGCTTTGAGAGGCTGATTATGGCCCACATCAAAGCCACCATTAGTTTCACTTCAGACCCACACCAGTAGGCCTACTGGAAGAATCGATCCACAGAAGACCACCCACCTGGAGCAGAAGAATTCCTACGTCTGTTTGCTCTTCGTAGACTTCTCATCCGCTTTCAATACAATTATCCCGCAGACACTTGTTGACAAATTACTGACCCTAGGACTGAGCTCCTCTCTTTGTAACTGGGTCCTGGACTTCCTGAACAACAGAACGGAGTCTGTGTGGATCCACAATATCTTCTCATCTTCCAGAGTCCTCAGCACGGGCTCCCCTCTGGGCTGTGTGCTAAGTACCCTCATGTTCACGCTGCTTACATATGACTGCTCACCCAACCATCCAAGCTGTCATATTGTAAAGTTTGTGGAAGACACAGCAGTGGTTGGTTGCATCACAAACAATGATGAGACCAGCTACAGGAAGGAGGTGGAACACTTGGAGGACTGGTGCAGGCAAAACAATCTCTGATTAAATGAGAAGAAGACAAGGGAGATGATTGTGGACTTCAGGAGGGGAAGACACACACACACACACACCCCTGCACGTTGGAGGATCTGCAGTCGAAGTAGTACCCAGCTACAGCTCTTTGGGCCCCTGAGGATGCTGTCTGTATTTTCTGTTGTTTCCGATGTTCAACAAGTAGGTCAAACTTCCATTGTTGCCTGGTCTTAGACTTTTCATCCTATGCTAGACCAGCCTTCTCAGTGAATTCAAACACATTTTGAAATGTATTCTTATCTAGAAGCATTGTAAGTCTATTTTGGTTTCGCTCCTCAATTAGGTAATTAACCAATAAACAATTAACAGGCTATACTCTCTGCTCACATTCACACTAATGCTGCAGAACTGATCAAACAGAACTTCACAAAGCAGATGGGTAATGACCCTAAGCAAACTTCAAAAACAACCCAAGAGCTTCTCGTGGTAAAAATGAGATTACATTTTATTGTGAGCAACATGGAAAGTGTGAATATGGCAGCACGTTATTTGTGCCACTGTATGTTTGACTTTCACAGGGCATCATTTTGTGTGTGTACACAAGTGTGTGTGTGTGTGTGAGAGAGAGACATGCCATCAGCACCATCAGCTGACAGGCCACTGTCTGATTATAAAGGCACTTTACTGGTATTAATATTAATGCCACTCCATTTTATTCAGGATGTCTGCCTGCCACTCTGATCAGACTGCACTTTACCACTTTAAACGGTGTTTGTGTGTTTCATTGGAGGTGTGTGTGTGTGTGTGTGTGTGTGTGTGTGTGTGTGTGTGTGTGTGCGCGCGTGTGTGTGTATGTAAAGGGATTCATGTGTTTCTCTCTGACATAAATACAGCTGTCAAAGAAGGAATCGTCGTAGTCCATTAGCACCGGGCAAGTTTTAAACTTAATCCCCTTTTCAATAAAATTAGCTTTATTTCCCACTATGTTGTTTCTTAGTTGTTAGAATTTTGCTAAAACCAAAATTAAAAAAAAAAAAAATGAAAAAGGGGTTATTCGCATGCAAAAACATGCAATGTGAAAAGGAAGAAAACACTGCTTACAGTGAAAAACAAAATTAAGAAAAAGATTTGTTTTTGGTCAGCTAAGTGTGGTCTGTGTTGTGGGTTTAATATTTCATGACAATATTTTATCTCTTTGTTATTTTATCAAATTCATTCTAAGACACATTCAAATGGAACAGAAATAGAAAAATATCAGGAGATTTTAAAATGTAGGAAATAAAAATGGGATGCAATGATTTACAGATTTAAAAAACTAATTTTATTTACAAAACAACATGGAAAACATTTAAGATCACTAAACTGGGAAAGAAAAATGTGAGCTCAATTTAATTTGATGGCAGCATAATGCTCCTAAAAGTTGAATGTAATCATGTATAACAGTCTGTAATTGCTTGGGAACTGAGGAGAGCAGCCTTTCTTAACTTTTGAGAGAGGAATGTTTTCCCATGGTTGTTTGAATGGGAAAACATTTTTGTGCACACAGAGATTTCTCTACATTCTCAGAATCTTTTGTTGACCCATCCCAACTTGTGCTTCAATAGGAGAGCAAGTTTATTTTTATTTAACCCTTGTATGGTGTTCGGGTCTGTGAGACCCGTTTTCAGTTTTTCTCAAAAGAAAAATTAAACAATTAATTATTTTTTCAACCTGAAATTCATTGGCTTTGGCTTATTTTCTGTGAAGAACATAAATCCAAACTAATTTTCAATGACCTCATACTGTACCTCCCCCCACGCATTTACATTACATACAAGGTGTTCGGGTCCACTGGACCCAGGCCTAATAAAAGTGTTGAAAGTGCAGGTCCTGTGTTCCCACACTCTGTCTTCCTCCTTTCTGGTGCTGCTGATAGTGTTTTCTTCCCCTCCTGCTCCCGCACAAAGTTGCAACATTATTGAAAATTCAACTATCAACACCGTCTGCTCTTACATTCCCACACATTTTACCCTCTTTCTTGAGGGATCCAAATTTTATTTTCTCATACCCTGTCCCACCTGCAAATTAGGGGCATAATACTATAAATAAGACTTTGCCAGTGTGGTTCTTTATCACAACTGATCAAGATGGCAAAAGATTATCTACTGCGAGGGCCATCCAATTGATTTTGGAAGAGAGAGGGGCTTCGGATGATGATGTTGACAAAGAGGTTTCAGAATATTTCACATTTCTGAAAATTCAGAGTCTGACAGTGACTTTGAAGAAGAGGATGAGGTTGAGCACCATTTAGTAACAAAACGAAGACGAGTACCCCATCAGCAGCCAGCTCCAGGACCAGAACAAGCCCACCAGACAGCAAGTGAAGAAATATGGATGTCAATAACTGGTGAAATTGAATGGTCTTCTTGCCCAAGAAATGAGCCACCCTGCAGAGCTGTTACTGTGATAAGCCAGGGCCAACACGGCTGACAGTTACTCATGTGCAGGACATCAAGTCTTCATTTGAGCTTTTCATCCCAGATTCCATCCAGAAAATTATTCTGGATTGCAGTAATCTAGAAGGAAGGTGTTTTTTGGAGAGAGGTGGAAGGAGATGGACCAAATTCATCTAAGAACCCCAAAGGCCTACTTTGGGGGTTTTATCCTTGCAGGAGTTTTCAGGTCCGAAAGGGAATCCACAGAATCCCTGTGGGATGCAGAAACCGGCAAGAACCTTTCCGTGCATCAATGTTTCTGGAAAACTTCCACAAAATTTCCAGGATTATCCGTTTTGATAACCGAGACGACAGACCAGCTCGACGGCAGAGAGACAAGCTAGCTGCCATCAGGACAGTGTGGGATAAGTGTGTGCACCACCTCCCCCTCTTTTACAAACCTGGGCCTAATGTCACCATTGATGAGCAGCTGATCACATTTAGTTGTGAAACATATTGCTTCACGTGTAAATGTGTTGTGTCTTTCCACTCACTCCACTTGATTATAACTGATTTATTTTTTTATAACATTTTATTAAAAAAAAGAACAAAAAAAAAAACACAAGAAGTACATTAATTCATAAATGTGATCTAACAAGGGTAAAGGGAAAAAATTAACCATGTTTGCTGTTCATATGGTTTGTAATTGGGATGAACTAAAGCCACCTGTTGAGTAATTTAACATAAAATTGTTTGATAGTGTTAATTTGGAAAGCCAAAACTCTAGCGGGTCCACCAGACCCATGAACACTGGCTGAGTAACAAAAATATGAACACCACACAAGGGTTAAGCTATTAGTTCATGTTTTTTAGGGGGGGGGGGGGGTTGTCTTTTTTTCCAATTTCAGTGATTAAATAAAAAAAATTAAAAAGAAACAAATGTAAATTTTTGAAAAGGGAAATGCGACAGTGTAGGTTTATTTTGCATCTGCTCACATGTATGTTTAGAAATGTTTTTGGATTACACTCATGGCTGGAGGAGGAAAGCTGAAGAGGAAATCGTACCACATCATCCCAGTAGAGCACTTCACTCACTTCTGGCTTAATTGTAGTTTCTAGAATATTTCAAAGTAGAGTGGGAGCCTTTAGCTGACATTCCCCTCTTCTGTGTAAACAGCTCCCAGTTTGGATTCCAAAGACAGGCACCCTCTCTACTTTCAAGGTTAGGCTTAAAACAGGGATGTCCAAACTACGGCCCGCGGGCCAACTGCGGTCCATTTTTATTTGGCCCGCAAGAAATTTTATAAATAGAATAGAATATGTCCCGCACTTCAACATTTGCTTTAGTATATTGCACTTCTTACTTTGAATCACCAAGGGGAGCTACTGTTGATCAAGGCAGTTGCTCCATCAAAAAGGACAATCACGGAAGAGATTTACCCCAAGTTACTAAACATGGCCAAAATGACCGACAGCTATCTCCATGATGTCCTTCACATATCAACCACTAAGTTTACACCAGACCTGCTAGCCATCCTTCGGTCCAAAGTGCAGCATCACTCCTCGCACTGAATGCAATGCCGTTCACACTTTAGGTGAGTGAAAAACATATTCCACAGTACCCATGTGTTAATAAGCATGCATGTGCAGGTACACATGCTTCAAATATCAATAACGCACATCAATTCTGTAACTACCCTGCTTTTGCACACTTTCTTATATGCATTTTTCTTGTTAACACACAAAGTACACACCGGTGTGCACAGCACACACACTGCACATGGAAAGTCTGCTGATCTCATCTGATGCAGATTTGCTCCTTGATCAATTGACATTTGTCCGGATTTTTGGCACGAGTGGCATCGGATCAGCACCGCAGCTGGATGGCCCAATTTACATACCCAGCGCAGCTGATAATCACCAGAATAATTTACTAAAATTATATGCACTCCTGTTATTAAGTCCAGTCCAGTCTGTTAATGTTGATAACCGTTTCAAACAAACATTAATAGGTGTGTTGCTAAGCCTAATAACTTAAATAACAAGCTTGAAATTTCTGAATAAATCAATAAAGATCCATTTATGGAAAGCTGTGATGAAGGCAGTTTTGTCTTTAATTATATTCAACAATATAACATATTTGACCACTTTTAATTGATTTTTCAAACGTTAATACACTAAAGTTAAGGCTATATACCTAATTTCTAGTAAGTGGCCCAGCCCGTCCTATATTTTTATGTATGTGGCCCTCAGTGGAAAAAATTTGGACACCCGTGGCTTAAAACTTTCCTTTGTGTTAAAACATATAGTTCAGGGCTGGATTGGTTTACTCTTAGTTCCTTTAGTTCTGCTGCAATAGGCTTCTACTGCTGGGAGGGTTCTTTGAACCCAAGAACACTTCTATGCTCAGTTTCTCTTCCTGCCTATCAGCACTGAGCTAGAAGCAGACTTGTTAATCTACATGCCACAGTCTTCAGATGAATAATTGTGCATTGAATTTATCTGCTAGTGTGATAGCTACAGTTCCTCACCACAACCAGTTCTGTGTTTAGCCTTGTAATTATTACATGCTTTGTGTTTTCTTTGGGTACAAACAAAAACACATGCACCTGCTACTTCTGCAACTTTTCATTGGGAATCGCTCGTGACTTATATCATTTCCATTACACTGGGATGAGACAACTTAATCTTTGATTGTTTCTTTAACTCTCTTCTGTCTGATCATTTCCTGATAACATTTACATTTACAATAATTGATTACACAGCAGTGGAGAGTAGACTTTATCACAGTAGATGTCTTTCTGAAAGCGCTGTAACTAAGTTTAAGAATGTAATCCACCCACTGTTATCATCTTCAATGCCCTGTACCAACATAGAGCAGAGCAGCTATCTGAACATTACTCCAACAGAGGTCGATTATCTTGTTAATAATTTTACCTCCTCAATACGTACGACTCTGGATACTGTAGCTCCGGTGAAAAACAGAGCCTCAAATCAGAAGTACTTGACTTCCTGGTATAAATTCTCAAACACATAGCATAAAGCACATAACTCGTAAGCTGGAGAGGAAATGGCGTGTCACAAATTTAGAAGATCATCATTTAGCCTGGAGAAATAGTTTGCTGCTTTAAAAGAAAGCCCTCCGCAAAGCCAGAACATCTTACTATTCATCATTGATTAAACAAATAAGAACAATCTTAGGTTTCTCTTCAGCACTGAAGTATGTGTGTGTGTATTTATATGTGTATATAAGTTGGACTGTGTATGGGACAAGTTTGAAATATTAAGTAGACGAGACTAAAATCTTTTTTCTAAATGAATTGAAACTAACAGCTGCTAAGAAGATTTCAAAATTTTTTTTGTTTGTTTGTTTTTTTTTTACATTTGACAGGCTCTCCAAAAGTTGATTCTGTTCATCTGGACATAGTGTTTTGTAGGAAAAACGTTTTGTCACTCATCCAAGTGACTTCTTCAGTCTCAGCTGACTGCAGGTTTCCCCAGTCATATAAACAGTACATTTGCATAATGATTGAGACCATCCCACTGAAGGAACAGTAGGTTGAGAGGTCAGTTCCTTAATCTTATTTATGCAAAGTCTCATGACCATCGATCAACAACCACTGACCAAAGCCCACTGATTAATGGCCATGAGTACCATTCACAGAGAGTTGGGGAATAGCTGGAATCACAGCATTGTAAGATGGCGAAAGATGTACTCTTAGGCCCCCTCCTCAATTCAAAGATGGTCTTTCCCTTTTCATGTAAATGGCCTCCTTGACTCCGCGCTCAAACCACCGTTCCTTCCTGTCCAAGATGTGTACATCCTCATCCTTGAAAGAGTGTTTTACTACCCATACTACTTACAGTATATGCTTTACATGTCCTCAAACAAACATCCAGAAAGAACCATAGCAGACCATCCTTTCTCTAGTCTGCAGCCTGATGAGGTTTTCCTGATGTCCCCACATTATTCCAAACAGTCGAGAGCCACTGTCATTATGTTCACATCCTTTTAACATTTGCATATAGACAGTGTGCACAAGTTCCTGCAGTCACAACAGCATGCTTGCTTCAATTTGCTCTTCTCTCATACACACATACACAGTAGAGTGTAGAGATTGTAATTTCTTTGTGACCTCCAAAACTTCTCTTTTCCTTTCTTCAGTGTCATGAAAATGAGTCAGATTCCACAGATATATAGCCAATCACACACACACACACACACACACACACACACACACACACACACACACACACACACACAAAGATTCGCACACACAAACACACACACACACCTATACACTCCTTGGGTCACCTGGACAAGGTGAGTGGGAATTACTCAGAGGACCTTGCCAGAAACCTACAGCCTCCATAAGTGTGTGTGTGTGTGTGTGTGTTTGTGTATGAGTCAGTTTGTGAGTGTGTGCATGAGTCAGAGAGAAAGTGTGTGAGGAGTTTGTATGGGCTCAAAATGTGGTCATAAATATTTTGTACTTGTAAAAAGAATTTGTATGTGTAAAAAAGATTTGTATGTGTAAAAAGAATTTGTGTGTGCGTAAAAAAGATTTGTATGTGTAAAAAAGATTTGTGTGTGCGTAAAAAAGATTTGTATGTGTAAAAAAGATTTGTGTGTGGACTTGTAACTTGCAGGGTTTTTTTTCTAAGTACGGATTTTGACCCTATTTTTCTTCCTTTCATCTGATTGGTCAATGTCATGTCAATCACAAATGTAACAATCCAATCAGAGAACAGATGGGTTTGGCTGTCGGAGGGGCGCTTTTTTGAACTGCAGGTCCTTGAAGGGTGATACAGTTTGAAGCTGGAGGATCGCTATATAAATATCCGATAGCAGCTAGGTCCCCTAACTTTCAGTAGCTGTTGAAACAAAAAAGTTGTGGTATATCAGTGGTTAGAAATACCATTATTACTTTAGGATTAGTTTAACACAAAGTCAGGGCTGACCCAGGACCATTGCTGTGAGTCACAGTGCGCAGCATAAAAGTCCTTTCACATCGGACGCAGGATGTGCTGCTAATGCTAACTAAAAGCAAAGGATCCAGAATTTGTTACGCTGGCTGCTGGGCTCTGTGGGTTTTTGCAGCAGCTCTACCTGTACTAGATGCACCTGCTCCTTGTCTTTTCTATCTCTGACTTTATGTCCTCTACAAGAGTTTGTTTTTTTTGCTGGTTCTTCAAATGTTCAATAAAAACATGTATGCTAATTCATAACGAAGAAAGCTTTGTAATGAAGACTGTCATTTCCAAAACACTGCCCGCCCCCACCCCGCGGTCCACAGCGCTGTTGAAAAGGCTGTGGAAGTCCCTGTATTAAACACGTAGACCTGTGACACAAAAATCACCAAACTCGGACGACCACAGACTGTTTTCCTTCGTGGTGATGAAGGAAAACGCTGGGTTGGCATGTAAAAGGGCATTTATTCCCTTCAAAGACCTGCAGTTCAAAAAAAGCGCCCCTCGACAGCCAAACCCATCTGTTCTCTGATTGGATTGTTACATTTGTGATTGACATGACATTGACCAATCAGATGAAAGGAAGAAAAATAGGGTCAAAATCCGTACTTGTAACTTGCAGGGTTTTTTTTCTAAGTCCACACACAAATCTTTTTTACGCACACACAAATCTTTTTTACACATACAAATCTTTTTTACACATACAAATCTTTTTTACGCACACACAAATCTTTTTTACGCACACACAAATCTTTTTTACGCACACACAAATTCTTTTTACACATACAAATCTTTTTTACAAGTACAAAATATTTATGACCACATTTTGAGCCCATAAGTTTGTGCATTCCCTAAATAAAACAATGTTTAAAAATCTGCTATACAAAGCATATTTTAAAGCTGTGCTGTGATGTCCATTAATACAAAGATTTAGCTGAGATTCTGCAGGTCAGGAGTGCTTCTTAAAATACATCAAAGCTGTCTGCATCTCTGTCTGTCTGTTTACTAAATGCTTACCCTCCTGGGAGGACCCAGTGGTAAAAGACCTGTGTGGGGTAATCATTGTTTCTGGTGCATTCAGAGGAATTAGTTTATTGTACAGGGTGGGCCATTTATATGGATACACCCTAATAACATGGGAATGGTTGGTGATATTAAAGTCCTGTTTGTGGCACATTAGTATATGTGAGGGGGCAAACTCCTCAAGATGGGTGGTGACCATGGTGGCCAATTAGAAGTCGGCCATCTTGGATAGAACTTTTGTTTTTTCAATAGGAAGAGGGCCATGTGACACATCAAACTTATTGGTAATGTCACAAGAAAAACAATGGTGTGCTTGGTCAAAGGAGCTTGGAAAGAAAAGCGTCTGGACTTCTTTAAGTTATTTGAAGACGTTTCACCTCTCATCCAAGAAGCTTCTTCAGTTCTAAGGTCAAATGGTGGGGAGTCCCAGATTTAAACCTAGTGGGAGTTTCCCCCCACAGAGGGACAAAAGGACCCCCTGATGATCCTCTAATCGCCTGAGCCAAGGTGTGAAACTGGGTGTGGGTCCCAATCAGCCAGAGTTTCGGGTGTGTTCATTGTGAAACCTGGCCCCACCTTATCATACGAATTCCTGAGGTCAGATGGCCCAGGATGTGAGTGGGCGTTAAGGCGTCTGGGGAGGGAACTCAAAACTGGATTATAGATGTCAGAGAGTTGGTGTCGTAAACCACCGCCTCTGTTCAAAGATGGTCGCTCACAGTGGACATAGATGGCTTCTTTCACTCCTCTTTCAAACCATCTGTCCTCTCTGTCCAAAATGTGAACATTGGCATCCTCAAAGAGTGTCCTTTATCCTTAAGATGCAGATGGACTGCTGAGTCTTGTCCTGTGGAGGTGGCTCTTCTGTGTTGTGCCATGCGCTTGTGAAGTGGCTGATTGGTCTCTCCAATGTAGAGGTCTGGGCATTCCTCGCTGCTCTGTACAGCATACACCACATTGTTAAGTCTGTGTTTTGGCATTTTGTCTTTCAGGTGAACCAGTTTTTGTCTGAGCGTGTTGCTGGGTCTGAAATGCACCGGGATGTCATGCTTGGAGAAAACTCTCCTGAGTTTTTCTGATACACCGGCTACATAGGGGATGACAATGTTGTTGCGCCTGTCCTTATCCTCCCTTGCTGGTGTCCGATCTTCTTTTCTGTGCCTCTTTGCTGACTTTAAGAACGCCCATTTAGGATAACCACACGTTTTGAGTGCAAAAACCCTCATAAACCACATGATTGAGAAGAATGCTATTAAAACAGACAAACACTAGTTTGCTTCCAGTTTAAGAGAGGGCCAACTTTGAGTATAAACTAGGTCGGAGGCTGACAGGAAACTGCATGCCTTTGCAGAGTACAGAAGGTGCAGACAGAAAGTGAAACTAAACAGAGTGCACTCCAGATCGAAACTGTGTGTGATGTATAGCAGAACTATATATACGCATTTGGCTTGCAATGCTTTTAGACCTATGGGTGCGTGCTCGTGTCTACAGGTCTCCGTTTCCGGAAATGTACAATAAAGATCCTTTTTTTTTAGCTTGACCACACTGTGTCGGGTCTTTCTCGGTCGGTAAAATAATTTAAAAAAGAACTGGATTTTGTTAACAACCAAGTAAATAGAAAAAGCAGGAGCAACTGAAACAAGCTGTATGTTAGTCGATGCATGTGCAGAAAATGATAATCGAATACTCTAATAGCTAGTGATCCCAACTTTTAAAATGTTCTCATTTTTTTTGATTACTATCTGTTTGTTTAATCTCATTTTAATCTGCCATGCTACTAATTTGTCAGTACTAGTAAAAATTCCAATCTCAACTTATTTACTTGAAAAACAAAATAGGGTAGGTGTAAAAAAAACCCTAACATTTAAAAAAGGCACCTTTACCAGAGAAACAGCAAGAAACATGTTTGGCTATCTGGGTGAAAAAGCCCCATTAATACTCAATGAAATGCCTCCTTGACCTCTACATGGTCTGCAGGAGGGCAAATTCAAAATAGCTGACCAGTGTCTCTTTGAGATATCAAACATCCCAAATTCATCTGTAACTTGTCAATATATAGAGAAGAAAAAAAATACAGAAATATTGCTGCTCCTAATTCTCAGTTGTATAGATTTAGAATATGTCTCTATTTCCTAGGCACAGGATGGCGTTGAGCATTATTCAATAGGTGCCTTCCATATCAGCTGTGTTGTCTGGTGCTCAGGGTCAGGGATGATATGAGGCGTCTGTGACATGATAAATGTGTTTTTCTCTCTCTGCTCACACCTTCTGAAAGAGAAACATAATAACAAAAGTTTTCTCCCAAACTGAGAAAAACTTTCTTTTTTCATTCAATGGCTCCTGTCCTGTTTCTCTCAGACAGACAGAGGGACGATGGGCTGATTTCGGGGTGTCTGATTGCTATGCATTGTTTAGTTTCTTTCATTAATACTGGGTGCCAGTTGTGGGCTACAGATGAACAATAGCAGGGGCCCAGGCATGGATCAATAGTAGATTGCTGATAGTACCCCGTCCATTCTCCACACCAGATTACTTGATAAATGGGTCGGTCCATACACAGTGACAGGCCAGGATGAGTAGAGCTCAGGTAGGCCCTGTGTCTCCTGGATATCACATGCTCACATGCTCTGTGTGTGTGTGTGTGTGTGTGTGTGTGTGTGTGTGTGTGTGTGTGTGTGTGTGTGCGCGCGCGTGCATGTGTGTTGTTTGTAGGTGACACTAAATGTGTGCATTTTCAATAATTGTGTGTATTCTGTTTTTGTAAGAGCATGTGTATAAATAGGTCTTCAAAAGAACTATTGTATTTATATTTGTGAGAGTGACCATTGACTGATTTAGTATGAGTTTATTGTGTTAGCTGTGTAAACTGAGTGATCACAACATTGGCAACTTTATTATTATAATTTGATTCTTACAAATATGGGCAGGCAACATGAACTGAATCTGCATAAAAGAGTTTACACCAGAAGGACTTCCAGAGGATGGACAGTGAAGGTATAACCCCACTAGAGGCAGAGCAGGGTCAACAGACCTTTCCAGAGGTTGGTTGGTTGGTGAGGCGAACAGTGCGGCTAAGAACCCACTAGTGGTGGAACAGGGCAGATGGACTCTTTTGTAGGTCAGACTAGATGCCATCTGTTGAGGTGAAACTCCACAATGCAGAACAGATAACCAGCTATGAAGGTGGAACTCCACTGAGTGCCAGGAGTGAAGTCTGATAGCAGAGGTTGTGAGGGAATGTTTGAAAGCCGTGGTACTTGTTTAAAAGTGTAGGACAAGCGATGGAGACAAAGCAGACCGAGTCAGAAGCTATGGGGACCAACTTGAAACCAGGAACTACAGAGACCTACTTAGGACCAGAACCTAATGGAAAAACCTTGGGAGCAGGAGCAATAGAGACAGACTTGTGAAAACTCAAACTCAAAACAGAAACAGTAAAGGGAAATAGCTCTCCAATATGGCTAGAAACAAAGACGACTGATTCCGAGTCATTTGCAGAGTTTAAAGGAATGAACTAGAAATAAAGAGCACTGGCTCAAACAGAAGCTTTTAAAAAATCTAAGGGGAAGAAACAGAAGCTGAGAGTTCTAACTCAAGTAAAAGCAGAAACAGAACCAGGCTCAGGAAGAGGAAGCCATCTACTGCAACTGGTTTGGGGTTGAGGAGAAAGAGAAAAGTGGGTGAGGGTTAGGTCTAGCACCACAAGTTCAGACACAAGTGTACTGTCAGAGCCCATAGAAATATCACTGGTACCTGTCACTAGTGCTGTGTCTCTGCTATAATAAACTACTAAAGAAGTCATGACTTAACTCTTCAAATTAATTATTACTCTGTATGTGTTCACTGTTTTAATAGTTTTCGTAATGAAAGGAAGGTTCCAACCTCAGACTACAAAGCCATACAGACATGTATAATTCTTCACAATAGAAACATGTCAAAATGTTAAATGTAAATGAGAAAATGTACAATTTTATCAAAATTTTTAAATCCTTTTGATGGCTGCAACATGTCTCAAAAACTTGGGACAGGGTCATTTTTAACATTGTGCAGCACTGCCGCTTCCTGTAACAACAAAGACTCTCAGAATATGTTGATGATATTATGTACTGTGGATCAGATATTTAAAGTATTCATAGTGTTGTGTTTAGAAACATTATTCTGAAATTATTCCACAACTTGTAGATGCAGCTTTTTGCACACTGGTGAACCTCTGTCCATTTCTACTAAAGACAAGCTCTGCCTCTCTCTTTTTTTATACCCAATCATCTTATTGATCTGTTGCCATTTAATCTGATTAGTTGCAAAATGTTTTTCCACAACTTTTTTGGGATGTATTGCTAGCATTAAATTCAAAATGAGCTAATAGTTTTCTTCAAATTGTGTATTTTCTTGTTTAAACATTTGATAAGTTTTCTATGTATATTTTAATACTTATATGGGTTTATGATACTTACAAATCGAATACAATGATAGATTATAATAATTATGATGATTAGACTTTATGCACCAAGCAAACTTTTTTTTACATGTACCTTTCATGTTCCTGCTTATTGATATTAAAGTCAAAATGCTGCTCAACTAACTGCCCAAGAGGCATAGGCACTCATAAAGCTGGTGAGATTTACTTCCAAAAGGCCTTCATAACATCAGCATAATAATTAGCAGTTATTTCCTTCCAAGCAATTTAGAATCTCACTGCTTCAGGTTTTATTGTATGTGTATGTATAATGAACACTATTAACCAGTGTGACTGTGACTTTCTTTTAATTGATACACAGGAAAAATAAATAAATGCCAAACTGGCAATTTATGGCAGCAACAGCAGGATGCAATGTCAATCTAACAGGGGTTAAAAAATTTCTGTGTGCTGAAGAACAATATGAGTTTAGGAAAACACAAAAATTAATTCTTGGTTCCTTAGATGCCAATTATTTCCTCTATTTCTGGCAAAAACATATTTTCACAGTTACCTGTGTAATTGTTTGGAACATTTTCCCCTGAAGCTCAACATCTACCATGGTGTCTCTAATTTGTTTGATATTTTCCATGAAATAGATGGGACTGAAACAAAGTGTAAGTTGCTATAATTCAAGGTCCTTCAGCCAAGCAGGGGAACACCAGTGGCTAGTTAATCTACTCATTGACACGTTGTCCTTTGGAGCAGCTGAAGGACGGTCCTTAGACTAATGACCACTCAGGATCCAGGTGTGGTGCCCATTTAAAAGAGAAACAAACAGCTCCTGGCAATGGTTAGTGAGTATGTGGATGTGACATGATAAAAACGTGTGCATATTGAAACAAACCCACTGTTTCTGAGTCACACAAAGTCACAGACACATAAACAGAATATTATTTACATATGTCCACAGATTTATGTATCAGATTTGTTTATATAGCATGTTTAAGAAGAACAGCTGTTGACTAAAGTGCTGTGAAGCTAAAACAATAAAACTCTACAAGAAAGAACTAATATTTAAAAAGAATTAAACATGAATTAAAAACTAAATAACTAGTCTAGTTTAAAAGCTAAAGAATAAAATGGGCCTTCAAATAGGTTTTAGAAGTGTCTCATATTGGTCCTGATGTGAAGAGGCAGTCTGTTCTACAATTTAGGGGCAGCTGAAAAGCGTGGAAGATAATCGTTGGTCAAGCAAAGAACCAGCGTACTGGTTGCGCGGCAGACCACCGCCGCTGGTCGCCCACTAAGGACAAGAAGAGGGGCAGCTACAACAAACGCCTAATCTCCTGCTGTCTCCTTGTTTTAATCTGGACCTTAGGACAGTTAGGAGCATTTACTTGGCAGACTTTAGCGACCTGTGTGTGTCATGGCCCTGGGTCATGTGACCCAGTATTCTGAGTTTCTTGGTGTTTTGTTATTCTTTTTAGTCTAGTTTCATTTCGGTTTATCTAGTTACATTCTGCCATGCTTCATGCCCAAGTTTTCTTTGTTTGTCAAGTTCAAGTCATTTCTGGATCTTCTTATGTTTCCTGTTTTATTTTGAAAGAGTTTTGTGTTATGTTTAGTTTCACGTGTCCTGTCATTATGTTAATTGTTGTCAGCTGTTTTTCTCATGTGATTCTACTTCCTTTGATCATTCCTTATGTGTATTTAGTCTGTGTGTTCCACTCAGTCAGTGTCAGATCGTCTGTTAACCTCACCACAGTTTTCATAGGTTTACTCCAGTGTTTCTCTGTGTTTTCTAGTTTACTCAGTGTTCATAGTTTGTCATAGTTTTTCACTGAGTGTCACAGCCTTTTTTGTTAACACAGTGTTCATAGCCTCCTTAGTTTCTCTAGTTCCTTGTTTTTCTTCTGCAATCAGCCAATAAAGGCTCGCTTTGTTTTTGAAACTACGTTTTGTCTCCACCGTGTCTGCATCTGGGTCTACCTCTTTCCTCACACCGGTGCACCCCGCCGTGACAGTGTGCAGGGTTAGCAGATCATAAAAGTAAGGCTACAATCTATGCAATGCCTTAAACACAAGCAATAAAATCTTAAAATCAATTCTAAAACTCACTACTGCCAATATAATAAAGCAACTGTGTTCTCACCTGTGTGCCAAATTTATAGCTTAGTTGCAGTGTTTTGGATCATTTGCAGTTAGAATAGAATAGAATAGAATAGCCTTTATTGTCATTGTACAGAGTACAACGAAATTGGAGTGCCACTCCCTTGGTGCAAGTTTCAATAATAAATATAAATGTAAAATATAAAAAGTACAAAAAAAACCAATCGTAAGTACTCAAACAATAGTATGTACAATATATACAGGATAGCAGCATTAATATAATGACAGTATGAATAGCAGCATAATATAATGACAGTGACGGTATGGAATAGGTTCAATTGTTTTTGTGCTTATTTACTACGGTGATAGCTCTGGGAAAGAAGCT
Organism: Copadichromis virginalis; assembly: GCF_057382275.1. NCBI lineage: Eukaryota > Metazoa > Chordata > Actinopteri > Cichliformes > Cichlidae > Copadichromis > Copadichromis virginalis. The sequence goes on from NC_140618.1 coordinate 213,759, forward strand.
ATCCCTGAATCTGTTTGTCCTGGTTTTATGTGACCTGTACCGTCGGCCTGACGGTAATAGTTCAAACAGTTGGTTGCTGGGGTGAGAGTGGTCCTTGATGATATTGCCAGCTCTGCTGAGGTACCGAGAGTTTGCAGTGACCTCCAGGCTGGGCAGAGAGCAGCCAGTGATCTTCTGGGCTGTGTTGATGACCCTCTGCAGTACTTTCCTGTCTGCAGCTGAGCACCCTGCATACCATGTTGTTATGCCGTACGTTAGGATGCTCTCTATGGTGGCTCTGTAAAATGTCACCAGCAGCCTCTCCTCCAGGTTGTTCCTCCTGAGCACTCTCAGAAAGTGGAGACGCTGCTGGGCCTTTTTAACCGCCGCTGTAGTATTTGCAGTCCAGGAGAGGTCATCAGATATCTGCACGCCCAGAAACCTCATGGAGTGTACCCTCTCCACACAGCTCCCATGAATGTAAAGTGGGGCTGGGTCTGCTCTGCCCTTCCTGAAGTCCAAGATAAGTTCTTTAGTTTTCGTGGTGTTCAGTTGGAGGTTGTTAACTGAACACCACTCAGTCTGTTGACCTCATCTCTGTAGTCCGACTCATCCCCCCTTGAGATGAGTCCAACCACTGTGGTGTCATCCGCGAACTTTATGATGGTGTTTGAGAGATGGGTAGGGGAGCAGTCGGATGTGTAGAGCGTAAACAGCTAAGAAATGACAGACTGATACTTGAATAAAGACTGTTACAATATTTGAGATAAATGAAGACATGGATAACCCTTTCAAAGTCTCTGAAGCAAAGTAAGTTTAGCAAGTGCTCCAAGTTGAAAGAAACTATTTTTAACAACTGCATTTATCTGCTGGCAAAGACCACTCCCAAGTTCCTTCCAAGGGTATTTTTTTTTTTATGCTTAAAAACCTAAGTTATGGAATTCAGGAAATGTGGGAATGATCTGCATAACAATGAAATCATATGCAATATTTTTTTCTAAATTAGCAAAAAGGAAATCTATCCATTCGCTTCCGCTTATCCTTTTCAGGGTCGCGGGGGGCGCTAGAGCCTATCCCAGCTGTCATAGGGCGAGAGGCAGGGTACACCCTGGACAGGTCGCCAGTCTGTCGCAGGGCTAACACATAGGGACAGGCAACCATTCATACTCACATTCACTCGCACATTCACACCTAGTGGCAATTTGGATTATCCAATTAACCTATCCCCACAAGCTGCATGTCTTTGGACGGTGGGAGGAAGCCGGAGTACCCGGAGGGAACCCACGCAAACACGGGGAGAACATGCAAACTCCACACAGAAAGACCCCGGCCTGATGGTGGAATTGAACTCAGGACCTTCTTTCTGTGCGGCAACAGTGCTAACCACCGTGCTGCCCCCGAAAAGGAAAACTATTAAATTTAAAAAACGACTGGGACAATAGGGACCCCACATGAGAACAGCGCTTTAAGGATGATGTGTCAGTCTGTTTTTAACTGAAAAGCTTTTGTTCGTAAAATAACAGTAAAGTACCGTAATGCAGTTCCTTTAAATGACCTTTGTCATGAACCGAAGGTTCACCCAAGGAATTGACCCAAATGCAGACACACTAAAAATATGTACAAGGATGTTAATTTTTTTGAGAACCAAAAAAGTAGCTTTTATTGAACAATATTAAACAAGTAGTGGGATGAATGCTATTGTATTGGCCTGATGTGTTTTATATTGATGTACCTAGAGGGACAACCTCAGATAAAGCAGTTATTGAACTCAGTTTAATATTCCTTTTACACAAACCAAATTTTTCAAAATACCGCTTCTCAAAATGTTTGAAGTTTGGGGCAGAGCCAAAACATATGACTGTGGTCAGCTGGGCAATGTCCAAACCTAGTACATAATGAATCTGCGCCAGGATACATTCTTGCTGTTCTACTTTGAAATAAGTGCAATCTGTGCTGTTCCATGTCTGATGCAGATTGACGAGGAATGAATTCTTGTGATTGCAGCCTGCTAGGCATCATCTATAAAGATTTACCCCAGTTCTTCTTCCCATACGTTTTTCAAATGGCTATGTGATGGAGACACAGAATCCTCAAACTTGACATATATGGCTGACACCAAGCCCTTATGCATTGGATTCATGTCCGAACATTCATCAATCCAGCTTTTTTTTTTTTTTTTTTTTTGGCGCCTGTCCTTTTTGGCTCTTTTGCCATCAGAATTATTGTCTAAAGGCAAACAAAGGTGCCCAACGGATTTACTTTACCAAATTGACCATCCCAGCCTTGCCATAATGGTCCATTTGATTCACCTTTTATTGTTTATTTTATTTTCACTTGCTGAATACGGGATAGACTTGACTGGGGGAAAGAAGGGGAGAAAGAAAGAGGGAAAGAGAAACAGCTGAGAAGAGGGACAAGGGAAAAACCAAAACCAACAGAATGGGCAGGGGAAAAAAAATGCATCTATCGATCACCTGTTGAGAAAGAAAACAAGCAGAAGAGAACAAGAATAATAGAATAAACAACATCACAGTGATATATGGGAATATGACAGTAAATATTAAAAATTATTGTGCAGCACATAAGATCAACAGAACACAGTGTGCTTTGAGGTAGGTGTTAGGTGTGGCTGTGTGCAGACAGGAATAGGACCCAAGGTGCAGACTCCGGAGACAGAACTTAAACCAAAACAGCTTTAATGCTGAACTCAAACATAACATAACTGGGGAAAAAATGTCAAAAATAAACTAACACCGGCGGATTGACAAAACACACAGCAAAATAAACGGTAGATCGCGACACGGACACAGAGAAACACAGGGCTTAAATACACAGAGGGAGCAATCAGGGAATGAATAACAGGAGGGAAATACAGCTGGGGCAAATCAGAACTGACGAGACAAAAGGAAGCGTAAACTGAACACACTGAGATAAGACAGAGACCTTCAAAGTAAAACAGGAAACACATAACACAGACTCACATGCAGGCACTACAGAGGGAACAGAGACGTGGGACCAGGGCAGACTGACTGAACACGGGGATATAGGAACTAAGGATACATAGAGACGCGAACTAGACAAGGGGATGCAGGTGATAGGGGAGACAGAGCAACTAAAGAAGACAGAGACATAAGCCATAAGACGGAACTCAAAGAAACCAAAAACTAGAAATTATAAATAATAACAAACTCAAAAACCCTGGGTCGACGACCCAGGCATCCTAACAGTAGGAGCCAAAAAGGGTAGTTTGTGGGTGTGATCATACCCGTGTGTACACCTGTGAGCATGGATGCGCTTGTTTTTTTTTTTGTTTTTTTTTTTAAAAGGTTCCTTCATGTAATGATCTGCTAGAGGGTGTGGGGGAGCCACTGCCCCGTCCTCCAGGGCATGAAGCAGGTATGGAGGAGATCAAAACTCCAGACATCCAGAGGCCCCCAGAACACAAGAGACCAAGGAAGACCAACAGAGGGGCAGCCGCGCCACTGTCCCAGAAAGAGCTGAGGAGAGTCCCAGATGAGGGCTCACTCAGCAGCCGCGGAGCAGAAGCCAGGGGGGGGGGGGGGGGGAGTTGCAGTGACGCGCCCGTGAGCTCCGCCGGCAGCCAACTGTGCCTGAGTGACCGAACCCCAGGCCGAGAGGCCGGGGGCACCCCACCTCCGAAGTGGCCCGAGCGAGCCCCAGGCTCCAGGCCCCGATAAGCGGCCGCCAAGGAGTGAGCCGGTGTGTACCTGGACGTCCATCCCCAGACACAAAGAACCACCAACGCACCGATGTCTGAGGGAGTCCGCCACTGGCAGGGGAAGTGGTGGTGGGTGGAGATAGGCCTCCAAACCTTGGAGGGCCTGAGATGTCCCCAGAGAGGTGGCGTCTGATACCCAACCTGACATATAGACACAGACATACAGGCACACACAGATACAAACATCCATTCCCACTCTCCTGCTCTCATATGCACTTACTCCACACTCAACCAACGTGGAGACAAATATAAAGAGACTCTGTACACACGATCACACTCCCCAAGCGTACTCTACGAACCGGGTCTAGGTACCCTTGCCCCTGGAGGGGGGAATTGCACCCAGACCCAGGTGGTGTTACCCTTTTCCCTGCGTTGGGGAGAGGCAAACCGCCCCGACTCCACAGCAGCAGGGAGGCCCCACACTCCAGACCGCAGTTGGACGGCCAACTCCTCCTTCTAGCCCCCCCCCGCTCCAGCAGGTCGCAGAGAACGGGGGTGAGAGAAGACTCCAAACCTCCCTCCACCCGCTCATTGTAGTGTTGATGCATGTGTGTTCTAAGGTGCATTTAAAACCCAGGAGGGCATGGAGCTACCTGCCAGGGCCTTCTTGTCTAAAACCTCCCTGAATAGTTTTAATAGTAAAGGGAGTAATTTAGGTGCAAACTTCTTAAAAAAACTAGATGGGAAATACAACTGGGCTGTGCACCTTACCAGACTTCAATGTCTTGATAGCCTCGTTTATTTCTGATAGTGTAATATTGTTCTCCAATTTAGATTTATCAGAGTCTTCCAGAGTCGGCATAGCCAAATTACTGAAAAAAATCTTCCACTAAGTCTGCATCACAGGCTTCGGAAGTACACACCATCCATCCATTCGCTTCTGCTTATCCTTTTCAGGGTCGCGGGGGGCACTGGAGCCTATCCCAGCTGTCATAGGGCGAGGAGGCGGGGTACACCCTGGACAGGTCGCCAGTCTGTCGCAGGGCCAACACACAGGGACAGACAACCATTCGCACTCTCATTCACACCTAGTGGCAATTTGGATTATCCAATTAACCTATCCCCACAAGCTGCATGTCTTTGGATGGTGGGAGGAAGCCTGAGTACCCGGAGGGAACCCACGCAAACACGGGGAGAACATGCAAACTCCACACAGAAAGACCCCGGCCTGATGGTGGAATTGAACTCAGGACCTTCTTGCTGTGCGGCAACAGTGCTAACCACCGTGCCACCGTGCTGCCTCACCCATTCACACACACATTCACACCCTGGTGATGGCAAGCTACATTTTAGCCACAGCCACCCTGGGGCGCACTGACAGAGGCGAGGCTGCCTGACACTGGCACCACCGGGCCCTCTGACCACCACCGGTAGGCAACGGGTGAAGTGTCTTGCCCAAGAACACAACGACCGAGACTGTCCAAGCCGGGGCTCGAACTGGCAACCTTCCGATTGCAAGGCAAACTCCCAACTCTTGAGCCACGATCGCCCTGTCGGAAGTACACACATTTTCATAAAATGACTTAAACTGAGAATTAATATCATTTGCTGTAGTAAGTATGTTTCCACATTGATCCTTTATGGCTGTAATAAAACCTGTGGGTGATTGCTGAAGTTTTTACTCATAACCGGGTCGTCTCGTGGTTTGGTTTGGGAACCAGGGCGGGTGCTTGCCCTCTCTCTCCCCAGCATCTTGTGTTGCATCTCTACACTCCCAGACTGGGGCGTAACAGATTCATTTAACTAATAAAAATATCTATTTGTGTATTAATAAAGTCTGTAAACTTTTGTTCAGATAATAACCTTGGGTTAAACCTCGTTACTGGAGAATGATGTGATATTATTATGCTGTGATAGTCTACTTGGATAACCATGGACAACAGCTTTTGGTCAATTAAAAAGTAGTCTATTCTTGAATATGTTCTGCGTACTGGGGAAAAAATGAAAACTGTTTGGATGACGGATATTTAAATCTCCAGGGATCTATTATTCCATATGTCTTGTGAAACATTGTGTCAGGGCTCTGTGTGCAGGCAGGCGGAGAGGAGGATCCAAACGCAGGACTCAGACACAAACGTGAAACTCAAAACCTCAGCTTTATTGCTGGTACGAAAACAAAACCTGAAGTGAACACAGAATATGGAGACCAGAAACACACAGGCATAATCTGAGGGTACGACGCGACACTGAGCACAGGAAAACACAGGGCTAATATACACAGGGTGGTAATCAGCGAATGGGCAACAGGAGGGAGACACAGCTGGGAGAGATCAGGGTTAACGAGATGGGGGGAACCAAGCTGCACACACTAACATAAGACAAAGACTTTCACAATAAAATAGGACACATGAATTACTAAACAAGCATGCAGACTTTACACTGAGAGACAGACAGAATGACACATGGAACCTGAACTAAACTAAACGTGAGATATAACTGAGAACAAATCCTTACACACGGATAAACAGAAACAAGAAATAATCATCATCACTACGAGAATAAGAAAACAATCCATGAAGCAGAATTAAACCGAAATGTAAACTCAAAATACTGGGTCCAACGGACCCAGAACCGTGACACATTGTGATGGACTGAGCCAATTTACTAAATGCAACACACATTCCAGCTTACCAAAGTAGTGCTGGTCAGTGCTCAATTTACTGAGGGCATGATAAGAACTTAGCAAAAAGGGCAGTGGAGAGAAAATGTAGCTGTTCTGGTCCTGGGTTTTTTGACCCAGCAGTTTGTTTCTTACTATTATTATGATCTTGTGTTCTAGTTTAATCTGATTATGTACTTAGTTCTCAGGGTTTTGATTCTGTGCTGCCTCTATTTAGTGTCTGCCCGTGTGTCTCCTCTGTTCTATGTCTGTATCGTGTCTTTGAGTCCAGTCTTTTTATTTCCTGTTTTACTTTGAAGGTCCGTGTCTGACGTTAATGTGTTCAGTTTCACACCCTCCCTGTTTTGCCATGTTAATTAGGTTCTTCCGTGTCTCCCTCCTGTGTGCCATTTCATTGTGTCCCCGTGTGTGTGTGTGTGTGTGTGTGTGTGCTACCTCGTGCTCGTCGCTGGTTCATCTGTGCTACCTCTCTGTGTCACCCTGTGCTTTCTCCATAAGTTTCTCCCTCTGTGTCTTCCTGGGAATTCCGGTTTCAGTTCTGTGTTGTTAGTTAGTTCCCAGTTTAGGTTTTTGCTTAGTCCTCGTCCACGCCATCTCCGTTTCTGTTTGTATCACCAACCATAAATAAAGCTCATTCGCATCTCAGCCATGCCTGCATCTTGGGTCCTCTCTCTCACATACCACATGGTTGCTGCAGCAGCCGTGACAGAAGCCCCAAAAGTGGTAAACTGGGGGGAAAGGGCATAAATAAAGAGTAAACTGAACCTAAAAAAAGTTAAAGCAACAATAACTATGATAAAAACAACAAAAGATAGCCGCTCTCGAAAAGAGACTGTTTCAGGAGAGAATGTTTCAAACTGAAAATGAGCCTTTATTTGTGGCTGAAAAGAAACACTACAAAAACAACCTGTAATAAACCTAAACTGGGGACCGTTAAACATAAACCAGTAAACTTAGAACTAATAACCTAGAACACATAGCTGAAGTCACACTTGGGCAAAGAAACACTAGGGACAATACACAGAATAACACACAGACACTCTGATGAAGATCAGAGGTAACCACACACTAAATATATACACACAAGGTAACAAGGAAATGGCACACAGGAGGGAGACACAGTTGAACCTAATTAGACAAGACAGCGGGGAAGCAAAAGAGAACACATGACCTGCGACACGGACCTTCAAAGTAAAATACGAAATACAACTGGCTCAAGGACACAGACTTGAGACTACACAGGGGACATGGAGTACGGGGACCAAAACCGAATAACTAGAGAAACAAAACAGAAACCATCACAATAGCAGTCAAACCCGAGATGACTAAAAAGATCAGTAATAATACAGAAACCAAAACACTGGGTCACAGACCCAGGACTGTGACAAATACTGGTCCATTTTCTCAGTATTCAAACTGTTTAAATGCTTACCATGTTAGTCCACACAAAAAACACTATGTAGATTATGATTAGTTTCAGTTTCAATATTATTTTTATAGCACATTTAAAAGACCAAGGTAAAGTGCCGTATTGCAGGATTACAACAATAGAAGAACAAAGAAAATACCGTTATCTTTGCAGAATAGTTACAGGCAAGTGGCATGGCACAAGCGCGGACCGGGTATAAGCTAAAATCTAATTTGACCTAACTTTGGAATTTTGAGCTGGCGTAGAGTAATATAACAACACTTCCCAAACTCCCAAACTTAAATGAGGCTTTGAAAGGTTTCATTGTCGTTATTATCTCGTACTGGCCATTCATAATTACTCCAAGCATATGAATAGAATAATCCTTTAATTGTCCCACAAGGGGAAATTTGGTTGTAAAAGCAGCCAAAAAGACATATACAAACAAACAAACAAACAAACAAACAAACAAACAAACAAACAAACAAACAAACAGTACACAGAACAGAAACATACACAATTTTTCCTACATATTTACATTAAGGACAATGGTTATTATATACAGAGAGTACTGTACAGTTATTAAATTAAATAAAAATAACTACAGATAAGAGGCAAACCAGGTTGTAGTGCGAATCGGCTAATTAACTTATTGCAGTTACAGCGCAAATGTAAACATCTATGTTTGTTGGGAGCAGTTCTGATTGCACAGTCTGACAGCTGCAGGGAGGAAGGACCTGCGGAAACGGTCCTTCATGTATCGAGGATGCAGAAGTCTTTCACTGAAGGAGCTCTGCAGTTCAGCAACATTTACATGCATGGGGTGGGAGACTATGTCCATCAGAGATGTTATTTTGGCCAGAGTCCTTCTGTCTCCCTGTCCGAAAGTCTCCTTATATTTCAATCGCATCGCTATAAGTGCAGTGTTAATTTCTGCCGATAAGTTCCACTTTGTTCTTACTGTTTGCTGCGGTGATGACGTCACATGCTTTTACGAAGCTCCTGCCGTATCACGAGTCCGAGGAGCACTAGGCATGTTTTTTCTCCACGAGTGTGGGAGAATAGCGATCTCCAGCCGTGTGCGTTCCTGTGCAAATGTGAGTCAAAATCCCTCCAGTTCTACGAGTCTATTTCTACTTATAGCATGGGTTGTACTTTGACGTTGATTACAGGGGGTTTATGCTAGGAGATATATCGAGATTGGTAGAGGCATGTGACTTACCACCGTAGCATTTGTTGCGGGTTGGATCTGTGTACCGCGGTTGTGTTATTTAGCCACTAGAGGGCACTGAAGACCATGTAATTACTGACCTTTCCTAATTTGGGGGCATTAGGTCTTTTCTGTTGTCTGAGATATGTAGATATTCTTGTTTCCTGCCTGTTCAAATGGAATTGTGGGACTTTCTTATGTCAGAGCATTCAGCTGATTATTTGTGTTACAGTTCATTATATTGGCATGTTGGGAAGTGACGATTGTTATATTTACATGTGAAAATTGTTTCTCCTTGTTTCTTGTTATTCAGAACCACACGTCTCTCCACCCCTCCCACATTCGTTAAGTATGCCTACTGCTGTACTGTTGAGCTGCTGTTAACTTCCATTAAAGCATATCCGGACATCACTCTCTGTGCCCCACTCTCTGACCGGAGTTTAAGTCCTGAGGGAGCTATCATCCCAGCATCCCGGAGATAACTCTCTAACAAGTGGTCCTTCGAGCCGGATAGATAGCTACACTGAGGACGACATGGAGTTTAAGCACCAGGATATCCCTGATATTCGTGCGACGGAAAACTCAGCGAGAGAGACATCTCCCGGCTTACTTTGATGATTATGAAGTTGAATATCAACCCAAATCAGGTACATCCACTGATAAACCAACAGCAGGTGCAGAGGCAGGGATGGCTATAGATCAGCGCTCTGCCAAGCAGTGCTCGACCTCTTCAAACCTAGATCCCAGGCTAGTGGACACTCACCTTCGGGAGGCTCTATCTTCGCAGGGCTAACTGATTTGCAGACAGCGATGTTGGAAGAGAGGATGAAGGGCATGGAGCTAGCAGAATTGCAGCGGCAGATGATGGAAGAGAGTCTAGCTGAGGAACAGTGTTTAATCTTGGATGCTCAGGCCCGGGAAGCCCTCAGTAAGAAGGAAGAACTATACATGCAGCAAGAAAGGCAAAGATGTCAATTAGATGGACAGGACATGGACAGGACACGGGACTCGGGGAAGTCAAGGGGAGGCGGCGTGTGTTTAATGGTGAACAACAACTGGTGCAACAGTGCGAACGTTGTTCCTCTCACACGCTCCTGCACACCAAATCTGGAACTACTGTCCATCATGTGTCGTCCTTTTTATCTACCTCGGGAATTTACATCGGTCATTGTAAGTGCCGTTTATATTCCACCACAAGCGGACATGGTCACCGCCTTATGCGAGCTGCATGAGGCACTCACACAGCACCAGACACAACACCGGGACGCTGCGCTTATTGTGACGGGGGACTTTAATAGCGCCAACCTCAAACGCGCAGCGTTGAACTTTTATCAACACATCACCTGCCCCACCAGGGGTGAAAGGACACTGGACCACTGCTACACTACGGTCAAGGACGGCTACAAGGCACAATCCCGCCCCCCGTTTGGCAAATCTGATCACGCCGCCATCTTCCTCATGCCAAAATATAAACAAAGGCTGAAACAGGAAGTTCCGGTTCAGAGGAAGGTCGCGCGCTGGACGGATCAATCGGTGGCCGCGTTACAGGACGCACTCGATGACGCAGACTGGGGCATGTTCAGAAACAACTCCGACGATGACGTCAACGTGTTTACGGAAGCGGTTGTGGGATTCATCGGGAAACTAGCGGATGATACCGTGGAGACAAAGACTATCACAACGTTTCCCAACCAGAAGCCGTGGGTGGATAAAACCATCCGCAATGCTCTGAGATCCCGCACCGCTGCCTACAACACGGGACTCACAACGGGGGACATGGACCCGTACAAAGCCGCGTCATATAACGTGCGGAGGGCGGTGAAAGAGGCGAAGCAGCGCTACGGGAGGAAACTAGAGTCACAACTCCAACAGAGTGACTCTAGGAGCCTGTGGCGGGGACTAAGGACAATAACGGACTATAAAGCACCAACAACCGGTATGACGAACGCGGCCGTGACTCTGGCAGACGAGCTGAACACTTTCTATGCTCGCTTCGAGGCTGCAGCTAAGGTCTCCAACAATGCTAGTGTTAGCGGCGCTAACGGCTGCAGACAGGAAGATACTGCCAGCACCGGAAACGTGCTCGTCATCTCCGAGCATGAAGTAAGGAGAGCCTTCAAAAGAGTGAACACCAGGAAAGCAGCAGGACCAGACGGCATCCCAGGTCGTATCCTAAGAGACTGCGCATACCAGCTAGCTCCTGTGTTCACTGAGATATTCAACATCTCTTTATCTCAGTCGGTGATCCCCACATGCTTCAAAGAGTCCATCATTGTTCCTGTCCCGAAGAAACCCCACCCTGCTTCTCTCAATGACTATCGCCCTGTAGCCCTCACCTCAGTAGTGATGAAGTGCTTTGAACGCCTGGTCAGAGACTTCATCATTTCTTCACTACCAGACACACTGGACCCACTACAGTTCGCTTACCGTCCAAATCGTTGCCATCTCTCATCTCCTCCACACATCACTGACTCACTTGGACACTAGAAGGGGGAATTATGTTAAAATGCTCTTCATATACTACAGCTCTGCATTTAATACCATAATTCCCTCCACACTCACCACCAAGCTGGAGCATCTGGGACTCAGCTCATCTATGTGTCAGTGGATCTCCAACTTCCTAACTGGCAGACCACAGGCAGTAAGGATGGGCGGACATGTCTCAGCCTCCACCACTCTCAGCACTGGAGCCCCCCAGGGGTGTGTTCTGAGCCCCCTGCTGTACTCTTTGTACACATATGACTGTGTGGCCACTACCAGCTCCACCACCATCATCAAGTTTGCTGACGACACCGTCGTGGTGGGCCTGATCTCTGATAACAACGAGACGGCCTACCTGAAGGAGATTCGGAATCTGGAGAACTGGTGCCAGAGGAACAACCTCCTTCTAAACGTCAGTAAGACAAAGGAGCTGATAGTGGACTTCAGCACTAAGCAGGAGAGGAACTACCAGACCCCCGTCATCAACGAGTGCCCAGTGGAGAGAGTGGACAGCTTCAAATACCTCGGAGTTCACATCACGCAGGACCTGTCATGGACCTGTCACATCAACACCGTGGTGAAAAAGGCCTGACAGCGTCTCTACCACCTCAGACGCTTGAGAGACTTCCAACTGCCCTCCAAGGTGCTCAGGAACTTTTACTCGTGCACCATAGAGAGCATCCTGGCGGGAAACATCTTAACCTGGTTCGGGAACAGCACCATGCAGGACAGACGAGCTCTACAGAGGGTTGTGCGGTCAGCTGAGCGCACCATCCGCTCCGAGCTCCCTGACCTGCACTCAATCTACAGCAGGCGGTGCTGGACCAAGGCCAGGAAGATCGTGAAGGACCTCAGCCATCCCAACAACAGACTGTTCTCTCTGCTGAGGTCAGGAAAGCGATTCCGCTCCCTGAAGACCAACACAGAGAGACTGAGGAGGAGCTTCTTCCCGCAGGCGATACGGTCTCTCAATCACACCACCACACAGTACTGACCCACACATATGGTTCTTACACACACACACTGGACTTTCTGGACATTGTTTTTGCACACATTGTTTTTTTGCACAACACTGGTCACTATATTCTTCATTTCCGGTTAATACTTGTACAGCTGCTGTTATTGTGTATATATTTATTTATATTTAGATTTCTTCATACATTCTTATATAGTTCTATATTGTGTATTTTGTTGTACAGTTATTTTATTTTCAACTTTAATTTATATATTTTATCTTATTCCTTCCCAGTTAAATTTACCCTTCATTCTAATTTGTGTTGTACAGTTATTTCATTTTTAACCTTAATTTATATTTTATTCCTTCTTAGTTAAATTTACCCTTTTTAATTTTTCATATTTATTTCCTATCTTATTCATAGCCTTTTCCTTTTTTGTTTTCTTTAGGTCACGAGCAGTTGTCCAAGCATTTCACTACATATCGTACTGTGTATGACTGTGTACGTGACAAATAAAATTTGAATTTGAGATGAAGAGGCACGTACTGCTCACAACACCAGAGAATCTATTACCAGACGTCTATCAATGCAGCGTCGACTCAAAGAGAAGGAGATGGAGCTAAAGGAAGCTTGCCTCATTGCTGCTTTTCTTCGTGATCAAGAAGATGGGCTGCCAGCACCTAGACCTTTAAATAACTTGGATGCATCAGTACCAGATACGCAGCCCTTACATCCCACCAGCTCCTCGGCTGACCTGGAGCCAGTATCTGAACCTCTCCATGGGTGTCCAACGCAACATATCAGTCCTGCTATGGACACTCCCTCAGCTGGTCATCAGTATGGTCAGCAGCCAGGTGGAAATCACCCCCCTATTACCTACTCGACTCAGACTCTCCGACCTGCAGCAGAGGACAGCTCTAATATCCCTAACCGACAATCACAGCCTCCTGGAAAGGTGAAACATCAGGGATGGCTTCCTCCAGTGCCATACTCAACACCCAGTCAGTTTCTACCGCTTCCTGATTTACAGTCCCGCCTGCGGGATAAAGTCGGACCAGCTGGCTAAAGTCGGACCAGCTGGCTGTGGGCCCACGGCGCCGTCTTTACAGTCAGAGATACCGTTGCCACCTACTGACAGCAATGGTAACAACTTGATGGAACTGCTAATTGCCAGCTCGTATGGGATCCCCAAGCCAGCACTACCTTCTTTCGCCAGTGGTAAGGAAAGTGATTTTGTGCTTCTTAAGATGGCTCTGGACAGTCTGCTTGGCAGCCATACTCATCTCACAGAACAGTTCAAATATCAAATCCTTTTGGAGCAGTTAAAACTACCAAGTGCTTACAAACTAGCACAAGCATATATGCATGATCCCCTGCCATATACTACAGCACTCCAGCCTCTCCAAGACAAATATGGTCAACCTCGTCAGCTCGTACAGAGTGAGCTTGGATCTATCCTGAACTCTCCCCAAATCCGGGTGGGGGACCCAGAAGCCTTCGACAATTTTGCTCTGGATGTGCAAGCTTTAGTAGGTATGCTTCGATCACTGGAAGGCGAAAACGGCTACGAACTGTTATGTGGCTCTCATGTCGATAAGTTACTGAACAAGCTCCCAGCAAGCTACAGAGATGGGTTTGTTGAGTACAGCCTCAGTCGTGGGATACCGAGAACTGGAACTGACAAGACATACCCTGCCAGATTTTTCGGCCTGGCTCCAAGTGAAGTCGCAGGCCAAGCGCATATCTAGTAGGGCAGCCGACATGTTTCAGGACCAGACCAAACAAGGTCAGAAAGGCAGGAAAAGCCAAAGATATCCTTCCACTGTGTATTCCAACACAGACAACAGGAAGGGGGATGGAGCTCATCTGGAACCAGGTCATCGGACACCTCCCATTAAAGGGAAGATTAAGCCAAAACCTTACTGTCCATACTGTGACACCCATGAGCACTACCTTAATCTTTGCCCCAAATTTATGACACTGTCCACCACCCAAATTGCAGAGTGGATCAAAGATAAAAGTTGTTGGCGTTGTGGACGGAATCACGCACCTGATGTGTACACCCTGAAGGCACCGTGTAAAGTGTGCAAACAGCAACATCTTACAGTGCTGCATGAGGTTTGCCAAAAGGAGCCCAGGAAAGTCCTGATGGTTGGCACTGCCCCAGATAAGTCCACCATCTACATTGATCACCCAAACAGTCCTCATAAGGCCCTGCTGAAGGTTGTGAAGGTGTATCTGTACAATGCTGAGTATTCATTAGAGACCTTTGCTGTACTAGATGACGGTTCTGAATGATCATCCTACCACCAGCAGTGCAGCACCTCAATCTAAGGAAGGAAGCTGGGACACTTCCATTAAGAACTATTCGTCAGGATGTGATTCACCTGCAAGGGGCCTCAGTCTCCTTTGAGATTTCCCCTGCCCATGATCCTAAGGTGAGATACCACATCCATCATGCCTTCACTGCTGACAAACTGGGCCTCTCCGAGCACAGTTATCCAGTTAAGGCACTCATGCAAAAATATGCACACCTGCAGGGACTCCCACTTTCCCCTGTCGACAGGGTGCAGCCTTTAGTCCTTATTGGCTCAGACTTCCCTCATCTGCTTGTCCCAACGAAGCCTGTACGGTCTGGCCCTCCTGAGGGTCCATTGGCAGTCTGTACCCGCCTTGGATGGGCTCTGCAGGGTCCAGCTAACTTAGCCCAGTTTGCTGTGGAAGAGCAACAGTGTCTCTTTACTGTGTCCCCAAACAATGATCTCCTTCAACATGTAGAACGATTGTGGAAGGCAGATGTACTCCCATACACAAATGTGAAGACCGCGACACGTTCTAAGGAAGATCAGAAAGCACTTGAAGTTCTTGAGCAGTGCACAACCAGAGTGCAGGTGGAGGGAGTGACAAGATATGCAACGCCCCTCCTCCGTCGCAAAGACAGTCCTCACCTCTGGGCACCCAGGCTGGCCTTGCTACCACAGCTACGGAGTACTCAACGTCGGATAGCGAGAGACCCAGGGCAGGCTGAAAGCTATTGCCAGGAAGTGCATAAACTGGAGGTAGTAGGCTATGTTGAGAAACTATCACCTGAGAAGGTGGATTGTTCGGGCGAGTCATGGTATCTACCCCACCATGTAGTTCACCACAACAACAAGGCTAGACTTGTATTCAACTGCTCATACCAATACAACGGGCAAAGCCTCAACAGCCAGTTGCTTCCATGTCCAATTCTGGGACCTTCACTGCTTGGGGTCCTCCTCCGCTTCAGGGAGCATACTGTGGCCATAAGTGGTGACATCAAGGCAATGTTCCACCAAATTCGGTTGCTGCCCGAGGACAAACCTCTGCTCCGCTTCCTATGGAGGTCTATGAGGAAGAATGAGGAGCCAAGCGTGTACGAGTGGCAGGTTCTGCCTTTTGGTACAACGTGCAGTCCTTGTTGTGCCACCTATGCCCTCCAAAGACATGTCAGGGACAACAGCCAGGGTAATGAAGATATCTTGGACACGGTGGAGAGGGCCTTCTACGTCGATAACTGTTTGCATAGTCTCCAATCTGCAGAGGAGGCTAAGACACTCATAGATCGGATGTGGGAGTTACTCACCAAAGGGGGATTCGAGATTAGGCAATGGGCCATTAATGTTCCATCGGTGGTGGAGCACCTACCAATGGAAGCCAAAGCAGCCAGCATAGAGCTGTGGCTCTCCCAGCACAGCCAAGACCCAGAAGAACCAGCTCTGGGCCTTCGTTGGAACTGTCTCACTGACCGCCTTGGATACAGGCATCGACTTGTGGAGTACTCTCTGCCCACACTGAGCAGAGGCGAGGCCACCGGACACAGGTGCCACCGGGCCCTCTGACCACCACCAGTAGGCAAACATGGGGTTAGTATCTTGCCCAAGGATATTTGGCATGCAGCCAGGATGCAGCCTGGGATCGAACCACCGACCTTCTGATTAGTGGCTGACCTGCTCTGGCACCTGAGCTACAGCCATCCACTAGACAGATGGACACAGTGGGAGAAGGAACTAGTGAACTTGCCACAGGTGGAACTACCAAGATGCTATGTCCCACCAAGAGCCAACGTCGGGAGACCGGATAGAGGGGCTCACATATTTTGTGATGCCTCTGAAAGAGCCTATGGAGCAGTAGCCTATCTGCGAACACAGGACTCCCAAGGCGGCGTCCACGTGGCATTCATGATGGCGAGGTCAAGAGTAAGCCCCCGGAAACGGATTTCTATGCCACGTTTGGAGTTATGTGCAGCTCTTGCCGGACCCCAACTGGCTAGAGTACTGGAGCTGGCATTTCAACCCAGTGACATCACCCTATGGAGCGACTCAACAACCGTTTTGACCTGGATCCAATCTGATTCATGCCGCTATAAGGTCTTTGTTGGTACCAGGATTGCCGAAATACAAGATCTTACTGAGGTGTCAAGTTGGAGATATGTCAACACCAAGGACAATCCAGCTGATGACCTCACGCGAGGGAAAACCCTTCTCGAGCTGAGTCAACCAAACCGTTGGACTCAGGGCCACCTTTCATTTTAACGAACCCTGATACCTGGCCAACTCTCCATGAAGGTGAAGGCCAAGAAGACGATGGGGAGCTGAGAGGAACAGCATTCTGTGGAACCACCACCACATGCAGTCCACAGCAAACGGTGCCAATTTCCAATTTTGGCAAATGGAGTGAAGTGGTTAAGGCTACCCATCGGATCCTTCATGGGGCAGCTGCTGATCACGAAAACCATGTCATGACTGCTACAGATGCATCAGCTGCTGAGCTGCATCTCCTGAAACAAGCTCAAAATGATAGCTTCCCAGAGGAATTACAGGCCCTGGCTGCTGGTAAGGCAATTCATAAGCAGAGTCACCTGCTAACACTTGCTCCAGAGTATGACCCGGCTATTGGACTGATAAGAGTTGGGGGAAGACTCAGAAGAGCAGAAGGTCTGGACTTGGATGCCATGCAGCCCATAGTCCTTGACCAGCAGGATCCGGTGACTAAACTACTGATCAGACAATATGATGAGCAGCTGTTGCACCCTGGGCCAGAACGAGTGTTCGGGGAGATGAGGAGAAAATATTGGATTCTCCGAGGAAGAGAGGCAATCAAGCGGCACCAGCACAGCTGTGGTGAGTGTCGAAGGTGGCGAGCCAGTCCTGATATTCCTCGGATGGCAGATCTACCCCCCGCGAGGCTGCGCCTATACAAACCACTCTTTTGGTCCACTGGAGTCGACTGCTTCGGCCCTTACAACATCAAAGTGGGACGGCGCACCGAAAAGCGCTGGGGTATCATATTCAAATGCATGACTACGAGCTGTGTGCATCTTGACCTGTTGGACAGCATAGATACCGATGCCTTTCTCATGGCTCTGCGTCGGTTTATTGCACGCCGGGGCAAGCCATATGAGATCCTATCTGACTGTGGTACCAACTTCAGGGGAGGAGAGACCAAACTGCGGTCTAGTTTCTCAGCTCTTGAAGCCCCCATTAAAGAGCAGCTGGCGGAGCAGAGGATTGAGTTCCGGTTTAATCCACCAGGTTCCCCCCATTTTGGAGGTACTTGGGAACGGGAGAGAAGATCTGTGAAGACAGCTCTTCAAGTGGTGTTGGGAGGCCATACGGTCACAGAGGCAGTTTTGCAAACTGTGCTGATCGAAGTGGAAGGGATCATTAATGCAAAACCTCTCGGGTATGTCTCTTCGGATGTAGCGGATCCGGATCCAGTCACACCCAACTTATTGCAAATGGGGCAACGAGATGCATCACTCCCCCAGGTGATTTATGCTTCGAGTGAGATGCTGGGAAGACGGCGATGGCGCCATAGTCAGATTCTGGCGGACCATTTTTGGTCCAACTTCCTGTGTCACCATCTGCCGGATCTTCAGAGGAGACAAAGATGGCAGGGGGAAACTGACAACTTAACCATGGGACAAGTGGTTATGGTGGTTGACTCACAACTACCGCGGGCGCAGTGGCCCATCGGAAAGGTGGTCAAGGCCTGTCCAGGGCCAGACAGTCGGGTGAGAGCGGCTGAGGTGACAATCAAGGGACAGACATATCTTCGACCAGTTGCCAGATTAGTCAGACTCTCAGCCTGGGAGGATGATGAGGACTGTAAACCCAATGACGCTTAGACTTTCGGTTGAAGAGCAAATTTACTACTTAAAATTGGGGGCGGCTGTGTCCGAAAGTCTCCTTATATTTCAATCGCATCGCTATAAGTGCAGTGTTAATTTCTGCCGATAAGTTCCACTTTGTTCTTACTGTTTGTTGCGGTGATGACGTCACATGCTTTTACGAAGCTCCTGCCGTATCACGAGACCGAGGAGCACTAGGCATGTTTTTTCTCCATGAGTGTGGGAGAATAGCGATCTCCAGCCATGTGCGTTCCTGTGCAAATGTGAGTCAAAATCTCTCCAGTTCTACGAGTCTATTTCCACTTATAGCACGGGTTGTACTTTGACGTTGATTACAGGGGGTTTATGCTAGGAGATATATCGAGATTGGTAGAGGCATGTGACTTACCACCGTAGCATTTGTTGCGGGTTGGATCTGTGTACCGCGGTTGTGTTATTTAGCCACTAGAGGGCACTGAAGACCATGTAATTGCTGACCTTTCCTAATTTGGGGGCATTAGGTCTTTTCTGTTGTCTGAGATATGTAGATATTCTTGTTTCCTGCCTGTTCAAATGGGATTGTGGGACTTTCTTATGTCAGAGCTGTCACAAACTGAAAGCAGGGACTCAAGCGCAGAGCAGGTTGACGTATCAGAACACGATTTATTTACACACCAGTGCAATACTATATACAGTGACGGGGAAAGTCCAGGGTTCCAGGGGATTAGGGGAAGGCTCTCTCTCTCTCTCTCACGCTCGCTCACGTCCTCACATCCGACTCATACACGTCCGTACCGCGGGGAGGTCACAGGTCTGGGAAGATAAACTGGAATAGGGAAGGGAGAAATCACTCACAAATCACGAAGGTAGGGCATAAAGGTATAAGACCAAAAGAAAGACTAACGTCAGTAGCTCAATCATCCAGCGATGAGAGGATCTGTGACCCAGCCTCAAATAGTAGATCGGTAATCAGCTGATCGCCAACATCTGTGTGAGCCAAGGGTGGGAGCCAGCTGTGAGCTCCGCCCAGGCAGAGAGGTAGGGGAGAGAGAGAAAGAGCAAAAACACAAGTGTAGCCTTGTGAGGCCGGCTGGGCAGGCACAGGGACCATGACAAGAGCATTCAGCTGATTATTTGTGTTACAGTTCATTATATTGGCATGATGTTGGGAAGTGACGATTGTTATATTTACATGCGAAAATTGTTTCTCCTTGTTTCTTGTTATTCAGAACCACACATCTGTCCACCCCTCCCACATTCGTTAAGTATGCCTACTGCTGTACTGTTGAGCTGCTGTTAACTTCCATTAAAGTATATCTGGACATCACTCTCTGTGCCCCACTCTCTGACCGGAGTTTAAGTCCTGAGGGAGCTATCATCCCAGCATCCCAGAGATAACTCTCTAACACTCCCACCACCTGCACTGGGTCCAGGGTGGATCCCAGAACAGAGCTGGCCTTCCTGATGAGTTTATCCAACCTCTTCCTCTCAGCAGCCGATAAACTGCTGCCTCAACATACAACGCTAAAAAATGACAGATGCCACCACAGAGTCATAGAAGGTCTTTAACCCTTTAGAGCCAATCGGAACGGGAACGCTCTGTTATGCGTAACTATTTTTAAATCCCGGTAGCACTGCAACCACGTAAGCTAGCGCAAAAATTTTTTTTGCATATGAAACCGGAGGAGTTGTACTTACATATTGTGCCATCAGCTTGTCCTAGGTTACGGTTTCCTTCCACATAAAGCTTTGCAAAAACTGCATAAAAAGCGCTTGCAGGAACAAAAACATAATATTCCAGAAACACGCTTTGCCGGTCCGATCAGCTGTTCAAAACACTTCCTACGTTGGAATAGACGTCAGCGCGAACTTTTGCATTTCCGCCATTACCTGGCCGAAACCGGAAGTGACATCATTTTCACGGAAATGTAGTCTTTTTTGCGATCAGGGCCTCAGGGCCTATACTGCTCTTTTTAAAAGTTATCTTTGACTTTATGACTTTCTGTGTCGTTTCTGGGATGCTTAGGACTCATATTGCACTGCTGGAAATAGTTTATTTTGATGCATATGCTGCTTTTTTGCAAATTTGCAGTATAATATTTATTTTAGTTTTTCCTGCAGTGTATAAAAATTGGTGTATTTCAAAAATAAAACTATGAAGACACTCAAAATAAATTTCCTGTGGTGGGAAACTATTTTGTGCAACTTTTTTGTATTTACAGTTTTGAGGGATAAGCCTCTTAAATTTCTCTAACTACAAATATATGTTAAAAAATCAAAAACGATTTTCAATTTTTTTGTAGTTTATTGCACTTTTTTGCAATTTATGTAATTACTATGCACTTAATGCATACATATTATTAAAATCTGGGCTATAATGGTTGTATTGATGTATAGCAACTTGAAATGCTCCCAAAAATGGCTCCACAGCATGTAAAAATATAATATAAGCTCTGGCGGACTTGGTTCTATGGTAGGTCTTAAAGGGTTAAAAGCGCTCCCTGTACTCCAAATGACCTCAGCCACCTCAGCAGGTAGAGTCTGCTCTGACCCTTCCTGTAAAGAGCTCCAGTCCAGTTTATTATTCAGGTGAACACCCAGGTACCTATAAGAGTCCACTATCTCAATGTCCACTCCCTGGATGTTCACCGGTGTCAGTGTGATGGGTCTGCGTCTCCGGAAGTCCACCACCAGCTCCTTGGTTTTCCTGGCGTTGATCAGCAGGTGGTTCTGCTGACACCAGTCCACAAAGTCCAGAGTCCACTGTCTGTACTCTGAGTCGTCCTCACCTGTGATGAGGCCGACTATGGCAGAGTCGTCAGAGAACTTTTGCAGGTGGCAGCGTGGGGAGTTGATGGAGAAGTCTGCAGTGTAGAGGGTGAAGAGGAACGGTGCCAGCACAGTTCCCTGTGGGGCCCCCGTACTGCAGACCAGCGTGTCAGAGACACAGCCCTGTGACCTCACATACTGTGGACGTTCTGTGAGGTAGTCCAGTATCCACTAGCTCCAGCTTGTCTCTCAGAAGTCGTAGCTGGATGGTGTTAAAGGCACTGGAGAAATCAAAGAACATGATCCTCACAGTCTTTCCAAGCTTCTCCAGGTGAGTCAGAGCTCGGTGCAGGAGGTAGATGATGGCGTCCTCCACCCCGATGCCAGGCTGGTAAGTAAACTGCAGAGGATCCAATGAAGACCTCACCAGGGGGCGCAAATGGTTTAGAACCCACCTCTCGAGGGTCTTCATCAGGTGCGATATCAGGGCTACCGGCCTGTAGCTGCTGAGGTCCTTGGGATGGGAGGTCTTTGGTACCGGTACCACACAGGATGTCTTCCATAGCTGTGGTACTTTCCCCAGTGACAGGCTCAGGTTGAACAGATAACCTAGGATGTCACACAGTTCATCTGCGCAGCATCTCAGGAGCCTGGAGCTGACGCCACCTGGACCTGCAGCCTTCCGCACCTTGATCTTGCGAAGCTCGTTCCTCACTTCAAGTGCTGAGATAGAAAGAGTGGATTTTGGGGGAGGGGGGTGTATGTTGGAGTCCACAGAAGCCTGGGGTGGGTGTAATGACTGGGAGCTGAGAGGTGTGAAGTCCTGAGATGAAGGACAGGCAGTCCCTGAAGATGAAGGAGAATGCAGCAGGGGGGGCGATGCTGTGGGAGGGGTGGGTGGTTGATCAAACCTATTAAAATATTTATTTAGGTCATTCACCCACCCCAAGTCTCCTGCAGGCTGGGGGGTTGGTTTTTGTCTCAGGACAAAAACCAACCCCCCTGTTCCAAACCCAGGCTGTTCCAAACCCCTCTGATGTTGTCCTGTTGCAGCTGCTCTTCCATCTTCCTCCTGTAGTTTTCCTTTCCTTGCCTTATCTTCCATTTCAGCTTCTTCTGAACAACTCTCAGCTCCTGTTTGTCTCCAGATCTAAAGACTCTTCTTCTCCTTGAGGAGAGCCTTAATTTCAGGATTTATCCATGGCTTGTTGTTAGAAAAACAACGTACCTTTATGATGGGTAGAAGTTCATGTAATCCATAATGCAGTCTGTGATGCTGTTGAGGTCATCCTCCAGGGGGATGCAGAGGTTGTCCCACACAGTAGAACGGAAACAGTCCCTCAGGGCCTCTTCAGTCTCTGCCGACCATTTCCTTACTGTGCGTTTCACAACTGGTTCTCTGTGTACCAGAAGTTTATACACAGGCTGGAGATGAACCAGATTGTGATCTGAGCCCCCAGGGGAGGGAGAGGTGATGAGCTGTATGCTTCCTTGGTGTTGGCATACAGTAAGTCCAATGTTTTATTGTATCTGGTGTAGCAGGTGACATACTGGGTGAAGGTGGGGAGAGTGGGGGACAGGGAGATGTGAAATATAGTCCCCAGAGAGCAGGAAAAGGGCCTGAGGGTGCTGTGTTTGTAGTCTGCTGGTTACAGTGTGCAAGACCTCACAGGCTGCTGCAGCGTTAGCAGAGGGCAGGACATACACAGCTATCATAATCACGTGTGCAAACTCTCGCGGTAGATAGTACGGTCTCATGCTAACCGCTAGCAGCTCAATGTCCTTACAGCATATTAGTGCAGAGAAAAGAGGAAAAAAGGAGTGAACAGTCAGTCATGGATACTGTAGTAATCCTCAGCGTTGCTGTGTGCCTCAGCCAGTAGTGGACTCCATTGCAACTGCGAAGTAGATTCTTCACCTCGGTAAAGGTGGCACGCTTTTTACTCACAGCCTGAGTAAAGTCCAGGAAGGATGCAGATACAGTCACCATCTGTGGTTGTCATCAGGTGGTTTAGACATGTGGTGAGGAGGGACAGTGGAAATACTGGATGTTGATGATGGAGAAGGAAATGATGAAAACTGCAGAGATTTTGGACCTTATCAGTATTTAATGCTGTCTCCTGCATCCAGATTTTGACTCAAAATAAAACACTCCACATTCCACACAGTATTATGACAATGTCACTTTTTTCTCAATTAAAAAAAAAAAGTTTGCACAGAAATCTTTTTTTCCCCTTTTTTGATTAAAAAGATATACTACATGAAAATGGTAGATGAAATAAATTTTTGCTATGATAGTAGTTCATATTCTGCCACTGTCAGTTATATACATTTATATTTATGTTTATATCTTGACAAAAATGATATCTGTCAGCAATTTAACATTAACCAGAGTGAACCTGGGTAAAGATAAGATAAGATAACCTTTATTAGTCCCACATGTGGGAAATTTGTTTTGTTACAGCAGTGGACAATGCAAAGTTAGAAAAATAAATTAAAATAGAGTTGATAACCAAGTGTGCGAAGATGTTTTATAGCTACCCCATTTTCTCCATCTTCTGTACAAATTCTTGCAGGGATGAGTAGTAACAAGAAGAATACAAAATTCCTAACATCTCTCAAATCGGTTTGGCTATTCAACAGCTGATTGGATATTAAGGATAAGTTGGACATCTTAAGCCAGAAGAAAAGAGTCTCGTATGTGAGCACGGACTATTTAATAAAAGCTGCCAATTACAACTAAAAGTTTCCTTTATTCACTTAAAGTTTTCTAACCCCTTGAAGAACATCTAACTGCACGGACCGCTACCCAACATACATCTCATCATTTCTCTGCCCTGCTCTTTCTGTTTTCATGCCAGTCGAGAAGACAGGCCGATGTGTGATTAATGCTGTGAACACAGGTGAACTATAGAGGTTTGAAACAGACAAAGAGGGTAAGCACTTTGTAATTTTATTTTTAGCAGATTTTTGGGGTCGGGCAGCAGGTGTGATACAGTGACATATTAATGATTGTTTAGAGTGATAATAGCTGCTGACCTTCATATACCTGAAGTCATTATTTTGAGATGTGTCTGCAATTCAGGGTAGAAATTATTTTTTGGATCATACAATCAGCCATAAAACCAATGCACAGTCCTCAGTAAATCTGAGCTTGTGCACTCTAATGTCAGTCACAACAGTTTAACATATGAAGTCATAATCTCATCCTTGTTTAAGTGGTGTGTGCCCAATTCCTGCAGTGTACTGAATGCTGCTGGATCAATGTCACACTGTTGACAGTCTCTGTATGCAGCTTTCATACACTTTCAGCACAATTAAAAAAGCCCTCGTGTACAACTGCTAAATCTGCGTTCATACCTACATTCTATGTCTCTGTTCATTATCCTTGAGTATGGAGCATAACCCTAGTAATATTTTACTCTATAATATTCTTAAGATAAAGCAACTGGAAACTCATTGAGACTCACTGATAGAGTCTCCCTGGACTTTTTGTAAGAACACGAAGTAAACCTTTTAGAGCATGCTAAAGACAGTTCATGTTCCACCACATCAGTGCAGTTGCCCACTGTATTCTATCCTCACCTATAACCACAAGCTCTGAGCAGTGACCATACAAGAAGCAGAAATGAGCATCACCTGAAAGGAGCCAGCGCTTTCACTTAGAGAGAGGCTCATTCATTCAGGAGGAGCTCGGGGCACAGCTGCTCCTCTTCCACATACAAAAGGAGCCACTTGGGGCAGTTCAACATCTGATCTGATGCCTCCAGGACTCTCCTAGATGAGATGTTTCATGTCCAGAACAATGGGGGTAGACCCCGGACATGCTTGACACATGTCTCTCAGCTGGTTTGCCTCAGTGCTTCTGAGCAGCAATCTCAGGGCTGCTGAGGATACTGTGGAAGCTGGACGGGAGTGAGACAGGTAACAACTACCCAACCCCATCATAGTGAACATAAATGAACAGTGCTGAACAATAAGAATGTTTTACAAATTATTTAGGATCAAAGACAATGAATTCAACCAGAAGTCTGCATCTGCAACTGTGTGAACCTGGTTTCAAAATATGTCTCATTTGTCAGTTTGAGTAGAGAAATTAACATTTTAACAAGCCTACACTGCTTTCTGTCTGTGTTTAATATTGATAGTAATTCACTTTACTCGCTGGCATGTTGGAAACTTTAGACATTGGCTGCTGGCAGAGAAAAAAGGAAGAGATCAGTAGCTCTCCAGGTGGAAAGCTTTGATCACTGAAAGACACCCTCAGATACTCAGAGCCACGACCTGAAGAGCCACATAGTGAGAGGGGAAATGGGACCAAAGCAGCAAAGATGATGAGACGAGGTGAAAGACTGCAGGCAATGAGAATAATCCGCTGGTCTTTAATTAAAACTTCCTAATGATCGCCGGCAGAATGAGAGGGAGAGACAGAAATAAAGAGATGAAAAGTCTTTTCCTGTTCCCTTTATTCCTTACATTGAACCACTTTTCTATCCTTGGCTGCTGTTTCTAACATTACTCTAACACAAAGCAAGCAGCAGTTTAGAGAAGCTCAGAGATAGCCATGCAAGCCTTCAATCCATAATACCCAGCTGAGAAGACATTCACACCATATAAACAGATTTTTGTTCATTAAAAAAAATCATGACCCATTTTCTTTACCTCCTATAGCATGGATAGGAGGACTCCAGTGAGAGAATACATGAGTCTAGTAGTCTTTACAGTTCTATCTGTAGAGTATGTACATGTAAATGAAGTGTTATACATTAAAGACTAAACAACTGTTAAGCAATCTTTTTGCATCTATCTCACCTGCAAACATGTAAATGACCAATTTCAAACAAAAGTCCTGTGTTGAACATTAATGGTTCACGCAATTCATTCAATCCTTGTCAGTAAATGCAATTACAATGCATTTTAAGCTTGTCTGAAATCATCTGATATCATGTTATATTAGAATATCATTGTTGAGAGAATAATCTGTACTGGAAGCAAAATGGGCATCCACACAAACTTTTCAGACACAAGACCAGGGCTTTATTCCTGTTCAATAGGTACAGTAATGGGGATATAGGTAGATGAGTCATTCATCCTTCATCATCATCATCTCCCACTCTCCCTGCAGATCTATGAACCCAAATCTGACCAATTGCAGGGAGTCTTTAGTCCCCAGATCCCTTTTAGTTCAGTGTGTTCATTCATTGGAGTCAGCAATGATAGATATACCGGTCATGGCAGATGGCCGCCCCTCACTAAGGCTAGTTCTGTCAGAGTTTTTTTCCTGTTAAAGGGAGTTTTTCCTTTCCACTGTCGCTAAGTGCTTGCTCAAAGGGGGTTGTTTGATTGTTGGGGTTTTCTGTGCATCATTGTAGGCAAGGCAAGGCAAGGCAAGGCAAGGCAAATTTATTTGTATAGCACAATTCAACAACAAGGTGATTCAAAGTGCTTTACAGAGACATTAGAAACAAAAACAAATAAAAAGCATGATTTAAAATTGTAAGGTAAGGTAATTGTAAGGTATTTATCTTACAATGTTAAACATCTTGAGGTGAAAATTGTGATTTGATGCTATAGAAATAAAATTCAATAGAAAAATTAAGTTGAGTCATTTGACTTTGTGTGCTTCAGTGTTTGAGCAGAATTGAAGGCATCATTAACTGAAATGTTACAAACATTTTTTGTCCAGGGCACATAAACTGATTTGATTAGTCATGATTTTCTTTTTCATTTCTTGCTTATTCTGTGTTGTGAGAGGCAGGTAGAGACCCTACTAGAGGGGTGAGAGTGAGCACACTGGGTCCAACAAAAACTCATATAAATACATGTATAGCTGACAATGCTTTTTAAAATTTCCTACATGTGTTCTTTTGGTTACATCTGGTATCCAGTCCTCTGAATTAAGTACTGTTTCTTTTTTAGTCAAATAATTGTGTTCTCATTTGTTGATGTCCTTGGAAGCATTCAGAAATCATGGTAGACATCACAGACCTATGTGACCACACTGGTCCACATTATTCAGAAATTCTTAATTATAGACCCTGACAGAGAGGAAGGATCTTTTAATATTAGAAATTTACAATTAAAAATTTCACCTAACAAATCATATCAAATCAGTGTCAATTAAGACAAATCCATAAAATTCCGATTACCTTCCTCACAGGATCTTAAAGATTTTTTCACAGTAATAATTAAGCTCTAGTTCAGAGACCATTTTAGATCCAGGAATCAGACTAGCCTACTACATGTATGTACACCTGAAGCACATCATAACGGAAGAGAAGAAAGTGCTAGAACGATGTATGAGTCGAAGTGTAAAGTAGTTTCAGAGGAGGGCTGGCTGAGAAACACAAAGCTCATATCCCACAGGAAAATTTATTAGTAGACCCAGCCTCATGTTCATTTTGTAAAGGCTTCTCCAGAGGCAAACATTACTTTCACTCTCCCGACACTGACATAGGTGTATGAGTGTGAGTGAGGTAGAGGAGGAGAGGGAGCGAAAGAGTGAGGATGTTCACATATTCAATATTCAGGCTGCAGATGAGTTCTGTTTTGCTCTTAGATTAAACATGGGGGAGTCTCAGGTCAGTTACTTATGACACGACTGCTCTATCCCTCACAACACACACACACACACACACACACACACACACACACACACACACACACACACACACACACACACACTCCATTCCCCTGATGCAACTATTTATAACGAGCAAACCAGGGAAGTGGAGCTTGTTGCTATCAAATCAATGATATCATGCAAGGGAAATACGTTTTCAAACAGCACATGAGAAATGTGTTTATGACAATGATGAAACCAGATAGCAGTGGTGATGGAGCAGCCTTATCCAGGCTGTAGTTTCTCTTGTGGAATTGTAATCACACTTTCCTAAAGGGTGTGCTGATGGGAGAACTTGTGATATCAGAACTATCAAAACTCCTTCCAAATTCATAGGCTGTATCCTATTGAGGCCGCATTTGTAGGCCGATTACGTCACAAATCAAATCAAATCAATTTATTTATATAGTCACAGCGACGCAACAAAGGCTGTCCAAATTCGTAGACTCCTCCAAGTGTGGCCAACAAATGCATCCTCTTTTTCCCCAGATTTGAAGGATGGGTTGGGTGTATCCTTCGTGGTCCACCATATCCCAGAATTCATAGCGTGGCCCAGCCAATTTCAGTTTCCAACAATGGCGGGAGCTACTTAGTTTTAATATTACTCTTTCTTGGTCACAAAATAAACTTTTAAGATATTTTCAGGTGAGAATGTAGCTGTATAAACTTCAAATATCTGCTCAATTTATCAAGACAAAACATATTTGCCAAAGTGCTCCGACGTTTTCGGAGACGTCTATTACCCACCAGCTCGATAGCTTACCAGGAGGTCAAGGCTCACTAGAGCTGGTGAGAACAGCCCATCGTTTTCAAACCCCTCGCGGTCTTTCGCTACTCAGGTTAACCCTCTGGGGTCGACAGACCCGCCAGCACGTCAAAAATCACATGACCAATTTAAGACAACACAGCAACCAGATGCAGTGACCCAGAATCTCCATTTCAACCTGGGTTGAAAGTGCGGACTTCAAACTATACACCAGTTTTTAAATTGTTTTGATAGGCCACGTATGACCAGAGTTTTGATAAAAAAATACACGCAATGTTTTTCTGAATAAAACTGATGTTTCCAGCGGGAAGAAATGCTAAAACGTCTTTTTCTATGGATAGCGCTAGCAAACACTCTCCACTTGCCAGTGAAATAAAGAAAAAGAAAAAACACCCCATCCCTATTAGTGGCAAAAGTGTACCATGTCGACCAATCAAAAAATGATATGGTAGTATATGGCATTTGGCCTCTGGTAGAGGACCCGAGCTTGAAGGATAAACGTGCTGGGTGTTTTATTTATATATATATATATATATATATATATAATGTTGCGTGGAGATCAGGGGCAGTACCTGTGGACTGGCAGACCGGGGTGGTGGTCCCCATCTTTAAGAAAGGGGACCGGAGGGTGTGTTCCAACTACAGGGGGATCACACTCCTCAGCCTCCCTGGGAAAGTCTATGCCAGGGTGCTGGAAAGGAGAGTTCGTCCGTTAGTCGAACCTCGGATACAGGAGGAACAATGCGGTTTTCGTCCTGGTCGCGGAACACTGGACCAGCTCTTTATCCTCTCCAGGATACTTGAGGGTGCATGGGAGTTTGCCCAACCAGTCTACATGTGTTTTGTGGACTTGGAGAAGGCATTCGACCGTGTCCCTCGGGGTGTCCTGTGGGAGGTGTTGCGGGAATATGGGGTGTCTGGCCCATTGCTACGGGCCATTCGATCCCTATACAACCGTTGCAAGAGCTTGGTTCGCATTGCCGGCAATAAGTCGGACTCGTTCCCGGTGGGTGATGGGCTCCGCCAGGGCTGCCCTTTGTCTCCGGTTCTGTTCATAATTTTTATGGACAGGATTTCTAGGCGCAGCCAAGTGGCGGAGGGCTTTCGCTTTGGTGGCCTCAGAATCTCATCTCTGATTTTTGCAGATGATGTGGTTCTGTTGGCTTCATCGGGTGAGGGCCTCCAGCTCGCACTGGAACGGTTCGCAGCCGAGTGTGAAGCAGCGGGAATGAGGATCAGCACCTCCAAATCTGAGGCCATGGTTCTCAGCCGGAAAAGGGTGGAGTGCCCACTCCGGGTCGGGGATGAGTTCCTGCCCCAAGTGGAGGAGTTCAAGTACAGTGGGGCAAAAAAGTATTTAGTCAGCCACCGATTGTGCAAGTTCCCCCACTTAAAATGATGACAGAGGTCAGTAATTTGCACCAGAGGTACACTTCAACTGTGAGAGACAGAATGTGAAAAAAAAAGCCATGAATCCACATGGTAGGATTTGTAAAGAATTTATTCGTAAATTAGGGTGGAAAATAAGTATTTGGTCACCTCAAACAAGGAAAATCTCTGGCTCTCACAGACCTGTAACGTCTTCTGTAAGAAGCTTTTCTGTCCCCTACTCGTTACCTGTATGAATGGCACCTGTTTGAACTCATCATCTGTATAAAAGAAACCTGTCCACAGCCTCAAACAGTCAGACTCCAAACTCCGCCATGGCCAAGACCAAAGAGCTTTCGAAGGACACCAGGAAAAGTATTGTAGACCTGCACCAGACTGGGAAGAGTGAATCTACAATAGGCAAGCAGCTTGGTGTGAAAAAATCAACTGTGGGAGCAATCATCAGAAAATGGAAGACATACAAGACCACTGATAATCTCCCTCAATCTGGGGCTCCACGCAAGATCTCATCCCGTGGGGTCAAAATGATCATGAGAACGGTGAGCAAAGATCCCAGAACCACACGGGGGGACCTGGTGAATGACCTGCAGAGAGCTGGGACCAAAGTAACAAAGGTCACCATCAGTAACACACTACAACGGCAGGGAATCAAATCCCGCAGTGCCAGACGTGTTCCGCTGCTGAAGCCAGTGCATGTCCAGGCCCGTCTGAAGTTTGCCAGAGAGCACATGGATGATACAGCAGAGGATTGGGAGAATGTCATGTGGTCAGATGACACCAAAGTAGAACTTTTTGGTATAAACTCAACTCGCCGTGTTTGGAGGAAGAAGAATACTGAGTTGCATCCCAAGAACACCATACCTACTGTGAAGCATGGGGGTGGAAACATCATGCTATGGGGCTGTTTTTCTGCCAAGGGGACAGGACGACTGATCCGTGTTAAGGACAGAATGAATGGGGCCATGTATCGTGAGATTTTGAGCCAAAACCTCCTTCCATCAGTGAGAACTTTGAAGATGAAACGAGGCTGGGTCTTCCAACATGACAATGATCCAAAACACACCGCCCGGGCAACAAAGGAGTGGCTCCGTAAGAAGCATTTGAAAGTCCTGGAGTGGCCTAGCCAGTCTCCAGACCTCAACCCCATAGAAAATCTGTGGCGGGAGTTGAAAGTCCGTGTTGCTCAGCGACAGCCCCAAAACATCACTGCTCTCGAGAAGATCTGCATGGAGGAATGGGCCAAAATACCAGCTACTGTGTGTGCAAACCTGGTAAAGACCTATAGTAAACGTTTGACCTCTGTTATTGCCAACAAAGGTTATGTTACAAAGTATTGAGTTGTATTTTTGTTATTGACCAAATACTTATTTTCCACCCTGATTTACGAATAAATTCTTTACAAATCCTACCATGTGGATTCATGGCTTTTTTTTTCACATTCTGTCTCTCACAGTTGAAGTGTACCTCTGGTGCAAATTACTGACCTCTGTCATCATTTTAGGTGGGGGAACTTGCACAATCGGTGGCTGACTAAATACTTTTTTGCCCCACTGTATCTCGGGGTCTTGTTTGCGAGTGATGGGAGAAGGGAGCCGGAGATCGACAGACGGATTGGGGCTGCAGCTGCAGTAATGCGGACGCTGCACCGGTCCGTCTTGGTGAAGAGGGAGCTGAGTGTAAAAGCGAAGCTCTCAATTTACCGGTCGATCTACGTCCCTACCCTCACCTATGGCCACGAGCTGTGGGTAGTGACCGAAAGAACGAGATTGCGGATAAAAGCGGCAGAAATGAGCTTCCTCCGAAGGGTGGCTGGCCTCTCCCTTAGAGATAGGGTGAGAAGTTCGGCCATCCGGGAGGGGCTCAGAGTAGAGCAGCTGCTGCTCCACATCTGATAAGGATGCCCCCTGGGCGCCTCCTGGGTGAGGTGTTCCACCGGGAGGAGGCCCCGGGGCAGACCCAGGACACGCTGGAGAGATTATATCTCTCGGCTGGCCTGGGAACGCCTTGGTATTCCCCCGGATAAGCTGGAGGAGGTGGCTGGGGAGAGGGAGGTCTGGGCCTCTTTGCTTAGGCTGCTGCCCCCGCGACCCGGCCCCGGACAAAGCGGATGAAGATGGATGGATGGATATATATACACATATATATATATATATATATATATATATATATATATATATATATATATATATAAAAAACACCCAGCACGTTTATCCTTCAAGCTCGGGTCCTCTACCAGAGGCCAAATGCCATATACTACCATATCATTTTTTGATTGGTCGACATGGTACACTTT
The DNA here is from genome assembly GCF_057382275.1 of Copadichromis virginalis. Taxonomy (NCBI): domain Eukaryota; kingdom Metazoa; phylum Chordata; class Actinopteri; order Cichliformes; family Cichlidae; genus Copadichromis; species Copadichromis virginalis. The sequence goes on from NC_140618.1 coordinate 246,121, forward strand.
TGCCACTAATAGGGATGGGGTGTTTTTTCTTTTTCTTTATTTCATTGGCAAGTGGAGAGTGTTTGCTAGCGGAACTCTACCTGCTGAGGTGGCTGAGGTCATTTGGAGTACAGGGAGCGCTTTTAAAGACCTTCTATGACTCTGTGGTGGCATCTGTCATTTTTTAGCGTTGTATGTTGAGGCAGCAGTTTATCGGCTGTTGAGAGGAAGAGGTTGGATAAACTCATCAGGAAGGCCAGCTCTGTTCTGGGATCCACCCTGGACCCAGTGCAGGTGGTGGGAGTGTTAGAGAGTTATCTCTGGGATGCTGGGATGATAGCTCCCTCAGGACTTAAACTCCGGTCAGAGAGTGGGGCACAGAGAGTGATGTCCAGATATACTTTAATGGAAGTTAACAGCAGCTCAACAGTACAGCAGTAGGCATACTTAACGAATGTGGGAGGGGTGGAGAGACGTGTGGTTCTGAATAACAAGAAACAAGGAGAAACAATTTTCGCATGTAAATATAACAATCGTCACTTCCCAACATCATGCCAATATAATGAACTGTAACACAAATAATCAGCTGAATGCTCTGACATAAGAAAGTCCCACAATCCCATTTGAACAGGCAGGAAACAAGAATATCTACATATCTCAGACAACAGAAAAGACCTAATGCCCCCAAATTAGGAAAGGTCAGCAATTACATGGTCTTCAGTGCCCTCTAGTGGCTAAATAACACAACCGTGGTACACAGATCCAACCCGCAACAAATGCTACGGTGGTAAGTCACATGCCTCTACCAATCTCGATATATCTCCTAGCATAAACCCCCTGTAATCAACGTCAAAGTACAACCCGTGTCTCTTCTTCACCCTGACCTGTCTTATTTGGCTCAGCAGAACTGAAATGCTTTTACACACGCACTCACATAAGCTCAGCGATTCTCTGCGCGATCAACCTCTCACATGTTTAAGCTTGCTGCGGGAGATTTCACTTGTCATGTTTGCATAGTAAGCTAACGATTAATAAGACGATGTCAGAGGAATTGGTGCACAAATTATCATCACTCACAGATCAGTGCTGTCGCTCTTTATACACAGTTCGCACGATTGCAAAGTGAAAGCAAAAAAAAACAAGCGCAAATTCAAACGCGATTTCAATATGTCACATATTGACAGTGGCTCACCGATGCCAATGACATAATTACCCAGCTACATTTCTGAAAGAATGCAACAGCATTGACATATATTTTTCCTTCCTACAATAGCCCGACGGGCAGGGAAGAGATAGATTTTGGTAGCCCGACTGAAAAAATCGCTAGCCCCAGGACGTCGGGCTAGCGATATTGCAAGCCCTGTATCTGATTGAGGAATCACTCATCTTTGGAAAAGAGAGTTTATTACAGAGAAATGTCTCTTTCCAAAATAAAAGCTATACTATCCGCTTCTTCTGGGCTATATTCTCAGCAGCATAAGGAGAATCCTGTGCTAACAGCTGTCTAAATGACTCGGCTAAAGTTAGTAGCATGCTTGTTGTTTTTGTCTTTGCACTAGGATGATGTCGGCGTAAATGTGCAGTCATATTCGTTGTGTTCCCACTAGTGCTTTCAGGTTAATCTCGTTGAAATGACCTTAACGCCTCAACACGGCAAATCTCCGTTAACGAGCTACCGCCGATCGCCCCGTGCATGGGGCTAGACGGCCAACACGTTAACGAGCTAACTGCGCTAACACACTAGTTCCCACCCATGTAATTGAGCATTGCATGGCACATCCAACATACTGTTTTACTTTAGTCCATGACTCGCTTACCTTCAGGATCATACGTCACATGAAAACCAAAATAATTCCAAACGCCAGATCTGAATGAGGGTGGGGGAGGTCCATGTCGCAAGGAGAGCTTAACTTCTGTCTTGCTAGCTTGCCCTGCGCTCTTCCTTCTGACTATGCTGTCTGTGTTGAGTGCTCAGTGGATCTGCGCTCGACAGTGCAGCCTAGGCGGAGTAGTCGAACGCAGATTCACTGAGCGCTCAACACAGACAGCATCGTCAGAAGGAAAGTTGATAAAATAAATTACAAATGTTGTATTGTTCGATACATATGCGTACCAAACCGAAAGCACTGTATCGAACGGTTCAATATCGATACGAATATCGTTGCACCCCTAACATATATATATATATATATATATATATATATATATATATATATATATATACACATATATCTTAGCCGATATATATAGCCTGTTCGGCTAAGATGAACAGGCACATGGGTCAATACATGAGCGGGACACAGAAAGGAATTGGCAAGAATACCAGAGGTGCAAAACACCAGCTACTGGTAGACAGAACAATCAGCCGAGACTGCAAGACCAGACTGACCAACCTGTGCACTGCCTGGATTGATTACAAGAAGGCCTATGACTCTATGCCCCACAGCTGGATACTGGAATGCCTAGAATTGTACAAGATCAATGGGACCCTAAGAGCCTTCATCAGGAACTCAATGGGGATGTGGCGTACAACACTAGAGGCCAACTCCAAGCCCATAGCACAAGTTACCATCAAGTGCGGGATCTACCAAGGAGATGCTCTGTCCCCACTGCTGTTCTGCATAGGCCTGAACCCCCTCAGTGAGATCATTAACAAGACTGGCTACGGATACCGACTACGGAACGGAGCAGTTGTCAGCCACCTCCTGTACATGGATGACATCAAGCTGTATGCCAAGAGTGAACGAGACATCGATTCACTGATCCACACTACCAGGCTATACAGCAATGACATTGGAATGTCGTTCGGACTGGAGAAGTGTAGTCGGATGGTAACAAAGAGAGGGAAGGTAGTCAGAACTGAGGGGATTGAACTACCAGAAGGCAACATTGCAGACATAGAGGACAGTTACAAGTACCTGGGGATCCCGCAGGCAAATGGGAACCATGAAGAGGCCGCTAGAAAGGCTGCAACCACCAAGTACCTGCAGAGGGTCAGGCAAGTCCTGAGGAGTCAGCTGAATGGTAAGAACAAGATCCGGGCCATCAACACGTACGCCCTGCCCGTGATCAGGTACCCTGCTGGGGTAATAGGCTGGCCAAAGGAGGAGATAGAAGCCACTGACATAAAGACAAGAAAGCTCCTTACCATGCATGGAGGGTTTCACCCCAAGTCCAGCACCCTGAGGCTGTACGCTAAGCGGAAGGAAGGGGGCCGGGGACTGGTGAGTGTCAGCACCACAGTCCAGGATGAGACAAGGAACATCCAAGAATACATTGGGAAGATGGCCCCAACTGACCGAGTGCTCAGTGAATACCTCAGGCAGCAGAAACCCAAGAAAGAGGAGGGAGACGAGGAACCATCATGGAAGGACAGGCCCCTGCACGGTATGTACCACCGGCAGATAGAGGAGGTGGCTGATATCCAGAAATCCTACCAGTGGCTGGACAAAGCTGGACTGAAAGACAGCACAGAGGCACTAATCATGGCAGCACAAGAACAAGCTCTGAGTACAAGATCCATAGAGGCTGGGGTCTATCACACCAGGCAAGACCCCAGGTGCAGGCTGTGTAAAGATGCCCCAGAGACAATCCAGCACATAACAGCAGGGTGCAAGATGCTAGCAGGCAAGGCATACATGGAACGCCATAACCAAGTGGCCGGCATAGTGTACAGGAACATCTGTGCCGAGTATAACCTAGAAGTCCCGAGGTCAAAATGGGAGATGCCCCCAAGGGTGGTGGAGAATGACCGAGCTAAGATCCTGTGGGACTTCCAGATACAGACGGACAAAATGGTGGTGGCTAACCAACCGGACATAGTGGTGGTAGACAAACAGAAGAAGACGGCCGTAGTGATCGATGTAGCGGTTCCCAATGACAGCAATATCAGGAAGAAGGAACACGAGAAGCTGGAGAAATACCAAGGGCTCAGAGAAGAGCTCGAGAGGATGTGGAGGGTGAAGGTAACGGTGGTCCCCGTGGTAATCGGAGCACTAGGTGCGGTGACTCCCAAGCTAGGCGAGTGGCTCCAGCAGATCCCGGGAATAACATCGGAGAGCTCTGTCCAGAAGAGCGCAGTCCTGGGAACAGCTAAGATACTGCGCAGGACCCTCAAGCTCCCAGGCCTCTGGTAGAGGACCCGAGCTTGAAGGATAAACCGCCCGCAGGGGCGCGCTGGGTGTTTTTTTTATATATATCGATCGACCGACCGACCGACCGACCGATCGATATAGATATATAGAGAGATATAGATATATCTATAACAGGGGTCAAGTGTTTCCTGGTCTTCCTGAAGTCCACGATCAGTTCCTTGGTCTTTGCCACGTTGAGCTGCAAATGATTCTGCTCACACCACGTGACAAAGGAGTCGACCACAGCCTGGTACTCTGTCTCATCATCCCTGCTGATGCATCCAACCACCGCAGAGTCATCAGAAAACTTCTGAAGATGGCAGGTCTCTGTGCAGTGGCTGAAGTCTGTGGTGTAGAGGGTGAAGAGGAAGGGGGAGAGGACAGTCCCCTGTGGTGCCCCTGTGTTGCTGATTACCTTGTCAGACACACACTTTGGGAGACGTACATATTGTGGTCTTCCTGTCAGGTAATCACCAATCCAGGACACCAGAGAAGCATCCACCTGTATCGCTGCTAACTTGTCACCCAGGAGGGTTGGCCTGATGGTATTGAAAGCACTAGAAAAGTCAAAAAACATGACCCTCACAGTGCTCGCCGGCTGGTCCAGATGGGTGTAGACACGATTGAGCAGGTAGATGATGGCGTCCTCAGTTCCGAGACGAGGCTGATAAGCGAATTGAAGGGGATCAAGATGTGGTCTTACTATGGGTCGCAGCTGGTCCAGGATAAGCCTTTCCAGGGTCTTCATGATGTGGGAGGTCAGTGCCACGGGCCTGTAATCCTGAGGGCCACTGGGACGTGGCGTCTTTGGTACAGGGACGAGGCATAATGTCTTCCACAGCACTGGTACCCTCTGCAGACTCAGACTCAGAGAGAGTCTACCTAGATCACTTAAATTACACAATTGAAAGCTTATGTGTATTGTTTGTGTATTTATACACAAGCACTCATATATATTCAAATAATTCAAAAAAACTTTCATTTACCTTTTACTACCACACACCAAATCCGGTCATTGGTACTTCCTGGCTTGTGTAGCCACTAGGTAACAAAAGCTCAACACTGCGCTTAGCATCCTGGAGCACTTCTGTTGTGTTTTGCACATGTTTTGGAGTTTGTACGTGCTTCGGAGTTTGTACGTGCTTCGGAGTTTGTACGTGCTTTGGAGTTTGTAAACGCTTCGGGGTTTGTATGTGCTTCGGGGTTTGTAGACGCTTCAGAGTTTGTATGTGCTTTGTCTCTAGCAGCCACCGTAAATATACTTTTTTTTATTCACTCCACATAGAATAGTAAATAATATAATACAAAAACCAACTATTTACTAGGGCTGGGTATCATTACTGATTTCTAGAATTGATTCGATTCCGATTCACAAGGTCCTGAATCGATTCGATCCACGATTCGATTCAATTCGATTCAATTCAATTCGATTTGAATCTGGGAAATTTTGCCTCAGACAGTCAGCAATATTATAATTCAGATCAGTACATTTACATATTTTCGTATCTATAAAAAGGGAGCTGACACTTTCCAGACTTTATCAAAGGTGTGAGCATCACAGCAGATGCCTTTGTGTCAAAGTAGCTGAAGATAAAACACAGAAAAACATGAAGGAGATTTTCCTGGCCTGGATTTTATAAAAATATTCTGCAGTACATCAAAAACGAAAGAAAACCATTAATCAACATATGAACGTTACCTCTGAAGTTACAGCGGTTTTATTACAGACACAGCATTTTGCATTTTGCATAGTTTTAAAAAGTTTACATTTGTTCAGAAGCCTGTTGAACAGCAGAAATGAGGCTTTCTTTTCAGAAGTAAGTAAAAGGGGAAAAAAAACAACTGCCGACAGCGCTCTAAACAACGGTAGACTTGTGCATAACAAGCAAGCGAATAATGCAGAAAACAGATTTTTAGACTGTTTAGAAACTGTTCTTGAAGTACAGAGACAGAGAGAGAGAGAGAGAGAGAGCTGTGCATGAAGTGTGATATTATTGTGGTGGAAGCAAAACAGCAAAAGTCAGAGTGAATTCATGTTTATGAGAAGCGTAGTTTGGATCTTATTCTGCTGGTTCAGTCAATATTGTTTGGAGAGAGATAAAACTAACAGCTTTAGAATCAGCGCAAAAAGGGCGTAAATACAAAGCGCGGACCCGCCGAAACATCAGAATCGGCGAGCTGTCGGCTTTCAGCCCCAACCGTGTCCGTGCCGTCGGGTGACAAAGGCGACATCTCACTGATTCTGATCCGCGGCTCCGCGCTTTGTGTTTACGTCTTTGTGCAGAAGCCGTGTACCTGCTCTCATTTACTGTTTTAGCTGTTTGGTGGTTGTTGAAATTTTGTGAAGTTTCACCTGAGATTCTGGAATTTTGGGCAAAATACATTTATATAAAAAAAAATTGATTCAGGATTTTAATGAATCAATATCAATCAATATCATCCAAGCCAGAATCGATTTTATTTTATTTATTTATTTATTTATTTGCGCCTGTCCCGTTTGGCTCTTTTGCCATCAGAATTGTTGTCTAAAGGCAAAGAAAGATGCCCAACGGATTTACTTTACCAAATTGACCATCCCAGCCTTGCCAGAATCGATTTTAATCGATGAATCGATTATTAAAACCCACCCCTACTATTTACATGTCAACTTTTAACTATTTAACCATCTGGGGTCCAGGGTATAACTGGCCATTTTTGAGTACTTTTGATTTTACCTCTATATTTCACCTTTATAAACTGTTTTTCTTGCCTTGGTTGGTATCATTTTTTTCAGCCCAACCTCAAATATCTGAAATTTGAGTTATTTTTTCATTTTGGAAAACTATATTAGCACAATTGAGAAATAAAAAAAAAAAGTAAGTAAAATTCAATAAAATTCAATAAAGTTCAACAACATTCAATAAAATTCCAAGAAAAATTAAAAATCAGTTAAAATGACAATCAATCTAATTGAAACAGTTGCATGTTGTGGACTTGGCCTCAAGGATTCTTAATTTAGATTTAAAAGCACTTAATGAAATGAATTCAGTCATTTTCCAGTCGTTCTGCAGTTTGTTCCAAGCCGAGGGTGTTAAATGGAAAAAAGCTCTTTTACCAAATTCAGTTCGGGCAAATGAAACAGAAGCAACAAGTAACCATGCAGACAAAGAGTATACCGACTAGCATGTTTCATTGCAAGCAGGGAACATATATAAGAAGGTAGCAACCCAAGTATTGCCTTATATATAAAACTGTATAGATGAGAGTTCCTCCGACTTTCCAAAGCAGGCCGTCCTACCTGAGAGTATAACGCACAGTGGCGAGTCTGAGATTTACAGTTAGTAATAAACCTCAGAGAAGCATGATACACAGTATCAACCATTCAAAGACATTGAGCAGAAGCACTCATATATAGAATATCTCTATAATCCAGCATAGGCAAAAATGTTGCAGCAACAAGCCACTTCTTTGTATTAAAAGAGAAACACAACTTATTTTGAAAATAAAATCTGAGATTTAATTTAGATTTTTTTCACAAGATTCTCTACAAAAAAATTTCATTTATTTATTTATTTATTTTACGTACTTGCCAGGTATGTGTATTCTCTCACAATCAAAACCTTTAACTGGACTGTTTTCATGCTTTTATAAATCCACGTTTTAACTTGGGCTGTAACTCCTGTTTAAATATGAATTGTTGGAAGTTAATTGATATGGTTTACCATTTAATGATAGATAAGAAGACCCTGAAAAGTGACACACCAGCCAGACGTTTAGGGTTCACGGCACGAGTTAAACGGTCTCGTTCGAATCCTTTAATGCTCAGTGCAGGCTGTGCATTTATTTTGCGCATCTGAGGCAGAGTTTGTAGCCCTTTCACTGAACCTGTCTCCACCTGAGTCAGGTGACATTTAGTGGCAGTAGAAGACCTATGTGGCTGACCAGTATTTTCTCTCGTGTGTGTGTGTGTATGTGTGTGAGTGTGTGAAATAAAAAATGTGGTGTATTCCCAGCCAGTCGGGTCACTCAGAGTATTACATGTGGCCTGCAGGGGCAATGGGCAGAGGAAATAAAGGGCTATTAGAGGGGGAGAAGGATAGAAAGAAAATACTGGAAGAACAGATCGACAGAGAAAGAGACGGCGACATTTAAGCTAGAGGCAATGTGACAGTGGAGACTGTCCAATAACCATGATGTGTTCCTATCAATCTAGCCATGGCTCCATGGCAGCACTGCAGCTCTCTGCCCTGCAAAGCTCAGTATGATATTAACTATAGTGTCACACCCAGAGCAAATAATTCTTACAGTCATGTTGGTAGTAAAGGGCGAGTTTACATTTAGCGATAAAGACTCGTATCACTCGGTTATGGATGATCTTTCTTTGTAATACTGTAAAAATAGTTCTCCCCAGAGAGAGAAGAGGTTTTCCAGTGCAGCCACATTTGCATGATGAGAAAGCACTGCTCAAATTCATCTTAGTAAAGTCACAGTAAATGACTCCAACAGCATTATCATCTGTTTTACGCAGGTGTGCGGCTGAGGAAAATCACTCACTTCAATCAAAAAAGCTGCAGCTTGCAGCGTAAGGAGCCTCATTTTTTACCATCACACTGGAGGACACAGGAATTAAAGAGAGAGAGAAGGTCATAATAACTTTGTTTCCTCTGCCATTTACAGATGTGATTTCACACACATAGCAGTGGGATGGGCTCGATTAGTGTGTGTGTAGATTTTAACTGACATTTAAAGCTTCATCAGCCTGAACCTGCAGCAGAGCAGCACAGACAAGCTTTCCAAAAGTGAGACTGAAAATCTAATGGGCACAAAGAGCCACATTTGAAGGAGCATGCAGACAAATAAAGAAGTATATTAATTTGTTTTATAACTGATGAGTACTCCCTGATATGTAAGTATGTGTAGTATCTATGTAATTGCCAAATACTTTACTATAATTTGTCTTCTGGCTCTGGGGTTTTTAGATTTGTAACATTTGGCTTTGATTTTTTGACAGTCATAAACAACCACTCTACAAACTATTTGTAACCCTGGGATGAAGGCAACTTTCAGGATATAAGGCCTAACCCTGGCTCAGTTACAGAGGTAACAGACTCTGGCAGGAAAAAACTGTGATTCCTGCCCTCCTGGAACCTTTACTGTATGACAATGCAGAAAGGCTGTTCAAATAAAACATATGTACAAATATATACTGCATTCATCAGTCTTAAAATATTTACCAAAGATTAGGCTAACAGGGCTACATGGCGGCGGCCTGTGTGTTTACATTAGTGGTGCAATGGATCACGGTTGATCCGTAATCCGAACCGATCCCACTCCACGGTTCGGCACGCACGTGATCCGAAGATTCATAAAAGAAGAAAAAAAAGTATGTGTATGGTGCGCGTGGTAGGTCTGTCAAGCGATAGTTTTTTGGGGGTTTTTTTTTTGCCTGTCCTTTTTGGCTCTTTTGCCATCAGAATTATTGTCTAAAGGCAAAGAAAGATGCCCAACGGATTTACTTTACCAAATTGACCATCCCAGCCTTGCCATAATGGTCCATTTGATTCACCTTTTATTGTTTATTTTATTTTCACTTGCTGAATACGGAACAGACTTGACTGGAGGAAAGAAGGGGAGAAAGAAAGAGGGAAAGAGGAACAGCTGAGAAGAGGGACGGGGGAGAAGGGCAAAAAACAAAAACCAACAGAATGGGCAGGGGGAAAAAAAATGCATATATCAATCACCTGGATCACCTGTTGAGAAAGAAAAAAGAAAACAAGCAGAAGAGAACAAGAGTAATAGACTAACCAACATCACAATGATATAGGGGAATATGACAGTAAATACTAAATATTAAACATTATTGTGCAGCACATAAGATCAACAGAACACAGTGTGCTTTGAGGTAGGAGCCAAAAAGGGTGTAGTTTGTGGGTGTGATCACCCGTGTGTACACCTGGGAGCATGGAAAAAGGTTCCTTCATGTAATGATCTGCAAGAGGGTGTGGGGGGGCCACAGCCCCGTCCTCCAGGGCATGAAGCAGGTATGGAGGAGATCAAAATTCCAGACATCCAGAGGCCCCCAGAACACAAGAGACCATGGAAGACCAACAGAGGGGCAGCTGCGCCACTGTTCCAGTAAGAGCTGAGGAGAGTCCCAGATGAGGGTTCACTCAGCAGCCACGGAGCAGAAGCCAGGGGGAGTTGCAGTGACGCGCCCGTGAGCTCCGCCGGCAGCCAACTGTGCCTGAGTGACCGAGCCCCAGGCCGAGAAGCCGGGGGCACCCCACCTCCGAAGTGGCCCGAGCGAGCCCCAGGCTCCAGGCCCCAGGCCCCGATAAGCGGCCGCCAAGGAGTGAGCCGGTGTGTACCTGGACGCCCATCCCCAGACACAAAGAACCACCAACGCACCAATGTCTGAGGGAGTCTGCCACTGGCAGGGGAAGTGGTGGTGGGTGGAGATAGGCCTCCAAACCTTGGAGGTTCTGAGATGTCCCCAGAGAGGTGGCGTCTGATACCCAACCTGACATATAGACACAGACATACAGGCACACACAGATACAAACATCCATTCCCACTCTCCTGCTCTCATATGCACTTACTCCACACTCAACCAACGTGGAGACAGTCATAAAGAGACGCTGTACACACACGATCACACTCCCCAAGCGTACTCTACAAACCGGGTCTAGGTACCCTTGCCCCTGGAGGGGGGAACTGCACCCAGACCCAGGTGGTGTTACCCTTTTCACTGCGGTGGGGAGAGACAGACTGCCCCGACTCCGCAGCAGCAGGGAGGCCCCACACTCCAGACCGCAGTCGGACGGCCAACTCCACCTCCTCCTAGCCCCCCCGCTCCAGCAGGTCGCAGAGAATGGGGGTGAGAGAAGACTTCAAACCTCCCTCCACCCGCTCATTGTAGTGTTGATGCATGTGTGTTCTAAGGTGCAATTAAAACCCAGGAGGGCATGGAGCTACCTGCCAGAGAGCTGCAGGTAAGCGCATAGTCCCTCCTGATAGCCCTCAATGTCTACGTGTATTTAAAATTGAGAGGTGGGCAACGATGCCAGGGGTGAGGTGTACACCCTGATGATCTTTTGGAGTCCGTGTAGCGTGCCCACCCCCAAGATCCTACATGTATGTGTAATGAGAGTGTGAGTAATGTGAATGTCTAAGTTGTGGGATAAAATTGAAGCAGAGGCAGCCAGAAGGGGACGGGGGGGGTAGCCTTCTCTGCACCCTGGTGACATACCCCTACTCCAAGGCCCTGCATGTGTGGGTGGTTGTGGTGGAGCGGGATGAGGGCGGCAGCTGGATATGGGGAGGGAAGGAAGGGAGGGGCAAGTGACCCCTCCCTGGGGCCAGCTCCCCCGCTGACCCCAGTAGGCAACCCCATACTCCGCGACCCGCCAGGGAAAGGGGGCCCAGGCCCATCCAGACCGGGGCCCAGTGCAGCAGCGCCTCCCGGCCCCCAGTGCAGCAGCGCCTCCCGGCCCCACAGAGCCCGGGACAGTCCACCCAACCCCACCACAGAAAAAACTGCACCCACCCCACCATCCACTTTGTTTGCTTGTTTTAATAAATTTTAAACCATGCATTTTATTTGTTTTTCTTTCTAATGTCTCTGTAAAGCACTTTGAATCACCTTGTTGTTGAATTGTGCTATACAAATAAATTTGCCTTGCCTTGCCTTGCCTTGCCACTCATCTTCCAGACTACATAAGACAATAGACGCCCAGGCTGAGATCTTCCTCCACCTCTCCTGTATCTCCCCTTCCTGCAGAGAGTTCCTGAAGAGAGGAAAGCTCCTGCAAGATGGGACAATCTCCCCCACCAGTTGAAGAGCCCCCCGGGTGGCTCGACGCACCGGTGGCACCCTGCGCCAGTAAGATTATTTTTATTTTTCCAGTTCATGAGGACTGTTTTCTTGGCTATGCATAGGGCAGTGAAAACCATATGGGCTATATTATTTTCTGAAGTGACATTATCTAAGCTGCCCAACAAACACACTAAGGGGGAAGTTGGAATGTTACATTTCAAACACTTTGATAAGTCTTCACATATCTCACGCCAAAACTTCTGAACTGGTGGACAGAACCAAAGAGCGTGGATATAATTGTCCGGTGAATTGGTTTGGCAGTGTAAGCAGTTGTTGGTAGACGTAAAGCCCATCTTGAACATCCGATGACCTGTATAGTGCACTCTATGTAATATTTTGTATTGAATTAATTGAAGACTGGGATTTCTAATTAGATGAAAGGTTTTTAAGCAAATCTGAGACCAGAAGTTTAGGTCTAAGTTAACTGATAAATCCGCTTCCCATTTTGCAATAGGAAAAGATATTGATTCATCTGTTTTAGAAAGCATTCTGTATATTTTGGATAGTAATTTGGGGGTTTTAAGAGTAAGAAATTGAACCACATTTGGTGGTGTTTGTAGTTCAACTTGACCCGGTTTAAATTTCTTTTTTACTATGGATTTAATTTGTTGATATTCTAAAAATCTTTTCTTGTTGATCCCATATTGTGTAACTAGTCCGTCAAATGAAATCAATTCTGTTCCTTCTAGTATATGTTCTAAATATTTGATTCCTTTACCACTCCAATCTGGAAAGTTTATCATATTATTGTTTTGTAATATGTCAGGGTTGTTCCAGATAGGTGTACGTTTGCATGGGATTAATGAAGATGCCGTCAATTTTAGAAACTCCCACCATGCTGTCAGAGAAGAGCTGATGTTGATGCTTTTAAAGCATTCATGTCGTTGGATGTTTGAGCTGATAAATGGTAGGTCTGAGATCTCTAGATTATTGCAAAGTGCTTGTTCTACATCTAGCCAAGGTTAATCTAAGACGGTATGTTTTACCCATCCTGAGATAAACTGAAGCCTGTTGGCTAAGAAGTAGTGCTGAAAGTTAGGTAGTTCTAATCCTCCTCTATCCTTGGTCTTTTGTAGTGTTTTTAAGCTTATACGTGGGGGTTTATTTTTCCAAAGGTATTTGGACATACATGCATCTAGAGATCTGAACCAATCTTGTGGCAGTTTAGTTGGGATCATTGAGAATAAATAATTTATTTTTGGTAAGACCATCATTTTTATAGCGGCAACCCTTCCCATGAGTGATATGGGTAGACATTTCCACCTAGCCAGATCATCTTCTACCTTCTTTAAAAGTGGGATATGGTTTAATTTAGTTAGATCTGCAAGCTTGGGAGAAACATTAATACCTAAATATTTTATATTTCCCGATTGCAGTGGTGTAGAAGAGGAATTATGTAGGGAGCAATTAATCGGTAGGACTGTAGATTTTGACCAGTTAATTGAGTAATCTGATATTCTTGCAAAAGAGTTTATCAATTCAATCACCCCAGAGATATTGGTTTGTGAATTTTGGAGAAAGAGTAACACATCATCCGCATAAAGGCTGATTTTATGTTCCACGTTCTTGCATTTTATGCCCTTAATTGTTGTAGCCTGTCTAATTGCTGCTGCTAGTGGCTCAATAAAAATTGCAAACAGTGAAGGGGAGAGTGGGCATCCCTGTCTGGTGCCCCTCAAGAGACAGAAGCTGGAGGATGTCTGGTCATTTGTTCTGACACAAGCTGTTGGGGAGTTATATAATATTTTTAACCAGTTTATGAAAGAGGATCCAAAACCAAATTTGTGTAAAGTTGCAAATAGAAATTTCCAGTTAACTCTGTCAAATGCTTTTTCTGCGTCTAAAGAGAATATTGTAGTTTCTAGGTTTTCACTGTATGAGTAGTCTATCAAATTAAGTAATCTATGTGTATTTGTTGATGAGTGCCTACCTTTTATGAAACCAGTTTGGTCAGGATGAATTAAGAGGGGGGTTATTTTCTCCAGTCTCTTTGAGAGAACTTTGCAGATTATTTTAAGGTCTACATATAAGGGATATTGGACGATAGCTTGAGGGATATACAGGGTCTTTGCCTGGTTTTAGCAGGAGATTAATGTTTGCAGAATTCATATTTGATGGAAGTCAAGCGATAGTTATGGCCAGCGCTAGCGGTCCAAGTGGTGGAGCAGAGGAGTTTGCGGTATTTAAGCAGCCCTTTGCTGCCCAGTCCGACCGGGCTAAAGCTATAACAAAAGCTTTTGGGGTGTTTAGCTGCAGACAGGAGGCCGTATTCCGTTGTGCAAAACAAGGGGCTTAAACTATGATGAACGTGCTTGAGCCACGCTATGATATCCCGTTGCGCGTCCACTTTAGTGGCAAGATCGTTCCAAGCATGTATGAGCAGGAAAAGTTTAAAGTTATGGCTGAACTGTCCCTGGCATCTTCTGTTGCCCAACTACTACAAATGGGTGGAGCTCCAGGGCAACGGAAAGCTACGTGACCGTGACCGCTCATTATATCACAGCAGAGTGCGATATAATGAGCGGTGTGTATTATTGTAGGGTCTACCTTACAATATAAATATACTGCTGAAGCCTGTGACAAAGCAGGTCAGAACATGGCCAGGGGAAGCTATTGAAGCCCTGCAGGACTGCACACAGAATGGAGCGTCTTCAGAGAAGTGGCGACCACTGACCATCAAAGAAAATCAGTGATCACTTTGACTTTAGCAAGAGTCCTTCTGGCACTGGCCATGGTCATGGACAGCACTTGGTTGTCTGGCGAGGGGGTGATTTTCCGTGCTAGCTCCTTGTTTGGGGCCTTCTAATCCATGTTGGTTTGGATTCCCAGCCACATTCGCAGAGAATCTCTTGAACAGGAAACCTACGCAAAGCTGCTGAAACATCTTTAAGATCTCCCTGAGCCAAGCTGTTGTGCCACAGTGCACAACATGGGTTGTTGACTCTCATATTTGAAGCCGGCATGTTAGCTGCACTGCCAATGCTAATTGTGTTAGCATGTCAATAGGAAATTCCATTATGTGTTAGCATCAAGCTAGCGGGATTTGGAGTTAACATGTTTTCATTTATTTTTCTTGGTTATACCAGCTATAATTCAAGTTGCTAAGCCTTCAGTCTGTACTTTGTAATGTGAGAAATATATTAAGATAAGATAAGATAAGATAAGATAACCTTTATTAGTCCCACACGTGGGAAATTTGTTTTGTCACAGCAGGAAGTGGACAGTGCAAAAGTTATGAGGCAAAAATTAGAATACAATAAGAATAAATACAGTACACAACTGTACAGAATAGAATAAAATAAAATACTATATACAGTAGAATAAAATAAAATAAATATACAATAAGATAAAAATAGAATACAAATACAAATACTATATACAACTGAGTAAAAATACAACGATGACAGAAAGGATTATTGCACTTAGTATTATTGCATATGTATGGATGTGTGTGCTTGATCAGTTAAAGTCTTTATTATGGAGTCTGACAGCAGTGGGGAGGAAAGACCTGCGAAATCTCTCCGTCCCACACCGTGGGTGCCGCAGTCTCCCACTGAAGGAGCTGCTCAGTGCTGTCACAGTCTGCTGCATGGGGTGGGAGATGTTGTCCATCAGGGATGACAGCTTAGCCGCCGTTCTCCTGTCACTCACCACCTCCACTGGGTCCAGAGGGCATCCTAGAACAGAGCTGGCCCTTCGGATCACCCTTTTATTTTTTTTCAAATGTATGTTTTAATATGCTTTTCTTATGTTTGTAGTTTTACAGTGCTTTCATTAGGGAGACAAATAAACCCTGCAATGAGAACTGGAAGCCTTTGCCTCTCCTTTTGAAGAACTGTTTATCTATCTGCCAAACTGGGCATCAACGTACAGGGAGGGCAGAATACTCTGTATTCAGAAAGCCACTAGCATCGTGGCTGACCCATATCACCCCTCCCACCAACTGTTTACTCCCCTTCCATCCAGAAGACGACTCTGCAGGAGCAGGTCGGCAAGGTTGTCCAATAGCTTCTTCCCCCAAGCAATCCAGCTCCTGAAAACCACGCTGCCCTCCGCCACACTGGAGTCTCTTCTCCACACACTTCTTGAACTACATAACACTCTCCTCTCACTTGCAATACTCGCACTATTCTGTATTGCACTGTTCAACTCTGTATTAGGCAGTGTACCAATGTATACTATTGTATTTATTTATTCTCATTCTCATTCTTTTCTATTCTTTCTCTATTTCTATTCAAGTACAATACTGTTGTACTTATTCTTAGTTTATCTTATTTCTGTATAGTTGTATACATGTATCTGATTTTTTCATTTTATTTTTACAGTTTGTACTTTTGATCCAGGAGGACGATATTTCCCACTGTATGCTTTCCACTGTATACTTGAGTGTATATTGCTGGGTTGATAGTAAAACTCGACTTGACTTGAAAAATTGCAGGTCCTCTGATGTCCAGCAGTGAGTCAGTCCCCATAGATTCCCATATTACAGTTTTTCTCAAATGCTAAAACACAAAAGCCAATCCTCTAAACCAAATGACCATTTGTCTAAACACAGTTTCTAAATCTAGCCATCATTTACCAATATCATAAACACGTCACATGAAGACACAATTCACAGAACACAATCCTCCATTGTCATAAATCTAAACACAGCTTTCCTTGCTAAAACACAAGTTGCAAAAGAACTCTGCTCATATTCTCAAATGAAAGATCATTTGATGCAAAATGCTTGCCACAGTCAGCAATATTTGAACACAATGAACACACCTGGCGTCATTCATTACACACAACGACTCAAAATTGAAGACACCTGTTGCTAATGCTGTGACCACATGTATAAAAGCAAGTTCAGAGTGCACAGCATGCTGAAGATTCCAAACAAACACAATGGATGAAGGCAGAGTCAGGGGAAGAGGAATTCGATGCAGAGGAGCGAGAAGAGCTGGCCCTGGAAGAAGAGGAGCAGGCCAACGAGGAAGAGGAGTTCAAATGAGAGGAGGAAGAGGAGCAGGCCAACGAGGAAGAGGAGTTCAAATGAGAGGAGGAAGAGGCCAACATGGGAGAGGAGAAGGTCCAGGAGGGAGAGCAAGACAACCTCGCACCGTCATTAAGGACGACATGCAAGCAACAGTCATTGACCGTGTCATTATCCATGGCATGACAATGGCTGAGTCCGTCCAAACCTGAGTAGGTTCACCGTGGCCACCATTATCAGGGCATTCAGACAACACAACAGGTATTGTACTCGATTGCTTTCTTTGTCACAATACAGTTTTACAAACCTGTGAAAGTAGTCTATTAGTTTCAAATCAGTTGTGACTGTATTGTAACACATGTCAATTGACAACACATGTTTCTTTCTTTAGAGTTGAAAGAATGCCACAAAGGGGGGGGGGGGGTTGCCATATTTACAGCGGCACAAGAAACCCTCATTGTGGATATGGTTCGTGGGAACAAACTCATCAGACTCCGGGAGATCAGAGACAAAGTCATTGCCGATAATGTCAACTTTGAGAGCATTGACGATGTCAGCTTGGCCACAATAGACCGAGTTCTCCGGTGCCAAAACACGCGGATGAAACAGGTCTATAGGGTTCCCTTTGAGCACAACTCTGCGCGAAACAAAGACGTACGTTATGAGTATGTGCAAGTAAGTATACATCCATGTTCACAGTACAGTTAGTGGACATACTGTGTTGCTCAGTGGCCTACATTACTTCTGGACAATCCTGTGCTACCTGATTGACTGTTGTTCTGAACACCTGTGCACTTTCACATTTTCACAGAGGATATTACAGTTGGATGCGATGGCCAGACCTCATGAGTACCTCTTCCTGGATGAGGCTGGCTTCAACCTGCAGAAACGAAGGCAAAGAGGCCATAACATCATTGGCCAAAGAGCCATCACTGAGGTCCCTGGCCAACGGGGGGGGGGGTAATATTACCCTTTGTGCGGCCATGGATTCGGAGGGGTTTGTCCACCGGCATGCTGTCCTTGGGTCTTACAACACCCAGCGTCTCCTCACCTTCCTAGAAGACATCCTCCTGGACCGCCAACAACACCATCCTGGGCCCGCACATCACATTTATGTGATCATTTGGGACAATGTCCGCTTCCACAGAACAAACCAAATCAGAGAGTGGTTCACCACCAACAGTGACCACTTTTTAAACGTCTGTCTGCCACCCTACTCACCTTTCCTGAACCCTATAGAGGAGTTCTTCTCATCGTGGAGATGGAAGGTTTATGACAGACAACCATACACAAGAGAGAACCTCCTAAGGGCAATGGAGCTGGCCTGTATTCACATCCCAGCGGAGGTCTTCCAAGGATGGATTCGCCATTCCAGGGCGTTTTTCCCGCAGTGCCTGGCAAGAGACAATATAGCCTGGGATGTGGATGAGGTGATGTGGCCCGATGCAGCTCAGCCACATGATGCCGCACAATGATTGTGGTGTGTGTGTGGTGTGAATAACTTAAAAAACTTCACACCCTGATCGTGTTGTCAAGAGTACTGATGTGTGCAATAGATTCTGTTGTTGTATTGAGCTGTGTTACAGTAGTGTACGTACATGCAGGATTTTCTATAGATTTATACTCTTCATATGAAACTCACAAATCGAAATGCCTAATCCTCTGCAGAGATCTACGACGATCCGTTACTGTATAGTTTCTAAAGATATGCATTGGCAGTTATGAAACAAAGAACCTTCTCACAAATTGAGCATTGTGTCTTCAATTGTTTTGCTGTAGTGTGTAATGATGTGTATAGTGTTTACATTTTTGAAAGCTTCGAGCTGCTCTTTTGGTGTGAAAGTTTGAGTTTTGCAGTGGGAAGGTGTTAGAAAAGGGTGTTGTGTTTAGACATTGGGGAACATGGTGGAAACGTTTGTGAAATGTGTTTTAGCATTTGAGAAAAACTGTAAAACATTACAGCAAAAACGAGCATGTTTACAGCTTGACACACAAACTTATTTGGTCTCTATAGATAATTTTTAGAAAGTTTTAAAACTCACCTTTTTAAACTGCATTGTGCTTCAAGTTTGCATTTTAAGGGTGTGGCCTCTGGTTTACAGGTGGCTGTAGCTTCTAGCTGTCTGCTAGGCTTCACCTCAGTCCCTGAACTGGATCTCGTGACCATGTTTGTGCTGTTGAAGCCTTTTGGAGCATTTTCAATGACATTATCTGACCAATAATATGGCTTCTGTGAGATTATTGTACTAACAGACTGTTCAAAAAGTTTGAGCTGCAGAATTTGGTAAAATACTATATTTTTTTAATTGGATGTTACTGAACTGAAGTAGCAGGTATCTAAAAACTCAACATTTTTGGAAAATGGGTCTTTATCAGCCATGTGATAAGAGGCAGAAATCTAGTCAGTGCTATTTATAAAATTACACTTCCTACCTAATTTGAAAAAGAAAGGGACACTATTTATTGTTTGGATGTTTATGGTCTGTATGGAACAATATTTTTTCAGTTATACACTCAGTAAGTCAAAAAAGGACAAATATGTTGATGCATCCTCAATCATCCAGGTAAGTAAATCTGCAAAAGTTGATGAGAATTTGCATAATTATGATGAAGGAACTGACCTCCCAGCCCAATGTTCCTTCAGTGGTGCTGGTTTCAGTCATTATGCAAATGTACTGTTTATAAGGTTGGGGAAACCTGCAGTCGGCTGAGACTGAAAAAGTCACTTGGATGAGTGGTGAAAAGTTTCTCCCACTGCATCAACTTTTGGAAAAAAGGACAAAGTTGACTTAATGAAAAATATAAACTTCTGCTATTTATATAATTCTGCTATAAATCAGAATTTAATTAGAACAAGTATTGTTCATTGATCATCTTCCTTTATTGAGATGTCCTTAACTACTCTAGTAATGCAGCCTTTAAAATTATTTTTGTTCGGAGCCGGGCTGGCTCGGATTTTTCGATTTCATTTTGTTGTAATTTTCTTTACGAGCAGATGGATTGCTGGGCTTGGCTGTGGCACGCAGGGTTTCCCCGGCACACCTGAGGATAATTGACTTGACTTGAGCGTGCAGCGGTAAACAGTTGGTCCTATGAGGCATGGTAACTCTGACAAAGTGATGTTCAATGTTTTTATTCTGTCCAAGTATTCATTTACCTCCATCTCCAAGTTAAGCGCGTTTCGGTCTCTCCTCAAGTTACTCAAAATCCTCAGGTAGATTTTCTCCTGTGCCTTCTTAACCTCTATTAATAAATGCTCTCCCTGCAGTGTGAGATTGAGTTGGTGATTTTGGGTCCACCTTTGTGACACATGACAAGTATTAGTTGATATTCTGATATCATATCTATTTCTCCACATTAAGCTCGTAGTATATTAATTATTTTTTTAACTTTATTTAACCAGAAACTGTGATTTGTGTGTGTTTGTTTCCTGAGATAAAATCAGTGTGTTGTGATATTTTATCAGACATCATGTCTCATGTTTTATACATCAGATCCAAGCACAAGCTCACCTCATTAAAATCCTCTCAGAATTAACACACTATTTAATCTCCTCACAAATCGTGGTTTAATGCAACATAACAAAAAAACAAAAGCCAGCTTTTATTATCCTCCTGATGTTGATTGCACTGACTTATGATGAAAACAGAGTTTTCTTCATAATGCCGATCACCACCCTCCACGAAAAACAAATCCAATGTTTGTCATCTGGTGCCGGTTTCTGAGAATGGTAACTAAATAGAAGGAAAATCTCAGGGGAGTCTGTCATCTAGTCGTGCTCTTTGTGTTGGTCTGACTGTTTTTCTGCATTTGTGCAGAGCAAACACTCAGGCATGTTTCACAAAACCAAAGCATGAGCAGTGCAATCGTCCCGATGAAACATAATTGGGTTTTAACGTGATAGAACAATATCCCTGCCTATAACTCTGTTTAACTTCTACTTTTGACATGCCTCTGAAAACCTATTACAGCAGGAGATGTGAGCCACTATCACTTCTCTTATTTTTTCTTTTTGCAATAAAACCATTGAGTTTCACCCTCCTTCGATCTTTCTTCATGGTCTCCTCATCCCTCCCCTTTTCTTTAGCTTCATTGCACCTCCTCCTCCTCTTCCTCTCTGCAGCAGGAGGAAGAAAGTAGTGGTAACACGTAGCATGTCTTCATTAAAGTGTCACTCCACATTATTTTCGTGCTATCTCAATTAGCAGCAGGTTTAATAAAGGGCCTCTTCTCTCTCCTCTTCTCTTTGCAACTCTAACTCCGTAACTCTGAACACAGTGAAAGACGCAGCTGATGATGAGGAGAAGCAGAAAGAGGGAGGACGGATAGGAAATAAGAAGGAAGGAGAAGAAACATGGAGCAAAGTGAACACACAAAGAGGAGGAACATAAGAAAGAAAGAAAAGAGCGAAAACAAAGAATACACAACTCAAAAAGACAAACTGAATGTTTTTCTCATTTCCCTTTAAGAACATTTAGCCCCAAGGAGATGGTCCTTACACTGATCTATGCTTGTGTGTGCATGCATGCACATATGTTTGCATTCAGTTCCTGCCATAATAACCTCAGAAGAGCATTTGTATCATATTTGATATGAGTTTCTGAGACCTCTGTCGTAGACATGATCAATACTTGCCATAATTTCAAAATGTTATGGACAAAACTCTTTTTTTGTCTAAAATTAACATGGTTGTTAACAAAAGTTGCCAAAAATGCCCAATGTATCGAATGTGATACAAAGAAATATATAATAAACATATAATAAAAATATATCATACACAACATGATGTAGCAAAAAAAACAAAAAAAACAAAAAACAAAACATTTGCATTTTGTTAAGGGCTAATAAACATCTCAGTTCCAAAAAATCAGAATTTTCGGGCTATTTGTTGATGTGTTGGGTCTTACAGGGTTAAAAATGGATCACTGTGGTAGCGTTCCTCTTTTTCACTTCTAAACCTCAAGTGGGTGTCCACTAGAGATGTGCATAGCAGCCGGTATTTGTATTTGTTGAGGGGGGAAATGTATTTGTATTTAATTAATTATATCCATTATAATAATTATGGATATGAAATATTAGTTGATGTTTTTGCATAAATCCAGCTATGAACATGTAACAAGGAACGTCATTGAAAAGAAAATAACAACAGCCATTGACTCATCCATGGTTAAACCAACAACTAATAAAATACCACTGTTAACATCATGAACCCCACCACCACCCGTCCTTGTTGGACGACACTGAACAGACATTTAAACTGACTTGCATGGGCAGAACATGGCTGTGATGATGTGTTGGTGCTTGTGAGGGAGTTGGCAGACAGTACCAGGAATAAGAGGCTATAAGTGCTGATCTGACTTTTGCACACATTACATATCAGTTTGGTTTCATCTGCAGCACTGAGTGTAAAATGCCTCCACACAGAACTTGATCAAGTTGTTTTGGCTGGTGGAGGACCAAGAGGTGGCTCAGCAGCAGCAACACTCTTTTCCATTTGGTTGACCAAATACATGTGGAGAATTTCAGCTAAGTTAATGAGTGAATGGGCAACGGGAAGCTCTGCTACCCTATAGCCCATATCTTGCTGTCTGCAAAAGAGAGTAACTTATATGTACCATCTAACTCCCACAAGTGCATACAATTTAGCACAACTGCACAAGCATTGTTTTATCATTTTAAACCGAATTTTAACATTATTCTGTTAACAGCCTTGTTACGTTCCCCTGAGGGGTCTAGGCGGTGAGGGGGCAGTAACAAAAAGTGACCGGGTTGGAAAAAGGAGTCGAGGCAAAAGGGTTAAATCAAAGAGTTTTATTAAAGTTCCCTTTCAAACTCAACTAAAAGAGACGGACAAGCCGCTATCACCATTCAAAAAACAAAAACAAAACTCAGGCGTGGTCAATAAAGTAAAACGTAAGCCAAAAAGAAAGAGCAGCTCACTAGCTGAAAACCACCAAAACCACACACACAGCTCACTAGCTACAAACACTCAGCTCACTAGCTGTAACCGCACTCTGGCCCAGAGCTCACCTTTCCCTGGGCTTAAATCTCCTTGATTACTGATGCGAGTCAGCTGTGTAAAAGGGAAAAGTGGCACCTCAGGCAGAAGAGGTAGTGGGACACGCCCACACAGGCACCTTCAGGAGGAGGCCCTGCTAGGGCCGTAACACCCCCTCCCATAAATACAAACCCATGGTTTGTCAAATTACGATAACCGAAATGATTACGATAACCAAACCAAAACGATTAAGTCCATAACCGTTTCATGACAAAATTGCAGGCTTTCCACCTACCAAACCCCATAGCAACGGGTAGGCATTTCCTGCGGAAGCTGCCAATCCCATCTCAGTGGGTTCACAACATTGCCAGAGAGTGGCCCCAGACCCTCGAAACAGTGTCCCATGTGATAGCCAGGGCTTCGAACCATCACATGTGGAGAACCCAGCAGGCAGCTAGCAGGTTTTACTTGTTAAGTTGAAATGTTAAATGTTTGTCATTTTTATGTTTACCATTTGTACATAGTATTAAAGAATTCTTTCTGTCCTCCCCTCCCCAGATCCTTAAGATTCTGGGAGGGGGGTGGTAGTGTTTTTATCACAGGAACACCCTTGTTTGATGTTGGCAAACTTCCTCCCTTTTGTATGGCTTCACTGTGTTATCTAGGGTGAACCATCTAGGGTGTGGGGAGACTACCCTCTTTATGACCAAGGATGTTCCTACTGTGCTTTTATGTTATATGACCAGTGCCTTGTCTTTGTAACCAAGGGGGTTACGGGGGAAGGTATGTGTTGTAAACTATTGTTTATTGTGTGAACGTTGTCAATAAAAGGGAGCGAGTGCGGGCCGTCGGGGAGGTCATTTGTGATGAGCTGAGATACCGAAAAGGCCTCCCTTGCAAGTAAAATGATCGATTGCCGTTGCCTTGTTTTTCTTTCACGGGAATAAGTTCTGGGATCAGCGGGGTCTGACTTTAGACCCAAAATTACTGAAACAAAGACATGTTTGTTAGCAAGGGGTGCAGGTCTGAGTGGTGGTTTTATACAAGATCTGTCTCCCTGCAACTCATTTTGAGGACCTGAGAAATGGTCAACCAGCGGCAGCTCAGGGTTAGTTGACCCCTTACACTGATTACAGGGCGCTACTGAGCAATTGTGCTCCAAGTTTAGCCTTTTACTAGGCCTGGCAACCTGGTCGGTTTGAGAACCCTGACTGACTTTTCTCAAAGCAGGCCCTTTTTGCTTGGAGTGTGCTTTCTGTTTGAGTTTCAGCCTCAAACAGTTAGCAACAAGGTGTCCAGGTTTGTGGCAGAAGAAACAAAGCTTCGTTCTGAGTCTCGAAACCACAACTTTTTCAACCTTGTTAGCTGGCCCACTCTTACCCCGCCAAGATGTACTATGGCACAGAGGGGTATCACATTCTACAGCATTTGTTTTATGAGTTAGGGTAAACTCATCTGCCAGTATGGCAGCCTGCTGTAAAGTGGAAACCCTCTGTTCACTTAAATAACAAGCAACACACTCAGGCACTGTGTTCTTAAAGTCCTCTACCAGCACAAGCTCACGTAACGACCCCAAGTCGTTAACCTGGCTTGCAGAGCACCACCTATCAAAAAGCTTCGCCTTGTCCCTAGCGAAGTCAAGATAGGACTGACCCTGTGCCAACTCCAAACCTCGAAAATGCTGCCTATAGGCCTCAGGTACAAGTTCATAGGCTTGGAGGACAGCACTTTTAATCTTCTCATAAACTAGGCCGTCCTGCCTAGACAGACCAGAACAAGCTTCCTGAGCCTTACCCGTGAATTTACACAGCAACATCACCCCCCACACGTCTTCAGGCCACTGTAATGCAGTTGCTATGCTTTCAAACACACTGAAGAAGCTCTCAACACTGGATTCACAGAAAACAGGAACCAGGTGGATGTTATTACTCACAAACGAGCTTCTAGACACCTGTGCACTGATGGCTGCATCAGCCATTTTGGGGGCCGGAGAAGGGTTAGAAAACACACCCTAATTAAGACACAACCACACCTCTCTGCCAACTCACTCAGAGACTACCCAATAATTAACCCATTAATGGAAAACTACACAACTTAGTTTAACTGACCAACTTACCTCTTGCAGTATACACATTAAATAAACACAACTTACCCAGTTCCTAACCACAACAAACTTTACCTACCTATCTTCTGGAGCGTGCCGGGCTCAAGGCAACTTTAAAGGCAAAACTTCAGCGACCGGAGCCATGAATTGCCTACCCCCAACAGGGAACTAATCCCCACCCAGGATTACTCCGAAAATAAAAAAGGCAAAATAACAAAAGAGTGCCCGAAGGAAGAACTTAATAAGCTCAGCTGGACACTCACCTAACTTAAACTGCGAAGTTGAATCTCTAAAGGTGAAAAAAGCAAGACAATCAAAAACCAAATTCCAACATCACAACTCCCTGTTCAACAATCCCGGACGAGCCCCCACTTGTTACGTTCCCCTGAGGGGTCTAGGCGGTGAGGGCGGAGTAACAAAAAGTGACCGGGTTAGAAAAAGGAGTCAAGGAGGCAAAAGGGTTAAATCAAAGAGTTTTATTAAAGTTCCCTTTCAAACTCAACTAAAAGAGACGGACAAGCCGCTATGCAAAGAAAAGCGTCTGGACTTCTTTAAGTTGCTTGAAGACGTTTCACCTCTCATCCGAGAAGCTTCTTCAGTTCTAAGGTCAAATGGTGGAGAGTCCCAGATATAAACCTAGTGGGAGTGACCCCCCACAGAGGGACAAAAGGACCCCCTGATGATCCTCTAATCGCCTGAGCCAAGGTGGGAAACTGGGTGTGGGTCCCAATCAGCCAGAGTTTCGGGTGAGTTCATTGTGAAACCTGGCCCCACCTTATCATGCGAATTCCTGAGGTCAGATGGCCCAGGATGTGAGTGGGCGTTAAGGCGTCTGGGAAGGGAACTCAAAACTGGATTATAGATGGCAGAGAGTTGGTGTCGTAAACCCCCGCCTCTGTTCAAAGATGGTCGCTCACAGTGGACATAGATGGCTTCTTTCACTCCTCTTTCAAACCATCTGTCCTCTCTGTCCAAAATGTGAACATTGGCATCCTCGAAAGAGTGTCCTTTATCCTTAAGATGCAGATGGACTGCTGAGTCTTGTCCTGTGGAGGTGGCTCTTCTGTGTTGTGCCATGCGCTTGTGAAGTGGCTGTTTGGTCTCTCCAATGTAGAGGTCTGGGCATTCCTCGCTGCTCTGTACAGCATACACCACATTGTTAAGTTTGTGTTTTGGCGTTTTGTCTTTCGGGTGAACCAGTTTCTGTCTGAGCGTGTTGCTGGGTCTGAAATACACTGGGATGTCATGCTTGGAGAAAACTCTCCTGAGTTTCTCTGATACACCGGCTACATAGGGGATGACAATGTTGTTGCGTCTGTCCTTCTTATCCTCCCTCGCTGGTGTCTGGTCTTCTTTTCTGTGCCTCTTTGCTGACTTTAAGAACGCCCATTTAGGATAGCCGCACGTTTTGAGTGCTTCCTTTACATGTGTGTGTTCCTTCTTTTTCCCTTCAGGCTTAGAGGGAACATGTTCTGCCCGGTGGTGTAGGGTCCTGATTACTCCAAGTTTTTGTTCCAAAGGGTGATGGGAGTCAAAGAGGAGGTACTGGTCCGTGTGTGTGGGCTTCCGGTAAACTTCGATGTTGAGTTTGCCGTTCTCTTCAATGTGCACAGCGCAGTCCAGAAAAGGCAGACAGTTGTCCTTTGTGTCTTCCCTGGTGAACTTGATGTTTTTATCCAGTACCTCCTCTTTGACTCCCATCACCCTTTGGAACACAAACTTGGAGTAATCAGGACCCTACACCACCGGGCAGAACATGTTCCCTCTAAGCCTGAAGGGAAAAAGAAGGAACAGGGGCCAGGTTTCACAATGAACACACCCGAAACTCTGGCTGATTGGGACCCACGCCCAGTTTCCCACCTTGGCTCAGGCGATTAGAGGATCATCAGGGGGTCCTTTTGTCCCTCTGTGGGGGGTCACTCCCACTAGGTTTATATCTGGGACTCTCCACCATTTGACCTTAGAACTGAAGAAGCTTCTCGGATGAGAGGTGAAACGTCTTCAAGCAACTTAAAGAAGTCCAGATGCTTTTCTTTGCAAGCTCCTTTGACTACGATGACCTGGATGACTGAGAACCTTCACAGACATACCGACAAGCCGCTATCACCATTTAAAAAAAACCAACCAAAACTCAGGCGTGGTCAATAAAGTAAAAAGTAAGCCAAAAAGAAAGAGCAGCTCACTAGCTGAAAACCACCAAAAACACACACACACAGCTCACTAGCTACACACACACAGCTCACTAGCTACACACACACAGCTCACTAGCTACACAGCTCACTAGCTACACACACACACACACACACACACACACACACACACACACACACACACACACACACACACACACACACACACACACACACACACACACACACACACACACAGCTCACTAGCTGTAACCGCACTCTGCCCCAGAGCTCACCTTTCCCTGGGCTTAAATCTCCTTGATTACTGACGCGAGTCAGCTGTGTAAAAGGGAAAGGTGGCACCTCAGGCAGAAGAGGTAGTGGGACACGCCCGCACAGGCACCTTCAGGAGGAGGCACTGCTAGGGCCGTAACAGCCTATTGTCTAGATTCAGTCCCCAACCTTTTTTGCACCACGGACCGGTTTATGTCTGACAATATTTTTACGGACCGGCCTTTAAGGTGTCGTGGATAAATACAACAAAATAAAACCAGTACCGGTACCAAATAAAATTGATTGACAACACATGGGAAAAACCCTGAAAATTGTAAATTTCACACCCGAACCTCAACACTCGCGGCCCGGTATCAAACGACTCACGGACTGGTACCGGTCCATGGCCTTGGGTTTGGGACCCCTGGTCTAAATTACTGAGCTAACAGAGCTACATAAACAGCGCGAACATGAGAGCACCCGACTGCAGACGTCAATAATGCAGCTTAATTGATTAATCTCCCAATTTTTGCAAAAGTTAGAGACTGCCTCTGGAACCCAATTAAGGTACAAAAAAATCTATTCAACAAAAATAGTGATGCAGTTCAGCTTTTTATCGCTCAGCCGAGCCTTCTCTGTTGCTGTGTGGAGCAGCCTTTGTCATTCACCTTTTACACGTCACTCACTTACTCATCCAGGCATGCACTGCGGTCTAATAAGGAAACTCAGCTTTTTGATATAAAGTTTTTCTTGTTTCTGAATACAAATATTTTTTAAAGTATTTGTTCGAAATAATTATTCATAAAAAACGCAATATTCGTGCCTTTCCGAATACCATATTCGGGTTCGGCTCCACCCCTAGTGTCCACTAATGTGTTCACATCTATCTCTTTGTAAGGAATGTTTTACCTGTTTGATGTATTCAAATATAAAACTGAAGAACCAAAGGCTAAAATGTGTGTATGACACCTGGTTTCAAATGGAGGCTTTACTTGGTTAGCATGGGGCTCAAATACAGCCTGACTAGAAGTGCTGGATGTTCACAAGTTAAATGAACTGCCAGCACTCTGCAGGGAGGTTGTTTTACAGTCTCCTGCAGTTTATGGATGTTTACTTAGGCATGGTACACAAACCTGAAACTTCATAGGCTGTACAACTCCCAAAATCTGGAAACACAAGTCATACCAACAACACCGCATACCGCCACAACAGGTCCACTGATGATGCCATAGCCCTGACACTACACACTGCCCTGTCACACCTGGAGAAGAGAGACACGTATGTGAGAATGCTATTTGTAGATTACAGCTCAGCATTCAATACCATCGTTCCCTCGAAGCTGGATAGGAAACTGCAGGATCTAGGACTGAGCAGCTCCCTCTGCAGCTGGATCCTTAGCTTCCTGTCTGACAGACGCCAAGTGGTCAGACTGGGCAGCATCACCTCATCCCCCGTCACACTGAACACTGGTGCTCCACAGGGGTGTGTACTGAGCCCTCTCCTGTACTCACTCTACACCTACGACTGCACAGCCACTAACAACTCCAACATCATTGTGAAGTTTGCGGACGACACTACAGTGGTGGGTCTTATCACCAACAGTGATGAGACAGCTTACAGGGAGGAGGTCAGCGCCCTGACCCACTGGTGTCAAGACAACCATCTCACCCTCAACATCGCAAAGACAAAGGAGTTGATAGTGGACTTCCGGAGGTGCAGAGAAGTACACACCCCCATCACCATCAACGGCGCTGCTGTGGAGAGAGTGAGCAGCTTCCGGTTCCTTGGTGTACACCTGGCTGAGGATCTTACGTGGTCAGTACACACAAACAAAACAGTGAAGAAGGCGCAGCAGCGCCTCTTCTTTCTCAGGAGACTGAAAAGATTCGGCATGAGCCCCCGCATCCTCAGGACCTTCTATCACTGTGCCATTGAGAGCATCCTCACTGGATGCATCACCACCTGGTATGGCAACAGCACCGCCTACAACTGCAAAGCTCTCCAGCGAGTAGTGCGGTGCTCTGAACGGATAATTGGAGGTGAGCTTCCCTCCCTCCAAGACATCTACAGGAAGCGGTGCTTGAGGAAAGCGGGGAGGATCATCAAGGACTTCAGTCACCCCAGCCATAAACTGTTCAGACTACTTCCATCAGGAAGGAGGTTCTGCAGCATCCGGTCCCGTACCAGGAGACTGAGAGACAGCTTTTTCCATCAGGCCATCAGACTGCTGAACACTTCATAGACACCTCAGCTTCACTACTGGAACTTTAACATTATGCACTCCATACTGTACAGTAATGCCACTGTTTTGCACGTCTCACTCTGTATATTTTATTTTATTTATTTTATATATTCTATTCATTGTTTACTCTATTTAATTTGTAAAATATGTGTACACACACACACACACACACACACACACACACACACACACACGTAGAAAAATATTTAGTATACACATCCAGAAATGCATATACTATTATATATTGTACATATATTTATTAGTTTCAGATGTAGCCATTCTTGTATTTTGCTTGTTTGCATTATTGTATTTTGCACAACTCTGTTGCTTGTGAAGCTCGCACACAAGAATTTCACTCACATGTGCTGTACCAATGTACCTGCACATGTGATGTGACAATAAAAGTGATTTGATTTGATTTGATTTGACCTGTCAACACAACAGTAAGGGATGATAATCTGAGTGGACCACAAACTCCTCTGTATACCAAAGTATTCTACAGTCAAATGCGAGGCCACAGCTAAAGCTTGGATCAAAACAGGTAATCAGCAGGACAGTGATCTCAAGCATATAGCATCAAATCTGCAACAGACTGGCTGAAAAAGAAAAGAATTAAGCTGCTGCAATGTTCCAGTAAAAGTCCAGGCCTCAACCTGACTGAGATGCATTGGTGAGATCTTAGGGACTGATTAGTGATAAGAAAAAGATAAGGAAAAATGCAAGATAAGAAGACAAGTTTAGCATTTTCAAACGTACTTACAAAATATTGACTTCTTTTATTAAACTGAATAGTTAATGAATAAATGTGTCAGTAACTGAATCCTCAGAAGTATACTTTATGGAATGAAATCAATTCATACAGTTTTCATACACATAACATCAGCCTTGTCCAAAAAAAGTCTTCGATGTCACCCAGCTGACACATTATTTAGAAATTTTATTTTAATTTATGCAAATAATGGATTCGGATGGAAAGGTTCAAAAATTAATGGACGGCTTTGGAAAGCTCGATAAGTTATTGAGTACTCCCCTGATTAATTCTTAATAGCCATTGTCAAAAAAATCACTGTCTTCTTGTTATTTCTCATTAAACCGATTTTAAAGCATTTTGCCTTTGTTTCTTCATCCAAAACATGTCCTTCACCTCATTATACTGTCACCTATCCATCCATCTATCTAAAAATCTTTACAGTAGTTTTCAGTATTTCTTTTTTAAGAGGATATATTTTAAAGAGTTTTAACATGGGGAAGTATAAAGCAAAGACACTGTGTCTTGCCTAGTCCCATCCTGATAGAAAATTGTTCTTTTTTTGAGGATATGTTCTAATGACACGCTAGCAGAAACACTGCAGTGCATTTCTAAGAATAATTATGCTAAAAATATTTCCCATTCAGCAGCGTTGTGTCAAAGTTATCATTTCATAACCTACCTACTCATAAAACGATCTCTCATAATGTAGCTCAGTCGTTTGAATCCCTTCACAGAGAATAAACAAGAAACAGAAAAATGGAGAACACGTTTCAAAATACAGCTTATTTTGAATAATAATTTGAAAACATGTTCTCATGAATTATATATAAAAGATATCAATATGTTAATGAGTACACAACATATGGTTAAGTCCCACGGTTATGGTTTTACACCAGCAGGGGGAAGAGTGCACAAGGAAACAGATCTGTGTTATAAAAGCAACAACTGAGCTGGTTTCACGTAATACCTGGAGACCTACAGTTCCTATAGTTACTGACATTTAAAGGACACATCAGCACTGTCTCTGAACTTTTCTCCTTTTCTCTATTTTGAAACAGACTGAAAGTCTAGTGGCCAAACACTAGGAGACATGAATCTGAATGCTACACACAGTAAAATACCAGCGACAGTCTTTTTCCAGGATCTTCACCTTCAAATAAATAAAAGTAGTTTTATATATGAAATATTGAATGCTTCAATTTAGAAAAACCATGAAAAACAAAGAAGCACAAAGAACGTAAATCAAAAAATCAAAAACGACGAAAAAGCCTGTGTAAATGCTGCTTTTGTGATTGAAATTCTGCTGTAAATATGTTGAAATGTAAAAATTTACTTTATTAGCTAGTTATTTGGGAAAGTTATGAAATAATTAAAATGGTAAATTCAGTCTCTTAAAATAAAAAAAAAAAACAAAAAAAAATATAAGTATATAAGTATATATATATACTCACACAGCACCAGACACAACACCGGGATGCCGCGCTTATTGTGACGGGGGACTTTAATACTGCCAACCTCAAACGCGCAGCGCCGAACTTTCATCAACACATCACCTGCCCCACCAGGGGTGAAAGGACACTGGATCACTGCTACACTACGGTCAAGGACGGCTACAAGGCACAATCTCGCCCTCCGTTTGGCAAATCCGATCACGCCGCCATCTTCCTCATGCCAAAATACAAACAAAGGCTGGAACAGGAAGTTCCGGTTCATAGGAAGGTCGCGCGCTGGACGGACCAATCGGTGGCCGCGTTACAGGAAGCACTTGACGACGCAGACAGCTCCGATGATGACATCAACGTGTTTACCGAGGTGGTTGTGGGATTATTCGGGAAACTAGCGGATGATACCGTGGAGACAAAGACTATCACAACGTTTCCCAACCAGAAGCCGTGGGTGGATAAAACCATCCGCGACGCTCTGAGATCCCGCACCGCTGCCTACAACACGGGACTCGCTACGGGGGACATGGACCCGTACAAAGCCGTGTCATATGACGTGCGGAAGGCGGTGAAAGAGACGAAGCAGCGCTACGGGAGGAAACTAGAGTCACAACTGCAACAGAGTGACTCTAGGAGCCTGTGGCAGGGACTAAGGACAATAACGGATTATAAAGCACCAACAACCGGTATGACGAACGCGGACGTGACTCTGGCAGACGAGCTGAGCACCTTCTATGCTCGCTTCGAGGCTGCAGCTAAGGACTCCAACGATGCTAGTGCTATCGGCGCTAATGGCTGCAGACAGGAAGATACTGCCAGCCCTGGAAACGTGCTCGTCATCTCAGAGCATGACGTGAGGAGAGCCTTCAAGAGAGTGAACACCAGGAAAGCAGCAGGACCAGACAGCATCCCAGGTCGTATCCTAAGAGACTGCGCATACCAGCTAGCTCCTGTGTTCACTGAGATATTCAGCATCTCTTTATCTCAGTCGGTGATCCCCACATGCTTCAAAGAGTCCATCATTGTTCCTGTCCCGAAGAAACCCCACCCTGCTTCTCTCAATGACTATCGCCCTGTAGCCCTCACCTCAGTAGTGATGAAGTGCTTTGAACGCCTGGTCAGAGACGTCATCATTTCTTCACTACCAGACACACTGGACCCACTACAGTTCGCTTCCGGTAAACTTCGATGTTGAGTTTGCCGTTCTCTTCAATGTGCACAGCGCAGTCCAGAAAAGGCAGACAGTTGTCCTTTGTGTCTTCCCTGGTGAACTTGATGTTTTTATCCAGTACCTCCTCTTTGACTCCCATCACCCTTTGGAACACAAACTTGGAGTAATCAGGACCCTACACCACCGGGCAGAACATGTTCCCTCTAAGCCTGAAGGGAATCGTTCCACAGACGATGCTATCTCTCATCTCCTCCACACATCGCTTACTCACTTGGACACTAGAAGGGGGAATTATGTTAAAATGCTCTTCATAGACTACAGCTCTGCATTTAATACCATAATTCCCTCCACACTCACCACCAAACGGGAGCACCTGGGACTCAGCTCATGTAGGCAAGGTGTGTGTCTATCTATGTGTCAGTGGATCTCCAACTTCCTAACTGGCAGACCACAGGCAGTAAGGATGGGCGGACATGTCTCAGCCTCCACCACTCTCAGCACTGGAGCCCCCCAGGGGTGTGTTCTGAGCCCCCTGCTGTACTCTTTGTACACATATGACTGTGTGGCCACTACCAGCTCCACCACCATCATCAAGTTTGCTGACGACACCGTCGTGGTGGGCCTGATCTCTGATAACAACGAGAGGGCCTACCTGAAGGAGATTAGGAATCTGGAGAACTGGTGCCAGAGGAACAACCTCCTTCTAAACGTCAGTAAGACAAAGGAGCTGATAGTGGACTTCAGCACTAAGCAGGAGAGGAACTACCAGACCCCCGTCATCAACGAGTGCCCAGTGGAGAGAGTGGACAGCTTCAAATACCTCGGAGTTCACATCACGCAGGACCTGTCATGGTCCTGTCACATCAACACCGTGGTGAAAAAGGCCCGACAGCGTCTCTACCACCTCAGACGCTTGAGAGACTTCTGACTGCCCTCCAAGGTGCTCAGGAACTTTTACTTGTGCACCATAGAAAACATCCTGACGGGAAACATCTCAACCTGGTTCAGGAACAGCACCATGCAGGACAGATGAGCTCTACAGAGGGTTGTGCGATCAGCTGAGCGCACCATCCACTCCGAGCTCCCTGACCTGCACTCAATCTACAGCAGGTGGTGCTGGACCAAGGCCAGGAAGATCGTGAAGGACCTCAGCCATCCCAACAATGCACTGTTCTCACTACTGAGGTCAGGAAAGCGATTCCGCTCCCTGAAGACCAACACAGAGAGAATGAGGAGGAGCTTCTTCCCGCAGGTGATACGGTCTCTCAATCACATATTGTCTATACTGTGTATTGTGTATTTTGTTGTACAGTTATTTTTTTTCAACTTTAATTTATATATTTTATCTTATTCTTTCCCAGTTAAATTTACCCTTCATTCTAATTTGTTGTTGTACAGTTATTTTATTTTTAACTTTCATTTTTATATTTTATTTTATTCCTTCCTAGTTAAATTTACCCTTTTTAATTTTCATATTTATTTCCTGTCTTATTCATAGCCTTTTTTTCTTTAGGTCACGAGCAGTTGTGTAAGCATTTCACTGCATATCGTACTGTGTATGACTGTGTATGTGACAAATAAAATTTGAATTTGAATATACATATATACATATGTGTGAGTGTGTGTGTTTCATTGTTTAATTCTCAGAATTTACAGATATTAGTCTTTCACATTGTGAATGA
Source organism: Copadichromis virginalis (assembly GCF_057382275.1). Classification (NCBI taxonomy): domain Eukaryota; kingdom Metazoa; phylum Chordata; class Actinopteri; order Cichliformes; family Cichlidae; genus Copadichromis; species Copadichromis virginalis. Next base: position 280,855 of record NC_140618.1, read on the forward strand.
AACTGATCCCACACACACGTTCTGCTGACGGGTAATACTTGGTTCAGTACTTGTTCTTGATTTGGTCCGATTTTAAGCAGATCTCACATTCCACTCATTCCTGTCTCCGATGTCACTAAAGAAAGGGAGAGACTTCATTAGGCAAATTACCTCCGCGTGCATCATCAGTCTCCCTGCCCCATCCCATTGAGCCCGCTGCACCACCCTTCAAAGACCACACCCCTGACACACATATGAATATATTTATTGTTGTTAGTCTGATTTTGATGGACTGTGGATGAGTAATGTTCAGATATGGCATATTTATGTTAAGGTTCAATGCAGGGGACTCAAACGCGGGACTCCTGAAGCAGCTGAACACAAGGATTTATTTACAGAGTTCACCAAAGTGTATATACAGAGAGTGCGGGGTAGTGCTATATACAGAAATGTGAGGGACGGGCTCCAGGGAAATCCAAGGGGGGAATCACTCGCTCTCCAACTCTCCACATACATGACGGCAGTCCTCTTCTTTCACACTTGTGACACAGATTCACACGGGAAGGGTAATCCAGGGGGTCTGTAGATAAGGAGACAGGAATGAGAACGATATTCACAAAAGGCACTTGACTTATCTTGAGCTGAAGTTCGACTTTCACTAACGTGTGGCAGACAATGATCCAGCGAAGACCAGCAGTCATCTCCTGGCTTAAATGTCGTTCACCTTCATGGGCATCAGGTGTGTTCTGTTCCGTGGGCGTGGGCCGAGGGTGTGAACCCACAAAAGAGAGCACGAAAGAGAGAAAAAGACAGAAACGGCCGATCAGCGTCTCGCCGATCCCTCAGGCCGTGACAGTACCCACCCCCCCAACGGGAGCCTCCCGGCGACCCCCAGGCTTGTCAAGATGGGCCTCGTGGAATGCCCGCACCATGCCATGGTCCAGCAGGGCAGCCCGCGGAATCCAGGACCACTCCTCCATCCCGTAGCCCTCCCAGTCCACCAAATACTGCAGGCCACAACCCCGGCGCCTGAAGTCCATGATCCGAGAGACAATGAAAGCCGGGTGGCCATCGATGACCCGGGTGGGTGGCGGGGGCCTGGAAGAAGGGCACAAAGGACTGGACAGGCAGGGTTTCACTTGAGACACATGAAACACGTTATGGATCCGCATATTTCGGGGCAATTTGAGACGGACAGAAACTGGGTTAACCTGAGAGTCTATAACAAACGGACCAATGAAGGTGGGAGCGGAGCGGAACAAATCGGGTCAACAGCCAAACCTTTTGTCCCGGGGTGTAGGCAGGTGCGGGGGTCCGGTGACGGTCCGCCAGGCGTTCATTGCGATCAGCTGTGCGAAGAAGGGCTGCCAGGGTGGATCTCCAGGCACATCGACACCTCCGTAGATGCTGCTGGACAGAAGGGACAAAGTGTTCACCTTCAACGGCCGGAAAGAGAGGTGGTTGGTAGCCCAGAGATGCTTCGAAGGGGGACACCCCGGTGGCTGAGGAGGTAAGACTATTGTGGGCATACTCAATCCACGGGAGTTGCTCACTCCAAGTTGTCTGATTGGTGGATGCCAAGCACCGAAGGGCCGCCTCGAGTTCCTGATTGGCCTGTTCTGTCTGGCCATTAGTCTGAGGGTGGAAACCAGAGGAGAGACCGACCTGCCCTCCGAGGGCATTGCAGAATTCTTTCCAGACCTGTGATGTGAACTGCGGCCCCCTATAGGAGATGATGTCCGTGGGGATTCCGTGAAGGCGAAAGACATGGTTAGTCAGGAGTCGAGCTGTTTCTGAAGCAGTGGGGAGCTTGGGGAGGGCGACAAAGTGAGCAGCTTTCGAAAAACAATCAATGATAGTAAGGATGACTGAGTTACCTGATGAGGAAGGGAGGCCTGTGATGAAGTCCATTGCAATGTGTGACCACGGGCGGCCAGGGGTCGGTAGAGGTTGGAGAAGGCCGGAAGATGGCTGATTGCTGCTCTTGTTTTGAGCGCATGTAGGACAGGCAGCAATGTATTCACGGACGTCCTTAGCTAAAGATGGCCAAGAGGCAAAGCGTTGGAGGAAGGTAATGGTGCAGTGGACCCCAGGGTGGCAGGTGAAGTTGGCGGTGTGAGCCCGATGCAAAGCTCGTGATCTGACAGTAGCGGGAACAAAGAGTAGGCCCGGGGGACCCATACCAGGGTCGGTTCCGTTCGTTGGGCCTCTCGAATAGCTGATTCAATCTCCCAGGTTAGGGCCCCGACAACACACGTGGAAGGAAGAATGGGGGCGTCCTGGGCAGCGTCTTCGGAAGCGGCAACTTGGCGTGAGAGGGCATCGGGTTTGACATTACAAGAGCCGGGTCTGTATGTGATTGTGAATTGGAATCTGGTGAGAAACAGAGCCCACCTAGCTTGCCTGACGTTGAGTCGTTTCGCAGACCGGATGTATTCCAAGTGTTTGTGGTCCGTCCAAACCACGAACGGTTGGCAGCTCCCTCCAACCAGTGACGCCACTCTTCAAGGGCCAGCTTGATGGCCAATAGCTCTCGGTTCCCCATATCATAATTCTTCTCTGCAGGAGAGAGACGACGAGAGAAGTAAGCACAAGGATGAAGCTTACCGCCTTGTCGCTGGGAGAGCACTGCCCCCACTCCTGCGTCCGAGGTGTCCACCTCCACGACGAAGGGTTGACTGAAATCGGGTTTGATGAGGATGGGTGCAGAAATCTCTCATGTACTTACTTTATTTGGGTATGTATGTATGTAAAATGGACAGACAGACAGACACACACACATTAGATGGAGTTGTACAGAGAGATGGCCACAGGCAGGAATGATTTCCTGTGTCGCTCAGTGGTGCATTATGGGTAATCTCAGTCTCTCACTGAGTGTGATCCTGTGGTTAGCCAGCATGTTTTGGAGTGGGTGGGAGGTATTATCTAACATTGTCTTTATCTTGGACAACATTTGCCTCTCCAACACCACCTTAACCCTCTGGGGTCCAGGGTATAATTGGCCGTTTTTGACTACTTTTGATTTTACCTCTATATTTCACCTTTAAAATATGTTTTTCTTGCCTTGTTTGGTATCATAATTTTCACTACAACCTCAAATATCTGAAATTGGAGTTATTTTTTTTCATTTTGGTAAACTATATTAGCACAGTTGATCTAAATTCAGACAAAAAATTATATTTTTTACTGTAAAACCCACAAACATGTTTAACAAATCATTTTCATAACTTGAAATGCAAATAAAAATTGTACATTTCTAAAAAATATGCACAAGTTTTGCAAACAACAAAGTTATATGGTACTATTTACCTAAAAATGCAGCCAAAGGCCTCAGGCGTTTTTTTATATAACCATTTAAATCTACTTACAGAACAATCAGGTGTGCTGCATCAAATAAGACGGCACACAAATTATTTGTGCCAGTCCAAAAAAATAGTTTGTTTCCACTATAAGACAGAGGAGAACACCACAGGCCTAAACCCTGCAGGTCTGACAGCAGGAGGTGGATCAGTCCTGTTTTCCATGTGGGAACAGCGTTTACACTGGAATTTGCCTTTGACGGCTTTTTTAGAGCAGATATGAAATTCAGCAGTATAACTGACACACAATACAAAACAATAACTACACAACAAACTAACTAGAGCCTCCAAACACGCTAAACGTCACTAATGTCTCACATATGAAAACTCGCTCTCTCTCTTTCTTTCGCTTTCCGTCGCGGGTGTCACCACTAAAACTTCTTCTTCTCCCTAAACCAGCGGTCCCCAACCCCCGGGCCTCGGACCGGTACCGGTCCGTGAGTCGCTTGGTACCGGGCCGCGAGAGTTGAGGCTCAGGTGTGAAATGTATAGTTTTCAGGGTTTTTATCGGTTTCCAGCGTTATTTTGTTATTGTTTTTATCGTTAACTCGGTTTTCCTGGGTCTTTTCACGTGTGTTATGAATAAATCTTCTTTTTTTCGGTACTGGTACTAGTTTTATTTTGTTGTATTTATCCACGACACCTTAAAGGCCGGTCCGTGAAAATATTGTCGGGCATAAACCGGTCCGTGGCGCAAAAAAGGTTGGAGACCGCTGCCCTAAACAACCAAATGTCACATGTTGCCATATAATTTTTTTGATTGGCTGACATGGTAAACTCTAACACCAATAGGGAAGGGGTGTTTTTTCTTTTTCTTTTTTCACTCGCAAGCGGAGAGTGTTTGCTAGCGCTGTCTGTAGAAAACGCCATTTTTATCGTTCTTCCCGCTGTAAACGCCACTGTTTTGTTCAGAAAAAAACATCGCGTGTATTTTTTATCATAACTCTGGTTTTATGTGGCCCATCGACACAATTCAAAAACTGGTATATAGTTTGAAGTCCCCACTTTCGACTCAAGTCAAAAAAACTCTGACATGCTGCATCTTGTAGCTGTGTCCTCTTAAATTAGTCATGTGATTTTGACGCACCGGCGCGTCCGAGACGGGGCTGGTAAGCAAATTGAAGGGGATTCTGATGTGGTCTGATTATGGGTCGGAGCTGGTGCAGGATGAGTCTTTCCAGGGTCTTCATGATGTCGGAGGTTAGTGCCACAGGCCTGTAATCCTGGGGGCCACTGGGCATTTGGTACAGGGACGAGACAGTACTGGGACCCTCTGCAGACTAATGATGAACAGTTTATGAAAAACTCCACAAAGCTTGGGGGGCACAGGCCTTGAGGACGCGGGGACTCATCCCATCTGGTCCAGCAGACGTGCCTGTGTGGAGTCTCTTCATTTGCCTCTGAACCTGGTCTTGAGTGGAAGTGATAGGTGGGGGAGGAGTGTCAGTACTTTCACCGGAGGCAGCAGTGCTATGTGAAGAGAGAGGGAGACAGTGGTGTGGCTCTAGATTTCAGGCTGACTAAAGCTGAGGTTGTAGGGGCGTGAACATTCACTGTAGTGTCAAATCTGTTGAAAAACAAATTCACCTCATTAGCTCTATCCTCACCGTCCCCAGCTCCCCTACTGTTGGTTGGCATGAATCCAGTGATGGAATCCAGCTGCAGCTACTGCTCAAGCACAAAGGAAGGTTGTGCTCTAGCAGTAGCTGCCCTTGCTTTCCTCTTAGTTCTCCTGTCAACAAGCTGCATATTTCTGGTGTTCTCTGCCCTTTTGATTCACTCCTTGATGATAATAATACTCTGTCCTGCAACTTAATGTGCAGAATACCTCTAAGACAACAGAGGTAGAAGCTGTTCTCTCCTGGCTGGCATATGTGGTCCAGGACTCACTGCTGTATAATAATGTATTGAGTATGCAAGCTTGACAGATGCGTATCGTGTTCACAGTCAGCTTTCTATTGCTCCACATGCACTTGTTCAGTCTAGCCATCATGGCTGAAGCTTTGGCGATCCTGATACTGACTTCTATGTCCACAAAGAGGGAGTTAGACATGGTGAATACAAGTAGGTGAAAGTGTCTTGCACCTCAAGATTTGTGTTGTCGATGCTGATGTCTGGGCCATGATGTTTATCTTTTTCAGGCTGATTATTAAGTCAAACTTCTTGGAGGTGCGCATCAAACAACTGAATAACTGCTGCAGACTAGCCTCACTGTGTGACATAAATGCTGGATTGTCCGCAAACAGCAACTTGCGGATGAGTTTTCCCTCATCTCTAGTGTGAAATCAGATCCCTTCAGAACAATCAGTGAAAGTGAACTGCAGTAGTATGGAGAACAAAATTGCGAAGACACAGCCTTGGCTCACTCCACTACTCAGCTCAGCAAGGTTTATCAGGTTTGTAAAGGCGATATACAATGGTACTTGCTGCTCTCTACACTTCTCCTGCAGCTGACGTAAGGAGAAGCTCATGTCAATGGTAGCCCTGCCAGCTCTGAAGCCATGCTGAGACTCTAGGTAAACTCTAAATAAATGCTGCGATAGCTGTTACAGTCACTGCGATTCACTTCATTCTTATACAGAGTGATGATGTTTGCATTCCTCATGTCTTGTGGGCACCAGTGCTTGTTTTCAAATTTTCAAAACTTCTGGTGGAATTCCATCTTTCCCAGGAGCCTTCCCACTGGTGAGGCTTTGGTGGCTTTGCTGAATCCTTGATAGTAGGTAGGTTGTCTAGCACCTTCATAGCTGAGAGCCTTAGTAAGGCTTCTACAACAGGATCGGTCACCATGTTCTGGGTAGAGCTGTAGGTGGTGTTTGCTCTGGTCAGTGAAAACGCCCCCTGTCTTGGACCTGAGTGGAAAGGTCTTGATGTCTATGGGGTCTGGTTCAGCTAGTAGACATTAGTGCGGTGGCAGTTGTGGATACTATATTGTTAGTTCTTCATGATATTCTTATGTTTAAAACATTTTTTGCTGATTTTTTTATTTGTTTTTTGTCTGTTTGGGTGCTGACACAGTCTAGAAGTGGATGGGGTTTTAGGGGGGATAAAATGAGGAGAGAAGCTGCAGATAGGTGTGTGCTACGTGTCTGCAGGCTGCATGTTTTGTTTGCCATTCCCTTAGGTACACAGACTGCAGGCTGGTGTCAATTTGGGGATCTCCAGCTAATTAGAGGAAGGAGGCTTTGATTGGACAAACCAGGAGTGCACACCTTGATAAGGAGACTCACTTGAGGCTGCTTGGGGTGCTCTCTTCCTTGCTTAGAATTGTTTGGCACATGGCTCCTCTGGTGTATTTCTTTTGTTTGAAGGTTGTGGTGGGAGTAAAGAGGACTAGGTACGTTTGGGGACCCCATACACTTGCTCGCGTAGAGTCCTTTCTGTTAGAAACACTAGGTAAGTAGGTTGGTGCCACCCATGTAATTTTTTTGAGTTGAGGATTAGGGACTTTTTATCCTGTTTTTGTTTTTCTACGGTAAGAGGTCAGTTAAGTTTTGTTTTTTTTCTTTTTGGTGTTTTGTTGGGTTAGGGTTAGGGTTATTATCATCATCACTTGTCATGGCTATGTATGCAGCAACAGTAGAAAATAATTTGGGGTTAATCATGAGTTTTAGACATGGCAGTATACACGTTACAAAGACACAAAATAAAAGTAAAAATATTTCAACTCCGATAAGTAGTCCTTTTAGCACCTGTAACCAGGAGCCAGTGTGAAGCCAAGAAAACCAGTCACTTGTATCACTTACATAGTCCTGATTTTGGGCCTGCTGGATCTGTCTCAAAGCATTCAGGGCGTTAGTCATGTTTAATGAGTGTACATCGTCCAGTATGTAAGTGCACCATGTGTTGTTGAAAAGGACGCAAAATCCCTCTCTCTCAGCTAATATCATAGAGTAGTTCTTCCCTGGGAGTTGGTCCAGGAACACATATAGTGTGGGGTATATTGACGTACTGGGTATATGGGAACAGACATAATAGTCTTTATTTGTCGATTCTGCTTTTGTTCTGTCGTAGATATAACTGTACCAGGCATTGTTCATCCACGGATGGATGTGGTCTTGCGTCACGTCTCTTAGGTGAGAGTTGTCATGTGTCCATCTTTTCTGCCTGCCTCCTGGTTCAGCTGCTGTTGGCATCAGCTGGGGTCCTGTAAGGGTGAGCGTCGCAGTCAAGGTAACCAAGAGGGTCCACCTTCCCATGGTTGCACACAGGTCCGTCACGCCTCGCACTTGGTTGCCCTAGAGTTGATCAGAGGCTGGAGGTTGAAGTGCGAGCTTACCCTACGAGGGCTCAATCAGCACTCCCCCCTCACCACTGAAACAACCAAGTGTGAGATTTCCCTAATGTGCTGTCTTGGGGTGCCGGGGTTTCCTGGGACCTCAACCTTTTTGCAGTGGCTCTGATGTATCCAGGAGGGTCTCTCCGCTATTTTGCAGGCAGTTGGAGTGGTCAGAAGCACTTGAATTGGCCTCTATCAACCCCTATCACCCCACTTTAGGCCTTCATCCTGCGATAGGAATACTTATGACTCTTCTACTGTCCATCCTCTGCAGAAAAACCCCTCTGTGGAAAGGGTGCTGGGTCCAGTTATCTTACTGCCGTTATGATCCCAGCAGTCTTCAGTGTGCCATCGTATGCACAGTATAGTGACACAGCATTAGGTGATGTTCATAGGAAACTGCTGTCATCACCACCATAGCTTCCGGTTCCTGTGCTTTTACAGAATCATGATGCCATCCTTAGACTCCCTCTGCGCTGTCGATGGAGATTGGCACGCTCCCCTCATCCTTCAGGTGCCCGTCTGTTGTCCACAATCTCCTCTGTTGGCCTCTGGAAATCCCCCTTGGCACAGCTCTCATTCCAACGCAGTTTCATGGTCCTTGCTGTGGCTCCAAAGTCTGATCTCATGATGGGCCCCAACCAGCTTGACCTTTGACCTCAACCACTGCCTGGGCTGTCAGCTATGCCTGGAATGGTTCTCGCTTCTCACTGGGCCTCTGAAGATTTCTCAGGAGATTACTGCTGCAATATTCTGACTGCTGCACCTGTATTTCCTTGCTAGGAGGAAAAACTTCTATTTGGAGAGCATGTCAAGAATCATCAAACCACATTCTTTTGTTCAGTGAACTTCACTTATAGGCCATCAAAGCCTCATCTGAACATGGATGCACCACTTGCATAGGTTTAATACCCGTTGAATGAACTGTTAATCACACAAATCGCTGCAAAATCATAAAAATCATATAAAACAAAATTTAATGTTAATTCATTGTTTCATGTTAATCCTGGATCCCTCCTCTTGACACATGGACACTCCCATGAGTCAACTCATCAAAACCAGATTCCTGTCTTAAAGAAAAAGGTTAGCTAGATCACATCCCAGGCGACATCAGGGCATCTTCTCCTCTGGAGCAGCACCACCCTGGACCTATAATCCTGCAATAAAAGATGTTAGTGTGTTTTGAATATTAAGTTTGCTTAAAAACTGGCTCCGCCAGGAGCCTGCATACACACCATCATGGCCTGGAAAACAAGATCTGGAAGTGAAATCAAACTTCACACCTATAAACAATTATATCATAAGAGTAATAAGCATTCAGCACTAGCAAGACAAGTGTCATGTGCAGGTTTTCTCAAATCAGTAAACTACAATTATTTCCATAATTTGCCTCAGACATCGATCATCCCATGTACTCAGTCAACATTAATGTAATCGGTGACTTCTCTTAAGCAAAGTCACTCCACTCATCAATCACTATGAGCTCAAAAGTGGTGAGCTAATGAGCCCATATTAAACTATTCCATAAACACTGCATCTCTTATTTGTTTTTCACATGTCACTTGTCCGCTTCTGCTGAATCCTCTACATGTACTCTTAGAAAAACAAACATTAGCAACACACATTGACCATCGGTGGTCAGGCGCAGGTCGACAGGTTCCAGAGGTGCCATAAAAAGACCATAAAGTTAGCCATCCATAGCTGTGGAAAGAATGTTATTCACATCATCAAAGTAACCTTCACATTTCCCAACAACACAGTGTAACAGCATCACCAACTCATAACCTGTAAACACAGTTTTCTTCACACATAAACCCAGAAATCCTGTCGTAGAGAAACATTAACTAGTCCTCTTATAAATCACATGATCAAACACATGAAGAACTTTAATGCTGTAGAAAAGAAAATGCAAATGTTAGCGTTGCGCAGGCGTATGCATACTTTGTCGCAGTTACCTCTGTAAGCAACACAAGATAGTGAATAACACCCCCTGGTAGATGCACAGACACAGAAAATGGCATTTGAAAGGTAAAACCATCACGCAACCTTGAATGTTGCTGTCATCTTTCTGCTCCTGTAAAAAGAAGCACATAAATTTGTCTGCACCTTTGTCAGGTTGGGGTTAACCTTGAGTCGTGGTCAAGTTTTGTCAGCTTTTACCAATCAGTCAGTTTGTTTTTTATTTCCATTCATTCAATCATCCATTCTTTCTTTCTTTGCTGATAGTGGAACCCATCGTCGCATTTAGTTTCCACTATCAGCAAAATGACGTCATTTCAAAAGAAAAAGAAAAACTTTAGATCGGATTTCAGTTTCAGGGGCCTGAAAGTTTTCAGGCCCCTCTTCTGTGGAACCAGCTTCCAGTTTGGATTCAGGAGACAGACACTATCTCTACTTTCAAGATTAGGCTTAAAACTTTCCTTTTTGCTAAAGCATATAGTTAGGGCTGTTATTAGATATGAGTTTAATCCCCAGGTCTGTGCTTTTCACTCATTTAGGCCACAGATCTATTTTATCCAGTTTTTCTTTTTTCCCGTCATCATAAAACGTGTGACATGTTGTCATGCACTTCACAAAAGAAGTTTGTTCTGATGTATTCAGAGTTGTGTATTTAGGTACAGGATTCACTCGCACAACAAAAACAGGAAACTCAGTGTTTTAGAGTCTCCACTCAACACACAACAAACTCCAACACGTCCCATTCACTCGTGCTAGAATTCAGTCACCTTTCATTAATCTAAGAACGATCAACGATCAACTAATTTGCATAACGGCTATTAACCCACTAAGTTGACAGGACAACAGAAATGCATGTTCAAAATCTTATCACAAAAATAGAATTTCCCTTATACAGTAAATCACTTGTGCTGCATCAATCAAGCAGGAAGCATCTCCCAATTTACTATATTAACAACTAAATTTATTGTCTGATCACTGGTTGGTCAAACCAGAATCTTTTTCCCACAAAAAATAAACTGTTGTCCTGCAACCTAGAGAGCCAATTTTTTTGCATTGGATAAATTCAGTATTTGATAACAAGTGTCTGTTAAATTTACACTATTTTAACACTGATGAGAGAGAACAAGCTGATTTTCATTGTATGTGTGTTTGTGTTATTAGGCAGGTTTAATGCATGTCTGTGGAGCTGCATATCCAGCAGAGCATGTTCTTAAAGCTGCCTTTCCTACACATTTCTCTGCTGTTATTTGATCATTTCTTAACTGATGTGCTATGAGTCCACTAATCTTTGTCTTTTATCCATGTCTTTTATCCATGTCTTTTATCCTGTCTTCCTTCTCTCACCCCAACCGGTCGCAGCAGATGGCCGCCCCTCCCTGAGCCTGGTTCAGCCGGAGGTTTCTTCCTGTTAAAAGGGAGTTTTTCCTTCCCACTGTTGCCAAAGTGCTTGCTCATAGGGGTTCATATGATTGTTGGGTTTTTCTCTGTATCTATGAAGCGCCTTGAGGCGACTTATGTTGTGATTTGGCGCTATATAAAAAAAATTGAATTGAATTGAATTGAATTAATCTTTGCATCACACTAAGTGACTTGGACAAGATGATAAACAGACTCAAATGCTCAAGATGTTGTCTAATCTTCATGAGCTCTCTTGTGTTTGGAAGTGTTAGTAGGATCTTCCTGGACCAAGGCCAGGAAGATCGTGAAGGACCTCAGCCATCCCAACAACAGACTGTTCTCTCTGTTGAGGTCAGGAAAGCGATTCCGCTCCCTGAAGACCAACACAGAGAGACTGAGGAGGAGCTTCTTCCCGCAGGCGATACGGTCTCTCAATCACACCACCACACAGTACTGACCCACACATACAGTTCTTACACACACACACTGGACTTTCTGGACATTGTTTTCACTTCATCACTTAAATCACTTTAAGCATATTTGCACTGCACAAGACATAATGTGGATTGCACAACACTGGACATTATATTCTTCATTTCCAGTTAATACTTGTACAGCTGCTGTTATTGTGTATATATTTATTTATATTTCTCATACATTCTTATATAGTTCTATATTGTGTATTTTGTTGTACAGTTATTTTATTTTCAACTTTAATTTATATATTTTATCTTATTCTTTCCCAGTTAAATTTACCCTTCATTCTAATTTGTGTTGTACAGTTATTTCATTTTTAACCTTAATTTATATTTTATTCCTTCCTAGTTAAATTTACCCTTTTTAATTTTTCATATTTATTTCCTATCTTATTCATAGCCTTTTCCTTTTTTGTTTTCTTTAGGTCACGAGCAGTTGTCCAAGCATTTCACTACATATCGTACTGTGTATGACTGTGTACGTGACAAATAAAATTTGAATTTGAATTTGAAAGGGTTAATGCATGTTCTGCTTGTGTGTATGATTTTGTATGTTTCTTTTTGCAGTGTTTCAGACTCCTTCACAATTTTCCCACTTAAGCAGTCAGTTTTGTTTTTCCCAGGTTTGCTAACCCGAATTTTGATTTCCCACATTTAACACCAGCACTCCTCTGTGTTCTACTTACTCTCACTCTGCGTCCTCTCACACTTCAACAGTCCAATAGCCGGCAGTTCTCCTTCAGCTTTGTCCTGTGTTCCACTGTCTCTTCTTGCCATTTTCTCCAAAGGTGGCAAATGTCAAACTCCAACAGTCTCCTCAGTTCTCCTCAAAAGTTTTCTTCACATGCATAGTGAATTTGCAGCTTGTTGGAAACACAGTGCCATTCATTCAATCAGGCAGGATGATGGGTTTGCTCTTCTTCTCTGATGCTGTTTGTCCACACTGCTGCTGCTTGCTGGGACTCTTTGCTCAGGACTTTGCTGCTGTCTCTTTATCTGCCATGTTATTGCTCTTTGGAGCTGCATTCCTTGTCTTCAGGGAGGAGTGAGAGCTCGCTTGTGAGTTTGAGAGACACATGGTGCTGTAAATAAGTTAGCCAGAAACTTGGCCTGAATGTTTCCAATGATGTTAAACTATAACTTTCTTCTGACCGCTGCATGTGGAAAATTGATTTAGGTCTGCTTTTCACCTGAAAGTGACAAACTAAGACATTTTCATTATTATCATCACTACTTAATCAACACACATCTCTCTCTCTCTCTCTCTCTCTCTCTCTCTCTCTCTCTCTCTCTCTCTCTCTCTCTCTGTTTTTGTGAACAGTCCTTTCTTAAAAGCAGAAAATGAGATTGTAGTTGTTCTTGGCTGATCAACACAAAACCTTTTTCCTATGATTATTTTTCATCTACAACGTAAATTTTGTCTCCTTTTCACTCTTTTTTTTTTTTTTTTTTTTTTTAAATAGCTGGTGACCTGCAGAATCACCACTCTCACAATCAGAGGCAATTACTTTTACACAGCGCACAAAAACACGGTGACGTCAGACACATTCACACTCACTTTTTTTCATCTGCGTAGATAAATCATTTGGCCAGTGGCATGTGCCATGGTGATCCATAAATATGATCACAAGTTCATTTAACTATTTTTCAACCCAACAAAACAAATAAACAAAAACATGATGCTGATGCTATGAACACTCTACACATAAGTCAAGATGCAGAAAAACTGCTCACAGAAACTCTGCATACTCCAGTTATCACAGTTATCTGAGTTCTCAGCCAGATCTCGATCTGATAATGTGTAGCTTGCTCATCAGCTCAGAAGAGAACCTCACATCATAACTGACTCAGGTGCCTCTTCATATTAATATTATTTCATCATTAATGCTATTATATTTTATATAACAGCAATGGTATTTTACAATATGTTATTTATATTTTACTTTGTATCCACCAAGGGCTGTGGGTGATCTGCAATTTCACTCTTTCTCAAGCTGGAGACATTTTCCTTTTCACACACTTTCCTTGGCTGAACAATGACACAACCTTAATATACCTTATGCATCTCTCTATTTCATTTAATATATGTTTGTGTGAATTATCTGCTTTCATTCATTCTATTCTGGGCATGATCTTCATCCCAACTATGTTTCATTATTAATACCAGTTTATAGGTTGTTATCTTTGCTCTTATTAGTTTGAATACATTAAAGTTAAGTTGTAATTTAGCCTTTTGTTTATTTTACTTTATTCCTCTTGTATTTATATCTATTCAGTCGGGTCTGTTTCCAACCCTTTTTGAACTACTTTACACTACTGTGGTCTCTAATTTTCACTGGGTGAGGGATTATTACGTTCTTCCCAGTCTGAGCTGCTCTCTTCACCTGAGCTGCTATCGTATTCTGAGTTACTGTCTTCTTTGTTTCTTACAGTCACGTACAAAATGTCCCTCTTTTCCACACCTCCAGCATGTAGTACTAAAGCCACTGTTTGGTGTGTGTGTAGCTCTGCCTCTACCTCTTGCTCTTCCACTATGCATTCCTCTCTCTTTCTTTTGGATTAGTCCTGCTCCGGCTTGCTGTTTTTCTAAACATTTCTCATCAGGTGTTAATTTTGCTTGTTTATCCCCCATTTTCAAAGATTTTGCTGGGCCGTCGCTGGCACGCTTGACTTTAGAGTGGTTTACTGATACGGCCTTCAACTTCACCCTAACGGTGAAGCGGTATCAGTTTTATGAGATGAAACTCAACCGTTCTCTTTTGTCACCAGTACGTGAGCCTCAGCAAAGAAAACAAAAATGGAAGTAGTTCAGCAGCGTATTGTGCTGTAAAATCAACTTACTTCCAGACACATACACACACATATAGACGTTTGCGCGCTAATTTGTCACGAAGTAATTTCGGCTACCTCTAAAACCCAAGTCTAATTCAGCTCCTTTCGGCGAACTCAACCTATTTTAATTTCTCTGTCTCAACGTGTTTTCATTTGCCTAAACGTATTTTAATTTGTCACAAAGTAATTTCAGCTACCTCTAAAACTTAAGTCTAATTCAGCTCCTTTCGGCGAACCCAACCTAATTTATCACGTTTCTTTAAACCTTTGCGGCCGTTTTATATACCAAAATAGTGTTTCTCACTCTCCGACGTCTCACTGGTGATTCAGATCATCGGACTGAATCCCACCGCCATGGACCAGATTAAAAACACCGGCCCAGACCCGAATTTAACGTCCTGGGGCTCTCTCCTCGTCCAAGAGGGCTGTGCACAGGCTTCGGTGCTGGCTCCCCACGGCATCAGGAATCAGTTCTGGAACAGAGTCACAGATAACAGTTCTGATATTTTCTGCTCCGGCTACGAAGGACCAAATAATGTTAAGAAATATACTCTAAAACACTTCTTCAGTAGAGAATCAGAGAAGAGAAACACACAGAACTTCTTGCTAGCAAGGGCAGCCTCCAGCACTGAGGCTCGCACTGAGAAACTGCCCCGGTCTTTATTTATACTTCAGTGAGCGTTTGTTCCTTACATTGGAATGTGGAGGTGTGTGTGTGTGTGTGTGTGGGGGGGGGGGGGGGGGGGGGGGTCAGAGTGTGGCCCCATAAACTACTTCCCTTAACCTGCTGGTCTGGAAAATCCAACAGTTCATCTATATGTAAAAAAGCACTTAAACTAAAACTGACATAGCTACGTTAATCCTACCGTAAAACAATAAGACAAGGTACGACCTCTCCCAGGATGTGGGGGTGAACACCCTAGAATGTTATAGACCTCCTAGGATGAGACATTCTTTCAATATGCCACCAACTATATACTTCTACACACAAATGATTACATGCAGCATTCTACCATATGCAAACTTATATCATTAAAAGATTACACCCACTACTAAGTACAATTTTCCTATTAACAGCAGGTAACCCTTGTAATCCAAAGGGGATATTCTGATAGTTGGAGTTTTCTCTCTATTATTGTTGGGGTTTTTTTTTTTACCTTACAATATAAAGTGCCTTGAGGCAACTACTGTTGTGATTTGAGGCTATATAAATGATACTAAAATGAATAATTCCCTAATCCCTATACATGTGTCAAGATGGCAGTTGTTGTCTTTCTCCTGAGAGTATTTTTTTTTTTGTGATGTTTAACTGAAATGTTAACTGGATTTTTTTGATGTAATTGCATTGTATTCTTAATTAATTAGTATTATGAATTTCATTTAAAACATCAGAAGGGATTTAAAGTGCTCTTCTGTTCGAACTGATATTTTAATCCCATCAGGTAACAGTCCACACCAGCCCACTTGTGTTGAAGAGTGTTGAAGAGCCCACTTGTGTTGAGGGACTGATGTCCTTTGGGTCATAGTCCCTTTCATTTAAGTTCCATTTTAAAGAGTAAAATATACTCAAATGGATTCAGATCCTCTGAGGAAGTTAGGGTTAGGGTTTTGTGTCAAAACAGTCAAAAGGAAGGCTTTCTTATTTCTTCGTATTGGTACATATACTCTTTTAAGATTACTTTTTTGATAAAGCCCATTAGCTTTTGTTGAATTTGAAATGGTTACTATTTTCAAGTTGACAGTTGACAAAAGAGAAAAAATCGTCCATCCCCCCCCAATTTTTAGTGTCAAATCATTTATGTTCAACCATGTAGAAGTCAACTCTAGAAGTAGGAAATTATTATAAAAGAAAAAAAATTCAAACAGGGATGTGGGGTGTAGTAATACCCATGAGGTCCTTCAATTTCCCCGCATTATTTTCCTTTAATTGTGATTGGCCATAATAATCAAAGTACATAATGAATTTAATTTAATTTATTAAACCCTGCAAAATATGACAATCCAGAGTTGGGACCAGGAAGCAGAGTTGCAGTCTTACACGCCTCTCTGCAGCTTCTCTCCTCCTGCTACCCCCCCAAAAACCCATCTCCATAGAGACTGTGTCAGCTCCCAAACAGACAAAAAACAAACTAAAAACCAGCAACAAACAACTTAAACATAAACAATTACAAAGAAAGAACAATACAGTATCCACATCTGAACCAAAGAGTAAAACAGTGAAATGTGGATTATTAAATATTAGGTCTCTCTCCTCCAAGTCTCTGTTAGTACATGACTTAATAATTCATCAACAAATCTATTTACTCTGCCTTACAGAAACCTGGTTGCAGCAGGATGATTATGTTAGTTTAAATGAATCAACACCCCAGAGTCATTCTAACTACCAGAAATTTCGAAGCACAGGCCGAGGGGGCGGTGTGGCAGCAATTTTCACACCAGCCTATTAATCAACCAAAGACCAAGACAGACTTTTAATTCATTTGAAAGCCTGATGCTTAGCCTTGCCCACCCCAGCTGTAAAACTCTGAAACCAGTCTTACTTGTTATCATCTATTGTCCACCTGGGCCTTACACAGAGTTTCTCTCTGATTTCTCAGACTTTTTATCTGATTTCGTTCTCAGCTCAGATAAAATAATTATTGTGGGTGATTTTAACATCCATGTAGATGCTAAAACTGACATCCTCAACGTGGCATTTAATCTGTTATTAGACTCAATTGGCTTCTCTCAAAATGTAAAAGAACCCACTCACCACTTTAATCACACTCTAGATCTTGTTTTTAACATATGGCATAGAAAGTGAACATTTAAGTGTTTCCTGAAAACCCTCTCCTGTCTGATCATTTCCTGATAACATTTACATTTACAATAATTGATTACACAGCGGTGGAGAGTAGACTTTATCAAAGTAGATGTCTTTCTGAAAGCGCTGTAACTAATTTTAAGAATGTAATCCACCCACTGTTATCATCTTCAAAGCCCTGTACCAACACAGACAGAGCAGCTATCTGAACGCTGCTCCAACAGAGGTCGATTATCTTGTTAATAATTTCACCTCCTCACTACGTACGACTCTGGATACTGTAGCTCCTGTGAAAACTAAGGCCTCAAATCAGAAGTACCTGACTCCGTGGTATAATTTTCAAACACGTACCCTAAAGCAGATGACTCGTAAGGTGGAGAGGAAATGGCGTGTCACAAATTTAGAGGATCATCATTTAGCCTGGAGAAATAGTTTGCTGCTTTATAAGAAAGCCCTCCGCAAAGCCAGAACATCTTACTATTCGTCACTGATTGAAGAAAATAAGAACAACCCCAGGTTTCTCTTCAGCTCTGTAGCCAGGCTGACAAACAGTCAGAGCTCTGTTGAGCCAACCATCCCTTTAACCTTAATTAGTAATGACTTCATGAACTTCTTCACAAATAAAATTTTTATCATTAGAGAAAAAATTACCAATAATCATCCCACAGATGTAATATTATCTACAGCTACTCTTAGTACCATTGATGTTAAGTTTGACTCTTTTTCTACACCTGATCTTTTTCAGTTAACTTCAATAATTACTTCCTCCAAGCCATCAACGTGTCTTTTAGACCCCAGCAATTTGTGAAAATTGGGGAATATCAATCAGAGTGTATGGACATTGTTTGTGGAGTTCCGCAGGGGTCAGTATTGGGACCAAAGCTGTTTATCCTCTATATCAATGATATATGTAGAACATCAGATATACTACAGTTTATTCTATTTGCAGATGATAGAAATATTTTTTGTGCTGGAGAGAATTTACAGCAGCTTTTGGAAATTGTCACACAAGAAATGATTAAACTGAAAACATGGTTTGATAGAAATAAGTTATCATTAAATTTGGAAAAAACTACATTTATGTTATTCGGATATTGTAAAAAAGATGCAGGAGCAAAATTATTAGTAAACAATGTTGAAATAGAGCAAGTTTCGGATACAAAATTTCTGGGTGTGATAATAGATAACAAAATCTGCTGGAAACCTCACATAAAGCATATACAAGCCAAACTGTCAAGAAGCATCTCCGTACTGAGTAAAGTTAAATATTTTTTGCCTTCCAAATCACTCCGGGTACTTTATTGTTCACTTATATTGCCATATTTGGAATACTGTGTGTAAATTTGGGGAAACACATATAAAACTGCACTTCAACCAATATGTAAAATTAAAAAAAAAATCAATCAGGATGATTAATAAAGCAGGATTTAGAGACCATACTAACATCATGTTTTTGAAATTAAAAATACTGAAGTTTATGGATCTTATAAAATATAAAACTGCAAAAATTATGTACAAGGCCAGATACAATATGTTACCAGGAAATATACAGAGGATGTTCTATGACAGAGAAGGAGACTATGAATTGAGGGGGAAATTGAATCTAAGGATTCTTAAAGCACGGTCAAAGGTTAAAACCTTTTGTGTCACTATTTATGGGGTAAAACTGTGGAATAGTTTTACTATAGATCTACAGCAATGCTCAGGAATTAGTAAGTTCATGAAAATACTTCGAAAACTGATTTTGGAAGAATATGATACCGATAAAGATGATCACCCATCGTATGTATAAAAATATCAAATTATATCCAAATTATATCAATCACGGTAGCCATGTTTATATAGGTTCTCCTCGTGTATTGTGTGGAGTATGTGATGATGGGAATTAGGTGAATTATGTGGGATCAATAAGATGTTGAGCAGGGGTAGGAAGGGTTAGGTAAGTATGTTCATACTTCTTCCTACTCCTTTTCAGACCAAAGATTGTTACATTATGTCAGACGATTTTGTTTTATTTCATTATATATATTTTTTTGTTTATCTGAACACATACGTGTGTGTGTGTGTGTGTGTGTGTGTGTGTGTGTGTGTGTGTGTGTGTGTGTGTGTGTGTGTGTGTGTGTGTGTGTATCTACATATATATTCGTATCTGTAAATGAAAATATATGTAGTGTGTATATATTGTTTTTTTGTTTTATATGTCTGAAACAAATAAAGATACAATACAATACAATACAATTCCTACAAAACTGCTCAAAGAAGTCCTGCCATTAATTAATTCTTCGATCTTAAATATGATCAACCTATCTCTAATAATCGGCTATGTATCACAGGCCTTCAAGCTGGCTGTAGTTAAACCTTTACTCAAAAAGCCATCTCTAGACCCAGTAGTCTTAGCTAATTATAGGCCAATCTCCAACCTTCCTTTCATATCAAAAATCCTTGAAAGAGTAGTTGTCAAACAGCTAACAGATCATCTGCAGAGGAATGGCTTATTTGAAGAGTTTCAGTCATGTTTCAGAGCTCTTCACATCACAGAAATAGCTTTAGTGAAGGTTACAAATGATCTTATTATGGCCTCTAACAGTGGACTCATCTCTGTGCTTGTCCTGCTAGACCTCAGTGCAGCGTTCGATACTGTTGACCATAATATCCTATTAGAGCGATTAGAACATGCTGTAGGTATTACTGGTACTGTGCTGCAATGGTTTCTATCATATCTATCTAATAGACTCCAGTTTGTACGTGTAAATGGAGAGTCCTCTTCACACACTGAGGTTAATTATGGAGTTCGACAGGGCTCAGTGCTAGGACCAATTCTGTTTACATTATACATGCTTCTCTTAGGCAGCATCAGTAGAAGACATAGCATACATTTACACTGCTATGCAGATGACACCCAGCTCTATCTGTCCATGAAGCCAGATAACACACACCAGTTAGTTAAACTGCAGGAATGTCTTAAAGACATAAAGACTTGGATGGCCACTAACTTTCTGCTTCTTCATTCAGATAAAACTGAGGTTATTGTACTCGGCCCTGAAAATCTTAGAAATATGGTGTCTAACCAGATTCTTACTCTGGATGGCATTACCTTGTCCTCCAGTAACGCTGTGAGGAACCTTGGAGTCATTTTTGACCAGGACATGTCCTTCAACGCACATATTAAACAAATATGTAAGACTGCTTTCTTCCATTTGCACAACATCTCTAAAGTTAGAAATATCCTGTCTCAGAGTGACGCTGAAAAACTAGTTCATGCATTTATTACTTCCAGGCTGGACTACTGCAATTCATTATTATCAGGAAGTCCTAAAAACTCCTTGAAAAGCCTTCAGTTAATCCAAAATGCTGCAGCAAGAGTCATGACAGGGACTAGAAAGAGAGAGCAGATTTATCCTGTATTGGCTTCCCTTCATTGGCTCCCTGTTAAATCCAGAATTCAAAATCCTGCTCCTCACATACAAGGTCTTAAATAATCAGGCCCCATCTTATCTTAATGACCTTGTAGTACCATATCACCCTATTAGAGCACTTCGCTCTCACACTGCACGCCTACTTGTTGTTCCTAGAGTATTTAAAAGTAGAATGGGAGGCAGAGCCTTCAGTTTTCAGGCCCCTCTTCTGTGGAACCAGCTTCCATTTTGGATTCAGAAGACAGACACTATCTCTACTTTTAGGATTAGGCTTCAAACTTTCCTTTTTGTTAAAGCATATAGTTAGGGCTGGATCAGGTGACCCTGAATCCTCCCTTAGTTATGCTGCAATAGACGTAGGCTGCCGGGGATTCCCATGATGCATTGAGTTTTTCTTTTCCAGTCACCTTTCTCACTCACTATGTGTTAACAGACCTCTCTGCACTGAATCATATCTGTTATTAATCTCTGTCTCTCTTCCACAGAATGTCTTTATCCTGTCTTCCTTCTCTCACCCCAACCGGTCGCAGCAGATGGCCGCCCCTCCCTGAGCCTGGTTCTGCCGGAGGTTTCTTCCTGTTAAAAGGGAGTTTTTCCTTCCCACTGTCGCCAAAGTGCTTGCTCATAGGGGTCTGTTAAAGGTTCAAAATTGAGGAAGGAGAGTACAAACCACCCATGGTCCAGAAGCTCTTGGTCAAACAATGATTTTAATGACTACACACGTGTGGGAAGACAACTCTGTACGCAGACAGCAATTGATCTTCGACTTCCTCAAAGCATACACAGATTTTATACCGTCAGGGCTTGATTTACTGACGCCCCTTTATGCGTCACAGACAGGATATATACACATACGTCAATATCAAAACCACAACGACTTTTAACACAGTTTAAAAAGAACATCGTCTTCTATCTTCATGGCTGGCACTTCCTGTCTACCTTTCAGTTCTTGTCTTGTTCCTCTTTCTTGCCGAGACAACAAGGAACGGTTCCTCTTTTACCGAGACAATTTTGCAGTTACAACCAGACATGACGAACCTTTTTCCTATAAATAATTCTAACTCATGTGTGTGTGTCACGACCTCACTCAGCCTCTATGTCACCTCTCGCACTTCTGACCTTTTACCAGACCAGAGGCTCACTGAGACTATGTGTATGTCTTCTACTAAATAAATGTTTTAACCAAGAACCTCTACTAAAAGCTTAATACAAGAATGTGAACATATAAAAGATATTAAAATGAACTGTTGTGTAAGCATGTATTGCAATTCCTTCTATGTTCTAGTTTTCCCTCAGCATGGATCATCTAGACACTCTCACTAGTGAAGCTTTAGACCATTAATGAACCTGAACATCAACTCAAATAAGCACAGATATGCATTGTGTATAAAATAGTTATAACTGCATCTGGAATACAAGGTTAACATCATCATAAACATCTTAAGGCCTTCTTAAAGCTATCTGTTACATTGTTAAAGCAATGATCATACTGCAGATTATATTATTAATGCAATGGTAATAATGATGATTATTTAACAATAGCAGTAAAATAATTTCCCTGCTCCACAGGTCATATGATTGTTGGGTTTTTCTCTGTATCTATGAAGGGCCTTGAGGGAACTTTTGTTGTGATTTGGCTCTATATAAATAAAATTGAATTGAATTGAATTGAACATGCTCCAGCATCCTTGACTCTGTTGCTCCACTAAGGACTAAACGCACCAAATCTTCATGTCAACCTTGGCTGAATGAAACCAACCGCGCTCTCAGACGCGAATGTCAACTTGCGGCGAGAAAATGGAAAAAAGACAAGCTCCAGGTGGGTATCCTGCATAGGATGGGTATCGAAAACCGGTTCTTGTTGAGAACCGGTTCCCACTGTTTCAATTCCTTGGAAATGTTTGTCATTTTTGCAAACGATTCCCTTATCGATTCTAGTCGCCCCGAATGACGTCACCACGTTGCCGAACGTCATTTACCTGGCAGGAAACATGGTTGCTCAAACGCTCAAAAGTTTGATTATACTTTACGAGAACGGATGACAACAGGGCAACTTGCGATACTTGCAAAGTAGATATTTCATTTAAGGGAGGAAACACTACGAATATGCAAAAGCATTTGCTCACAAAACACGCGATGACCTTAAATCAATGTCGTTTTGTTAATTCCGCTCCGGACTCGTGAATCTCAACCCAGCAGCAGCGATAAAGTTTGCACGTCCTCTCCCGTTAATGCGGCAGGTAAATAATCATCTAACAATGCATATTATGCTAGCGCGATCTGCCTTTACTGTGCATTTAGGTGACCATGATGAGAGAGATGAGTGTGGCTCAGATGCTGGCAGTTCTCGCTGCAGTCTACCGGTAGCGTCTCCTTTCAGGCCAGGATAGACGAATGTCACCGAGCAGTGACTAAGTTTGTGGCCAAAGGCTTGAACCCATTTGCCACAGCAGATGCCCCCGATTTTCGGTAAGTGAATGTGTTTAATTGTAGGCAGGGACATTACTGGATATTCTTGTGTAATTGCTACAGAATAATTTATGTTATACTTTGTTATTGCTACAGAAGAATATTTATTTTATTATTTTACATTTACATTTTTTCCTGGGGACCCTGTGACACCCCATTGAAGAGCCGTAGGCTGTGGATCTCTTAAGATCTCACTGTTGGGTTTGTAAGGCCATGTTACTTCTAAATTTCTATCTGTCACAGTCTGGCGAGGGCAGACTGTATGAATTGAAAAAGGACCCAAAATGCAGACTCCAAGGAACAGGGAACAAAACTTGAATGTTAACAAAAAGCGAGCCGTTTAATATGGCTGGAAAAAAAGGTACAAACAAAGGGCAAGGCAAACTGAAGCAAAATTAACACAAACCTAAACTGGGAAATCTAAACAAACAATAAGAAAAACCTAGACAAGAAACTTGGAAGCATGGCATAGGAAACATGGCGTGGACAACAGACGACCTGACAATCACACACTGAAAACAGAGGACTTAAATACACAGGAGGTGATTAGGGGAAGTGGAGACACATGAGGAAACAGCTGGCACACATGAACATAATGACGTCACAGTGGGAGAGTAAAACTGAACATGATGAACACAGAACACCAGACCTCTTCACAATAAAACAGGAAACATAATGAGACATAGACATGACAACCCGAACTTGACAACGTAAGACACAGACATGAAACGCATGAAGAGCAGGGGAGATTTAACATGGTTGGAAACACGAGGGGAAAATAATAACTAGAAACACTTAGGCATAATATTACAAACTTGATAACATAAGACACGCAGCATGAAACACGAAGGGTGAGGGGAAGCTTAAATACAGGGGAAGAAAACACAAGGAGTCTAATAACCAAATGAACTTAGATAACCTAATGAACAAAATAAACTCAAACTTAAAACGCTGGGTCAAAAGACCCAGGACCATGACAGAGCCCCCCCTTCAAGGGCGGATTCCAGACGCCCAAAACCATGAACAAAGAAACGCAGCAGCAAGAAAACAAACATGAAACAAAACCAAAACAACCCACCCAGGGCGGGCGGCGGGGGTCCAGGACGGAGGGCCAGAAACAAGGCCACAAAACAAAACGTCCAACAAGAGCACAGGAAACAGTTCGCAACTCCTCAGGGGGCCGACCCGGAGGGTGACGGTCCAGAAGTCCATAGTTCATTTGATCAGGGGGCCGTCCGTGCGGACGGCAACGGCGGCGACACGGAAACGGTTCAGGGGGTCGACCTCGACGGCGGTGACGTGGAAACAGTTCAGGGGGCCGGCCGTGCGGAAGGCGACGGGGCGGAAACAGTTCAGGGGGCCGGCCGTGCGGAAGGCGACGGCGGCGGCGTGGAAACAGTTCAGGGGGCCGGCCGTGCGGAAGGCGACGGCGGCGGCGTGGAAACAGTTCAGGGGGCCGGCAACAGTTCAGGGGGCCGGCCGTGCGGAAGGTGACGGCGGCGACTCAGGTGATGGCGATCCGGGGGCCGGCCGCGCGGAAGGCAGCGGCGGCGCCCAAGTGTCAGGCGTACCGGCCGAGGCTTGGAGGGCACAGGACCAGGTGACGCTGAAGCAGAGGCTGGCCCAGGCGACGCTGAAGCAGAGGCTGGACCAGGCGTAGCAGAAGCACAGGCAGAGGCCGGACCAGGCGTAGCAGAAGCACAGGCAGAGGCTGGACCAGGCGTAGCAGAAGCACAGGCAGAGGCCGGACCAGGCGTAGCAGAAGCAGAGGCTGGACCAGACGAGGACGAAGACTCGGATGCAGCTGGACCAGGCGATGACGAAGACTCGGATGAAGCCGGACCAGGCGAAGCACAGGCTGAAGCCGGACCAGGCGAGGATGAAGACTCGGATGAAGCTGGACCAGGTGACGACGAGGCGGCCGCAGGTGGCGGCTGAACGGTCCCCTCGGACCCTCCAGCTGACGAGGCATGAGGCTGGACGGGCTCCTCGGGCCCTCCAGCTGACGAGGCAGGTTGCTTTTCAAGTTGCAGCAACACACAGTCTATAGTGGGTAGAAGGAAGTAATTGATCAGTTAAGACCGCCTAATTCCCCACAAGATATTCTTCCTTCTCGCCTCCTTAAAGAAACTCTTCATGTCATTGGGCCTAGTATTGTATTTTTATTAAATACTTCATTGTCATCAGGTTGTGTACCAGCTGTTTTCAAACATGCTGTTGTGCAACCCATTATTAAGAAGAAAAATCTTGATCCAAATTTGCTTTCCAACTTCAGGCCAATTTCTTAACTGTCTTTCATGTCCAAAATTTTTGAAACAGTTGTTTTCAAGCAACCTCAGACCTTTTTAGACACTCATGCCATTTCTGAAGTGTTACAGTCTGTGTTTAAATCTCATCACACTACTGAGACTGCACTTTTATGAGTTTTTAATGATCTTCTTTTAACTGTCGACTCAGGTTGCTCTGTTGTTTTACTCCTTTTAGATTTGACTGCCGTCCTTGACACAGTTGATCACAACATTCTTGTATTGAGACTTGAACACGTTGTTAGTTTAAATGGCACGGTTTTATCCTGGTTTAAATCATATTTATCAGAGAGGTCTTTTTCTGTTAAAATTGAGCAATACTCCTCTTCCTCCGCCCTTATGTGTTGTGGTGTGCCACAGGGGTCTGTTTTGGGTCTCCTTGTACATGCTGCCTTTGGATTCTATTTTTAGGAAAAACAACATTCCCTTTCGTTGTTTTGCTGATGACATCCAAATTTACTTCCCCTTGAAACTGGACATCTCTGTCCCACTACAGCCTTTGCTTAACTGTTTACATGATGTTAAAGACTGGTTAACACAGAATTTTCTTATACTAAATGAAAATGAGACTGAAGTTATGGTTTTTGGAACTCTGATACCCCCAGTCCTCTTGCTTATCATCTTTCTCATGCTGTAAGGAATCTCGGAGTGTTTTTAGATAGCTCCTTTAAATTAGAGAAGCAAGTGTCCATAGTTGTGAAAACAAGTTTTTATCAGTTACATGAAATTTCCAAAGCTAAGCCTTATCTTCCTCCAAGAGACCTAGAAACACTTATTCATGCCTTCATCACCTCTAGACTGGACTACTGCAGTTCTCTCTATTTGGGTCTTCAACACTCATCTCTTCATCGCTTGCAGTTAGTCCAAAATACCACTGCACATCTTTTAACAGGTGTTAGAATGTATGAACACTTCACTACAGTTTTAGCAAATTTACACTGGCTCCCTGACAAATATCGTATTGATTTTAAGATTCTTTTACTTACTTTTAAAGTTTTAAATAATATGGCGCCTAGTTATTTAAACAAACTCCTCAACGTGTATGACCCCAAAAGAGCACTGAGATCTTCTAGCCAGATGCTCTTAGCACAACCAAGGTTTCGATTGAAGCATAGACGAGATCGGGCCTTCGCAGTAGCAGCACCCAGACTCGGGAATAATCTGCCAGAGGAGATTTGTACTTCAGAGTCTATTCAGTCTTTTAAAACGCATCTTAAAACTCACTTTTTTACTTTGGCTTTTAATTCGAGTTTAGTATGAGTACCATCAGGCCTAATTCTTCTTACATGTATTTACCTGTATTTGTTTCTAATTTATCTATATTTGTTTCTCTATTGTTTTCTCTTGTTTTTAACCTATTGTGAAGCACTTAGGTCAACTCTGTTGTTTTCAAATGTGCTATACAAATAAATTTTGAATTGAATATGAATTAAATTGTTTAACCAGGGATCTGTTTTAAGTCTAAAACACTTATGAAGAACAGTTGAACAAGTGCCATTGAATAAAGTGAGCAGATGATCAGCACTTGACTTAAGGGAGTAATTGTCCAAGGGAGTACCAAAGTTCTTATAAACAGCAGAGAAATGTCCAGCAGTAGGAGGAGTGATGATGTGGAATTCATGCACAGGTAAAAGATTTTTAACTGGTGGACATGGCACAGAAATTTGGATTATAACAAGCATGTGATCAGAAAAGTTGAGCATGCAAATTTG
Organism: Copadichromis virginalis; assembly: GCF_057382275.1. Taxonomy (NCBI): domain Eukaryota; kingdom Metazoa; phylum Chordata; class Actinopteri; order Cichliformes; family Cichlidae; genus Copadichromis; species Copadichromis virginalis. Next base: position 307,843 of record NC_140618.1, read on the forward strand.
AATATCATATAGCTGCAGACCACAAGACAAAACTAAATCCAAAGTATGTCCATGCTCCTCGGTGGGACCCCTGACTGATTGAACAAGATTAAAAGAGTCAATAAGATTCAGGAAGTCTTTCACAAGAGGTTTTTGGGGGCAGCAAACGTGAATATTAAAATCCCCAAGGATTTGAATGCTTTCAAGTCTTGCCAAAATCCCAGATAATTAGACAGAAAAGTCTTGAATAAAATTCTTGTTAAACTTGGGAGGATAATAAACAAGGGCATACAGCACAGGAGAATACAGATCCATTAGAAATAATCATACTTCCAAACTGCCATAAATATCAGCAGTGGGCTGAGTTTTTAACAGTTTTTAAAAAACAGCTGCAAGAACTCTGCGCAACCAGTTTCCCACGGGGAGTTGAAAAACTTCCAGTTAGAGGGGATGAGTTCAGAAAAAAGGGTTAACTCACCAGGATTAAGCCAAGTTTCAGTCAAGAATAAAACATCCAAGTCCTCGGAGGTGAAGAAACCATGGAAGATGAAGTTCTTGTTAGCTAGCGATCTGGTGTTCACCAGAGCCAAGCTAGTTGAAATCAGGCCAGAGATCGGCTGGGATGCATTACCCAGTGGGCTGAGATTCTCTGAGACAACACTACCTCTACAGAGGCGAGGCACGCAATGCTGTGGAAGTTGGTCACGGAGGTTTAGTATTTCCTCACATATAGGGTCTTGAATAATCAGGCCCTATCTTATCTTTGTCTCCTCGGACCTGGGGTCCACATATGTGGTCATAACAGTTTGGGTTGTTTAGACCACAATGTCTGTGAAGGTTCTCAGTCATCCAGGTCATCGTAGTCTAAGGAGCTTGGAAAGAAAAGCGTCTGGACTTCTTTAAGTTGCTTGAAGACTTTTCACCTCTCATCCGAGAAGCTTCTTCAGTTCTAAGGTCAAATGGTTCAGGGGGTTGGGAAGCGCATCTGTAACTGGAAGGTCGCCGGTTCAATCCCCGGGCTCTCTGCCCTGGTCGTTGTGTCCTACCCCAGGGCAGCTGTGGCTACAACTGTAGCTTGCCTCCACCAGTGTGTGAGAGTGAGTGAATAGTGGCATTGTAAAGAGCTTTGGGTGCCTTGAAAAGCGCTATATAAATCCAATCCGTTATTCGTATTATTTAACCCTGTGGGAGTATACCCCCAAAGAGGGACAAAGGACCCCGTTGAAGATCCTCTACCTAATCACAAGAGCCAAGGCGTGAAAACGGGTGTAGATCACAATCAGCCAAGGTTTCGGGTGAGCTCATGTGATTTCCTGAGGTCAGGTGGCCCAGGGTGTGAGTGGGCATTAAGGCGTCTGGGAGGGGATCTCAAAACTTGATTATAGATGGCAGACACATGTCTGATCTTCTTTTCTGTGCATGTTTGCTGACTTTATAAACGTCCAATTAGGATAACCACATATTTGCTCAGTCTTCTTCCCAGATGTAAATGGCCTGGCCTGTATTTATATAGCGCTTTACTAGTCCCTAAGGACCCCAAAGCGCTTTACATATCCAGTCATCCACCCATTCACACACACATTCACACACTGGTGATGGCAAGCTACATTGTAGCCACAGCTGCCCTGGGGCGCACTGACAGAGGCGAGGCTGCCGGACACTGGCGCCACCGGGCCCTCTGACCACCACCAGTAGGCCCGGTGAAGTGTCTTGCCCAAGGACACAACGACCGAGACTGTCCAAGCCGGGGCTCGAACCGGCAACCTTCCGATTACAAGGCGAACTCCCAACTCTTGAGCCACGATCATCCCCACGATCATGTTTGGGAGCAAGGGTTATAATACCTTTGCAATACAAAGGACACCTCTATATTTAGTCAGATCTTACATCACCCAACTTGTCTTTCCCGACAGCTATTTTTAGGTTTTAACAGCATACTGGTAATATTGGTAAAACTTAAGTCTGTTGTTCCTCTCTGGCCTTATTGAAACTCTTGGCCACTTTCCTCTCTGTACTCTGTTGCTCACACACTTCCTTCTCGCTGTCTGACCTAATGGAGGATAAGTCATGAGGGAGGATCTCATCTGAAAGTTCAGCCAAATGCTAGTAACAGAGGGAGGGATATTCCAGATGAGAACTCACTCTTTGTCAAACACGTCGTTCTCCCTGTGGCCTCCTCTTTTTCAGTTTACAGTTTCTCCAGGCAAAGCTTTCAGTCTGGCTTCTAGAGAGTGACAGATGATAACAGTGTCTCATGCTATCAGATGCCAGAGGGAGTGGAGCAGTTGTCTGGCAAACCCAAACACCTGTATTCTGTCATTTATTTGACTGTTATCCCTTATACCTCCACCCTTCTTCGCTCTGCCTCCCTCTCCATCATTCACCTCACTCTGATCTCGCTGACTGTCTGTCAGAGAGAATCTACCAAGATTTCTGCAGCCTAGAGAAGAGTAGGTACACAATCAGTGTGCGCTGCTTTGATGGAGTGAACATGGAGGTGATTTATAAGCTGAAAAAAATTGTTTTCTTATGATGTCCTGGAGATGGACAATAAGAGGATAAAAAAGAAATGAGAAGAAAATAATTTATGTTGTGAAGAAGGAGAAAATTCAAATTTGAAATATGTAGCAGATGGTTTTGAAGGAAAGGTGGGGGATGGTTGCAGAGTAGATTTTCCACAAATATCAACATAAAGAGCTGAAGTCCTAACTTCACTCCAGACCAGCTGCAGGTACAGTAGTACCTGCACAAAGCGTGTCTTTGTCCTGCCTTCTTCCCTTCACTCCCGACCAGTCATGACAGATGGCTGCCCTTAAGGTTGGTTCTATCAGAGGATTTTTTTATGTGTCAAAAGGAAGTTTTTCCTGACTACTGTCGCCAAGTTCTTACTCATTTGGAGCTGCCTGACTGTTGGGGTGTTACTGTAGGGTCTTTACCCTTTTTTGTTGTGATTTGACAGTTTAAATAAAACATATCTGATTTGAAGTTTATACCTTCTTTAGTTATGAGTGAGTGCTATATTTTGTGGTCTCTATATCTGTTACACAAGAATAAATCAGCAATGACACACCAGTCTCCAGAAGTCAGTTTGAAAGCTGTCACTTCCTGCTAACCAACACATCAAAATTAAGAACTTCAGTTGATGAAAACGGTTGTCTCAAGCTGCTTTATATCACAAAGGAGAGACTGTTTTTTGTTACAGAGGAAGGTTTTTGTAACCTAGCAACAACAAACACTTGCAAATGATGTCAGAGCTGTTTACAGCACAAGAAATTCTGCTTGTTGATCCAGACATTGTGTACTCATTTGTAAGGTTATTCATATATTCATATATTTTATCATATGTTATTATCTTTAACCATATACTAGCTTATAATTGTACAGTTTTCTAGTCATCTTTCAAAGCACTTCTTTGGGCATGCATAAAGTCAGCTGTGAAATCCGATATTAAAAAACCCCCAAAACAAAACAAATAAAAAAACAATATTAAAGAAACCCCAAACAATCCAGCTCAGTTTTAAAATGAAGGGTAATTTTTAGGCCCCAACCAAAAAGGAAAAAAATGAGGACTCACAGAAATATGTCAAATCAAGTTTATTACAAAAACATAATAACAGAAAGGAAACGTGACAGCAGGCAGCTATGAAAGCAAAGGATAGAAGCTATGAAATGTGACCTCTGAAACGTAAACCTTTTACCATGAGGTCATATGGTGACATGGAGGGGGACAAAGAGAGTACCTGGAGAAAAGCTTAATAATTATTTTATTTGAGAACGAATAGATTTCTTCATTTTCAGTCTCAAAAGACCTGCAACATTGTTATTTTCATTTTACTTGTAATTCATGTTGATGATACTCACTTGCTCTTGCTCTTGACGAAGGCGTTCGCACTTTTCTCCTCTCCTCCTCTCCCTTAGCTTCCCTGCTTAGCGTCTTATGTCCTTGTCTAGTTTCATGTTTTTTTGTATTACCTGGCTGTAGCTCAGCTGGCAGAGCAGGTCAGCCAGCAGGTCAGCCACTAATTAGAAGGTCGGTGGTTCGATCCCAGGCTGCCTCCTGGCTGCATGCCAAATATCCTTGGGCAAGATGCTAACCCCGTGTTTGCCTACTGGTGGTGGTCAGAGGGCCCGGTGGCGCCAGTGTCCGGCAGCCTTGCCTCTGTCAGTGCGCCCCAGGGCAGCTGTGGCTACAATGTAGCTTGCCATCGCCAGTGTGTGAATGTGTGTGTGAATGGGTGAATGACTGAATGTAGTGTGAAGCGCTTTGGGGTCCTTAGGGACTAGAAAAGCGCTATACAAATACGGGCCATTTACCAGGCCATTTTTTCCCTGGAACACTCTCTCACAGTCTGTTCTCTAAAACCCAAAAGAGGAATTATGGATTTGATCAACTGGTCCCTAAATGCAATTGCCTGAGTGCTGAAGATACCTACCTATTTGGAACCATGGTAACAGGGTTCTGGCTGATCGGAGCTGGCTTGACTTATAGAAAGAATTAAGAAAGCGGAACGGCTGTTCAAATCCCGACAAGGCTGCCCACTGGGATTGAAACGATGGAAGAGGCGTGAGTTTCTCAAAATGGGCTCATTGAGTGCAGCACGGATAAGATCTTGGAGAGGCTACGGCTGCTGTGAATACTCAGAATAAGATCTCTGAGTGCAGACTGGATTACATCTTGGAAGGGCTCGCTCGGAATAACATCTCTGAGCGCAAATTGGATTACATCTTGGGGAGGCTCACTGTGGTCATGAGTTCTCAGAATCAGCTCTTTGAGCACAAGAATGACAACATCACAGAGCACAAGTTTGATAACATCATGGGGAAGCTCACGGCTCTCCAACGGGAGATTGAGAGACCTGTGTTGGACTGTTAGAACCGCTTTGAAATTCATATAAGCTGTTCGCACTAAAGTAAAAAGCACCATCACTTCATGCGGATACCCTTTCGGCGCCAGCTGCAGTCGCAAGGCTGGAGCTGAACAAAAACACCCTGATAACGACTGTGTTTAGTCTGTTCCTTTCCATTCCATGCAAGGCCACCTGGGTTGGCTGGAAGACTGTTTACTTAGCCTAGCAGGGCGAAGGACACTGTCTCAGCTGAACTATGGACACGCACACACATACATATACACTGATATGCACACACTCATCCCCCTCCCTTTCCAAACTCCTTCGATGCTTGTTCCCTCCTGGGAACACGGCGGGTCTGAGCCCGCGCTGGAATGGTAGCGCTGGGCAGGATGGCTGCTGTGTTTGCTTCAGATCACTCCTCACCCCCCACCCGACCCTGTGGCTTGTCACGTGCTCCATAATGTTGTGCTGTGGACATTTATGTGCTTTTTTGTGCAGAGGAGTTTTTTTGTTTTCTGTTCTCATGCTGTCCTCCCAGGAGCCCAGCATGAGTAGAGGTCTCTTTTTTTCCTCTTGTACTCTCCCATTGTAGTGTTTATTTCAGTGTTTTTTTCTGTAACGCTACCGATCTCCGACCTGTATCCCCATGTGATGTATGTATTGTGTGTGTAAGGTCAGGGGGTCCTATTTCACTACAGGGCAACCTGCACGTGGCGAATAAAGCCTTGATTGATTGATTGATATGGCACGCTAAGTGAAGAAAATCACAAACCAAAATGGAGTATATATAAAATAAGAGGTTTCCACAGTTCTCAGTTTTTGCCTTTTGTAGTAAAGACCACTTTTCCTTTTCCTCTTCATCCAAACAATGTCACGTCCACAGAGCTTCACTCTAAACACAGGCATCCTTCACAGCAAATCCAGCATGTCCAAATTAACACTGTCGGATTTGATTTCAACACTATTAAAGTGTCTATATGGGTCCACACCAGAGAGTGTTAATTTAACTCTTTTTGGAGAGTTGGTATGTTAATTCTGATTTAGTGTTAAACACCAAATCTGTCTGAAGTTGATAATTTAACACTTGGTGTTAAGAGTTTATATATTAACTCTCAAAGAGTATTTTAGTTTAACTACGTAAGAGTTATCTTCTAATTCATTCTAAAAAGCGGGAATTTTACTGTTCTGAACTTCTAGAAATTTCTTTTGGAAATAAACATTTACTAAAAAGATGCAATGGTTTTTGAAAAACATTTATTCTGAACTGTGCACCACAATTTCAAAACATTTTCTGAAAGATGTAACAGTATACATGTTCTCACTTTCATTAGAATTTTGTTTATCAAAAGGTCTGACATGGTAAATGCAAATAACAGCATTCTCATCACTTATTTCTGTCACTTGTATCCAAGCGATCCTCGACCGCATCTTTACAGCGCCCGATTTGAAGAGCAAGCTGGTGATGGTTAACGTTGCTGAAGCTATTATGGAGAGGGATCCCCGCCTTCTCCAGCTCCCGGACTCACCTGCCATAGTTGCTGCCTTTACCAGGATAAAGGAGATGCTGCAGGCCCAGGAACTGTCGAGTCAGGAAATGGCTTACAGCACCCACCAGTCACAACAACCCCACAATCAGTCATCTCCATTGCTGCCTCCGGAACCTGAGTGTGTTCGTGTCGGTTCGCTGAGATTCGCCACAGCGTCACCACCTCTCAGCTCACCAGTTTCCACGCCCTCATCACAGTCTCGCCATACTTCTGTCACAGTTCAGCGCGAGATAGCACTGGACACCATAGACTTAGACCACGACGAGTGCCAGTCAATATTCTGCGCTCTGTTGGAGGAGGAGCTCCGGTGGAAGCCATGGCTCATTCCGGAGCACGAGCCCTCTTTCCGGGGAACTCCGGGGGACCTCGGAGTTATCAGGGACTTCCACCCATCGCTCCGCCGTCTGCCGCTTCAAAGAAGAAACGGCGCGCGCGCCACCGACGCTCCGTATCACAAACGCAAGTGAGTGATTACATTTTGGCTCCTCATGTTTTCTCTCAGGAGGTTGTTGAATTTGACACTACTTTTCCGGTTAATGAGCCCGGCTATAAAGAGACTGTTTGCCCTGGAAATGCTAGCCCTCAGGCTCAGCTAAGCTGCTGTGGGACTGATATCCAGGCCGGTTTGGAGCCGGAGACGGAGGTACAGCTGGTGCAGCCAATTTCAGTGTAAGCCGGAGGGCCCGGGGAGCCCGTCCAGCCTCATGCTTCGTCTGCTGGAGGTTCAGGAGAACCCAGCCAGCCTCATGCTTCGTCTGCTGGAGGTTCAGGAGAACCCGTCCGGCCTCACGCCACGCCAGCTGGAGGGCCCGAGGGGCCCGTCCGGCCACCTTCTGCTTCATCACTTGCGCTTGCCGTATCGCCACCTGCGCTACTGCCTGCTGCTTTTGCGACTAAGCCCGAGGACGACACCTCGCCTAGTTCTGCTATACCTCAGTCTGAGGACTTATATAAACTCATTCCACCCACTTTAGACTGTGTGTGGCTTCAATTTACACAACCTCCTACCACGTCAGCTGGGGGGCCCGAGGAGCCTGCCCAGCCACCACCTGTGGTTGCAGCGCCACCACCTGCGGCTCCCGTGCCGCCGCCTGCAGGACCACCACCTGCCGCGCTACCGCTTGCTGCTTCTGCGCCTCAACCTGAGGACGACGCCTCACCTGGTTCTGCCACACCTCAGTCTGAGAACTCATACAAACTCATGTCGCCCACTATAGACTGTGTGTGGCTGCAACTTACACAGCCTCCTGCCTCGTCAGCTGGAGGGCCCGAGGAGCCCGTCCAGCCTCCTGCCTCGTCAGCTGGAGGGCCCAAGGAGCCCGTCCAGCCTCCTGCCGCAGCTTCATCATCCTCTCCTGCCGCAGCTTCATCATCCTCGCCTGCCGCAGCTTCATCATCCTCGCCAGCTGCTTCACCTGGTCCAGCTTCGGCCTGTGCTTCGCCTGGTCCAGCTTCAGCCTGTGCTTCGCCTGGTCCAGCTTCAGCCTGTGCTTCACCTGGTCCAGCTTCAGTCTCAGTTTCTGCTTCACCTGGTCCAGTTACAGCCTGTGCTTCGCCTGGTCCGGCCTTAGTCTCAGTTTCTGTCTCGCCTGGTCCAGCCCCTGCTTCTGCCTCGCCTGGTCCGGCCTCTGCCTCGCCTGGTCCTGCTCCTGCTTCGCTGTCACTTGGTCCAGCCTCGGCTTCTGCTTCTGGTTCGTCTGGTCCGGCTTCGGCCTGTGTTTCGCCTGACCCGGCTTCGGCCTCGGCGCCTGTGTCGCTATCGTCAGTTCCAGCCTTGGCTTTTGTTCTTGCTTCGCCTCCGCCTGGTCCAGCTTTGGCCTCAGTTTCTGTGTCGGCCTCGCCTGGTTCTGCGGTTGTGTTGCTATCGCCCAAGCCTCATTTTGCCCCTCGGGATCGCCGGCCGCTTTCCGGGCCATCTGCTGGACATCATTGCCGTCCGGGTCGGCCCCCTGAACTTTTGATCTCTGGCCTGCTGTGCTCTCGGCCTCCGGGTCGGCCCCCGGAACTCATGGGTTTTGGCCTTCTGGACCGTTGGCCTCCTGGTCGGCCCCCTGAACTTTTGATCTCTGACCTGCTGTGCTCTCGACCTTCGGGTCGGCCCCCGGAACTCCTGGGTTTTGGACTGCTGGACCTTTGGCCTCCTGGTCGGCCTCCCGAACTTTTGTCCTCTGTTTTGTTTTGCTGTCGACCTCCGGGGCGGCCGCCTGAACCGCTTCGCCATTCGCTCCTGTTCTGCCGGGTTCATGGTCGCCCTCCTGAAGCTGGGTCTCGGACTCTTGTGCCCTTGTTGTTTTTGGCCTGTGTGCTTCTGGTGCTTTGTTTTTGGTTTTGTTTCCAGCCCTCCTTCCTGGTCCCCCTCCGCCCGCCCTGGGTGGGTTGTTGTGGTTTTGTGTTTGTTTTCTGGGTGTTTTCGGGCGTCTGGAATCCGCCCTTAAGGGGGGGGGGCTCTGTCACAGGCTGGGTCTCCGACCCAGCACTCAGAGTTTTCTTTGTATTTTTTGATATGTTAGTTTTTGTGTTATTTCCTATTTTGCCTTTAGTTTAGGCAGTTATTGGTTATTGTTCCTGGGTTTTCTATGTTTTGGGGTTTGGTATTTATTCATCACGTATTAGGTCTGTTAAGTTGTGTTGTCATGTTTAGTTTTAGTATTTCCTGTTTTATTCTGACAATGTCATGTGTTCTCTGTTAATTGTATTTAGCTTTTCTCTCCTGGTCCTGTCATTAGGTTTATGGCTGTCAGCTGTTTCCCCATATGTTTCCACTTCCCCTGATTACCTCATGTCTGTATTTAAGCCTTTTGTGTTCTTCATGCCATTGTCGGGTCGTCTGTTTATTCTGCCCTAGTTCTAGCCTGGTTCTGTTTATTTTGACCTCAGTCTTAGTTATGGTTTTCATCTGTTATTCATCATTAGTCTTAGTCATAGTATTTGCTGGTTATTTTCCATCACAGTCATAGTTTAGGTTTTGGTCTCAGTACCGTTTAGTGTTTTGTTTCTTAGTGTTTTGTCAGTTTACTTTGGTTTCCTGGTTTACTCCTGCCGTCATCTAATAAAGCCTCACCTTTCTGTTAAAACCTTACTACTCCTTGTCGTCATCTGCTTTTGGGTCCTGTTTCCACTCACATCGGCGCACCCCGCCGTGACAATTTCTTCAATACAATGTGCATGTCCTTCATTCATCCCTTTGTGGAACTTCAACGCACTTCTGCTCTCCCCCATATTCCATCTTCACAAGCATATCCTGTGCGGAGATTGAATAAAAATTAGTTGACACTAATTAATGGCACAAATAATCCAGTAAACAATTGCAGCACAGTAAAAAAAAAAAAAGGAATCCTTTTTGAGCCATTACTTGTGTAAAGTATTTTCCCAAAAGACAAAGATACAGGCAACAGGTAATACTGAACTAAATGTAAAACCTCAACCTTTTAAATTTTTACCTAAACCGTGTGCACAAAACTCTGGAGGGATCTATGCTAACGTAGAACCCAGTCAGGACGCCTGCTACTGCTGTTTGCTCGGTTTTTTTTTATGGGCGATCGTTTTCAGGCTTCAAGCAGCACCATTATACCAACATTTCACATTCTAGACATTGTTTTATTTGTATTTGACCAAAAGTTTGACTGAAAATTCACATGCAAGCTTTTTTTCAAGGCTGTGGTATTTGCCCGCAAACAATACCTTTCAGCTAGCTAAAACAGAATATTATGCTATCAGCGAGCAACATGGCTAATGCCTTTCACACAGCTTTGTCTCAACTCCAAAGAGCCACAGAAGTAAAAGCTCATAATAATTGAAACAATCTTTGAAAAAATGACTTACCAAGCATGGCAAACAACTCAAATATGTAGAGCAAAATGTTCTGAAACGGCTTCACTTCAGCTTCGATTGGAGCCGTGCTGGGGGCGGAGTCTGTGAATTTACTCTGTTGGTGTCATAGCCCCTGTAGGAGTTCAGAGTTAAGAGGTCAAGAGTTAATGTTTCCATTATAACACCTCCAGATTTGACAGAGAAACACTCCTTTTTAACACTCAATTTTAACTACTTCATTTTACACCTCAGAGTTACATTAAAAGAATGTGACTCTGCTTAGAGTAAAATTAACTCTACTTTTGCAAGAAGACTATTAACACCAAAAAATTTAATACTTTTGAATTTGCTGTGTTGTTGGTGTTTGACAGCAAGCACAAACACTGCTGTTTGGGGATTTGGGCTCAGTAGCAGGCTGGAAAAACATTTAGGAGGTGTAGGGTGGTATTTGAAATCAAACTGCTGTTTGGGGAGTGAGTGTGGGTGTCTCGAGTCATACATGTTAGACAGGCGAGTATTACACATCTGAGGGAATGAGATCTGACAAGGCAGATGAATAGAGCAGCTGATCTAAAGCCTATATTATTTTGCTATTGAAAAATGTAAAGCTCTAGTCCAAAGGAAACTGCGACCACTGTCCCTTTATCATGTTTTATTAGCTTGATCATTTCTGTGCTATAGGGATATCCTGGCGCACAAGATAAAAACTTAACTTAGAATTCCGGATTAGCTTTGACACATTTAAGAGGACAAATAGGTCTGTGGATCATGTGGGAAGTGAATTCAACCAACCTGTCATGGTCCAGTTTCCCTCTTAAGAATTTGTTCAGTTTGGTTGTGACTTTTATTGAGATTATTTCTTCTCTTCCTTGTGATTCGTTGTCTTTCTGTTGTTCTGATACTTCCCATTGTATTTTGAGGTTATGATATGTGGCTCTGGTTGCTTTACCACCTATTTCTCTCCTTCCTAACTGGCTGCCTTGATTAGTTTTACCTGTGTTCAGTTGTTTTCACTTGTGTCAAATTAGCTCTCTATGCTGTCTGTATTGTCATGTTCCCATATGTTCTCAAGAACCAGATGTTTTGATCTCAGTTTGTCCATTTATTCGGTAACACAGGCAAAAGGGCCGTTAACTCTGGGCAGAGTGCTCTCATACAACACCTCACTTCAGCCCTGCACAGTCACACAACAACAAGGACCCCCCTCCCCTTCTTGCACACTCCCTTTTTCCTGCAGCACAACTAAACATGTATCTTAAAGAAATAACAACAGTGTGTAGAGATAGCCAACCTGTCACTGGAAAATAACATTTAACCATCGTTACACTGCCCCCCCTCCCCCCCAGCAATAAGTTCCTTGTCCCCGAGGGAACTACACAGTCTCTGAAGCAGGGGGTAGTCTACTTTCCCTCCTTGGCTTCCTGAGCCCCTGGGGGGTAGACGGAGCTTTGGGGCTTTAAGGTGAAGAGCCCGAGGGAGGGGAACGCAGCTCCGGCAGGGGGTCCCTCTATGCAGGGTCATGGGGGCTCTGTACACGTCTCTCATGGAAGGAGGGGAAGGATTGTCCTCTATAGGGGGCCATGTGGTCTCTGTGCACTTTCCTCCCTCTAGGAGGCAACTGCACCATGTAAACAACTTCCCCCACTCGTTCCAGGACGCTGCAGGGCCCCACCCAGCTGCTATCCAGTTTAGGGCACCGTCTTTTCTTTCTCTTTGGACTGTAGACCCATACCAGCTCCCCAGCACAGAAGTGCCTCCCCTTAGTGGTGATGGCATAATTCACCACTATTTTGAACCAAGATGGCGCCTGGGTTTTGGCACACCGTCTATCGCTCTCTTTTAGTTGTTTTATTTTGTTGCTTTTAGTTAATTTTGTGCAACATGTCAGCCCTACATTGTTTTATGATCGCCAGACATTATTGGAAATAGGTTCATGTACCCAAGTTTTAGCTCGGTTTGGAAAGGACAACCAAGGCTTTCTGCCTCCCTATTTGGAAGTAACACCACCACACTGGTGTTCCTTACCACTGCCACTGGATGTGCGGAAGCGACGCAGGAGACAGGGTAACCGTGGAGGTCGCCTCGTCAAGCTGAGATTCAGGATTTCTGGTTTTCCTCATGAGCTTCGCTCCATTTGTCGATCCTGCCTGCGACTCTTGGTGCTGTTGCGTGTTTTAAACCCGGTGGAATCATGTTTGGTTCCTGTTGTGGGATCTCTCGAGAAGGATTCTGCAAAATCCCCTCCTCCCTGACATCTGCGTTGGCGTGGAGTGGACCGAACAAACCTTTGACCTGTGGATCTGGTTGTTACTGCCTCAGAAGCTACCGACCCAATTCCTCTCAGGTTGGGTTTAATTAATGCCAGATTGGTGGCAAATAAGACATTCATTTTGAAGGAATTTTTCTCTTCCCATGCGCTGGATTATCTTTGCCTGACTGAAACTTGGATTCCACCCGGTGAGTTAAGTGCCTTTTCTGAATTATTGCCGGCTGGCTGTGCCTTCTTTAGTGTTCCGAGAGTTTCTGGTCGTGGAGGAGGGCTAGCTGTTGTTTTTAAGGCACATCTTGACTTTAAGCAGATATCCCCATCCACATGCCACACCAGTTTTGAACTCTGTTTGTGCAAACTGGGCCACTCGTCTTCGCTGTTGTGTGCAATTGTTTATCGGCCCCCGAAACATAATAAGGAGTATTATATGAAAAGTCTAGCAATCTCCTATGTGACTCATAAATATTACTTTTGTGTTACTTATTTTCCTCTATAAACTTTAATTGACTTCTACAGTGGCCTATTTTGTTAATGGCATGAGTTATCTCAAAAAGTTTCTCCCCTTTAGCATTTGGCATTTTCCCAACAATATAATCTAGTACCATAATCTACACCCAGTCAACAAAACAGAATTTTCTTAAAGCAAACATCAGCAACCCAAAATCAGCAGCCAAAAGATTAAGTCTGCAAAGCATCCCCTTTCTGTCCCCAACCTAGTCAATTGTTTGTCCCCCTTTATTCATGCTAACCCACATTCACTCATTCACACACATTCACTCAAAATAAAAACGCTTGTCTATCATTTTTGGTCTGGATTGACACGCCGCAATCCTTTTAGACCGGAACTCGAGGTTCCCACAGGTGGCCTTCTCCTCAGCCCATTGTAATCTGGAAAAGGTCACCTTATATTTGCTCTCCCGAAAAATTTTCAGCGCTGTTAATTCTATCTTGCAGGCCTGCTTACAAAAAATGAGAAAAAAGAGAGCTGATTATTAGCTCAACAAAACACAAAATATAATCACCTGACAGGTTTTCTCTAAGTGCACTGTTAAAATTTTAAAGGGCCCAATTCTAGACATGTCCATGTTTACTAAAACTCCCTCTTTTAAAATAAGAAAACAACCCAAACCTAACTGACAGAATCCACCCATCACTCAAACAACAACCCCAAAGATCTTAAACACAGAAAGATTTTGCTTATTAATCTATCGAAATGTTATGGAGATTAGAACTTCAGGGCCACAAAAGTTTTGCCCTTCTCTTGGTTTAATTAATACTTACATAGTCTGAAATCAGACTTAAAATCACTCCCTCTGTTAATTTTTCCCCACATCATATCTTAGTGGTTGGCCTCAGATTCCACAGCATCCTGAGAGTCCGAGGTCAACTGACACAATTTCACCTGCTAAATACAAATAAAAAATCTTGTTAAAAGCCACAGTTTGCACACAGTAATGTTCCCCTTTAAGCACTTTAACATACTTAGATTTAGCATAAGATATAAACACGTTATAACAATGTGTCATCACTAAATTATAAATTTCTTGTCCAAATCTGCACTTCTAAACAGACCTGACCACCTTATTTAATTATCCTGCTACTTTACCATTATATATTTTACCAACTAATTCTTCTCAGCCTCTGCTATGTTTCCTCCATTCAAAGCCTCAGTCACACAGACACACAGGAAGCTTCTTTCTCACCACTCATTTCATCTAATTTGCATACTGAGTCATATCTCAAAAAGTTGAGAAGAGAAATGCATATTTAAATCTTACCACATTATTAAATTATTTAAATTTTCTTCCTAGAGTAATCACTTGTTTTGCTTAATCGACACAAGAGCACTTCCAATTTACTATTTTAAAATTACTTCAAGCTTTTAATCACTTTTCATTTTCACCAACTTGTCTCTTGTAATGGAGCTTTCCCGAGCTATTCCTGTCATGGGCTGGGTCTGTGACCCAGTATTTGAGTTCTTATATGTATCTTTTGTATTCATTTGTGCCCTAGTTTAGCTCACCTAGTTAATTTCTAGATTGCTGTTTAGTCTTGTTCCTTAGTTGTTTATGTCATCTCCCCCTGGTTCATGCGTCATGTCTGCGTGGTTATGTTTAGTTCATGTCATGTCTGATCTCCATGTTTCCTGTTTTACTTTGAAAGTCTGTATTCAATGTCAGTGTATTTATTTTCGCCTCTCCTGTCCTGTCGTTAGGTTCATGTGTGTCAGCTGTGCTCCCATGTGTGGCCACTTCCCCTGATCATCCCTCATGTGTATTTAATCTCTGTGTTTCATGTAGTCTGTGTCGCGTCGTCTGCGTTCCCACCCTCCATGTTGTCACAGCCAGTCTTAGTATTCATAGTTATGGTTTCCTGTGTCTTCATAGTTTTTCCTAGTTTTACTTTCCCAGTTTAGTCATAGTTTAGTTTGTCACTGCGTTTCTGCCTTGTCTGCACTCCTTGTCACCAGCCACAATAAAGGCTCGCTTTCAGTTAAGTTTACTCCAGTCTACTCTCGTGTGTTCGCACCTGGGTCCACCACACACACCACTGCACGGTCTGCCTCCGCAGATCGTGACAATTCCTCAACTTCAGGGTTTAAGTGTGTTCACACTATTTTAACACTGATAAACAGACTCACATGCTCAACATGCTGTCTAATCCTCATAAGCTCTCTTGTATTTGTAAGGTTAATGCATTTTCTGTTTGTGTGTGTGATTTTGTATACGTTTCTTTTTGCAGTGTTTCAGACTCCTTCACAATTTTCCCACTTAAGCAGTCAGTTTTCTCTTTCCCAAATTTACTAACCCAAATTTTGATTTCCCACCTTAAGTAACAGCATTCCTTGTCCTCAGCCAATTCAACCAGAAATTCGGCCTGAACATTCCCAGTGATGTTAACCTATAACTCTCTTCCGACCGCCGCATGTGGAAAATTGATCCAGGTCTACTTTGCCCCTGAAAATAACAAAACTGAGACATTTTCATTATTATCATGAGTGCTTAAACGACCCACTTCTCTCTCTCTGGCCAGAAATGCCAACTTATTTCATGTATTCACCTGGATAAATGTAAGCGTGTTCTTCCTTGTGTTCATGTTATGTGGTCATGTTAATGGAGTGTAAGCTGCTTTTTCATTGCATATGCATTTTATCATCAGGTTTAACTCTGCCTCTTTGCACTGAGCTGTGGATTCAAACTATCTCAATCCTGCTTCTCCCCAAAAATAATTTCACATGTAACCATTTGTATATGTGTGTTTTCTACTCATTAATCTAATTGTTAGTTCATTTCTCTCTTTATTTTTACCTTTTTTTTTGTCTCTTTGTTGTGATGTGGTGAACATTTCTAAACCTTCATGAATTCAGCCTTCAATCCAATTTTCCCATATGCATCACTATATAATGTCCAGGTTCACCTCTGACTGTTCTAACAGTCTTCTGTGGGGCCTTGGAGATCAACACAGGCCCAAATCAGCTGTTTCTTCTCTCCATTGCTTCTCTCTCGATCTTTTCAATCTTTTTTTGAGGATTACTCCAAGCATGGCAAATCTGAAAAAATCAGTGTCCAGTGCTTCCACACAGTTGTTTATCCCAGTGTTCAACTTCCCAGCTTAGAGTTCAGAGTGCATGTCCCATCACGTGCTTTCTTACATGCTGCTGCTGGAGTCGTCAGTGTTATAGTTCGGTTGCACTGTCTTTTGCCTGCTGTTAATTCTTCACAGTGTTCTGTCTGTCTTCTGTCTTCATCAGGAGATTGATTGTCCTTTAAGCTTCTTCTCAGGATAACGAGACAATGAGAGGTGAAGCTGTCAAATTTTAAGCCAAAGCCTGGCCTGTTTTCCTACCAATTCTGTTACTCTATGCTTTTGCCGCTGTACTCGTGTTTTCAGGTTGAGAAGAGTCCACCTGTATTGACACACTAAAACATTCAATTAATATCCTTTTCTTTTCTTAAGACATCCATTAGCTTCATCTGCCTAGATCTTAACTCGTCTCTCTCTCTCTGGGTGCACACTTCACACACCAGCCAGTTTCCTTTTATGGGCATGCATAGTTCCTGTCACACACACATATATCTTGATCTGTTTCTCTCTTTTTCTGTTTCTACAGGCTAATTGAACTCTTGTTTGTTTTTTTGTTTTTTGTTTTTTATATTTACAGTCTATAACCCCTCTGTAATTCTGCTAAGTCTTGATCTAAAAACAATGCACCCTTAGTTCACGCACACACACTTTTAAATATACTAAGTTCTTTGGTTTTGCAAGCATTCACATCACAGTCTTCAGCGTGCTCAGCAGAGCTCTTTCAGACATCAGGACAATTAACAGTTTTCCACGCATATCACCATTCTTTCAGCTCAGTTTTGTAGCATCCACGCAATACTTTCATCAGCATGTTACACTCCCCCCTAAACTTCCTTAAAAAGTAAAATAAAATAAATCGTCTCACACACACACACCATGCCCTTTTTCTCTCAACACAATGTGCACCTTTAATCATTCATCCAAATGACAATTTTACACTCCATTTATACATTCACACATTTATATATAACAAAAGACTGCCACTGACGGCTAAGAGAAATTATTTCCATTACCATATCACCTCTTCAAAACCGATATTAATCATCATTTCACATATCACATTTTCCAAACCTCAGCACCGGTACACCTAAGTTTTCCCTTGATTAATTTAAAAGCCTCTAAGCCCAGGTCCAACCTTGCTGGTCAATCAACCCGCTTCGGGAACGCCCTCACCGATAGCGGTCAAATTTCTAGGCCCTATGTTAATTTATAAGCGCTCCCCGCAGCTCGACAGGAAGCCTTAAAGCTTTACTTAAAGCTCACCTGTCAGCCACGTTGAAATGGTCACCCCTGAGTCTAACTCTTCACTCAAACAGCGCAGTAAAAAAAAGGCCCCTGACCACTTGGTTTTTAACAGGTTCCAGAAGTCCTGCGGGTACCACCCGGATGCCAGGCCTGACAGATTTTATAATTTAGTTTAATTTCCACTACTGAGCCAATTTAACGGTAACAATCATCAATTCAGTTGACAACTAATTTAGAATTCATCCAATGTGCACAATTTTCAACAGGCTTGCGATTACCTATACTCTTTTAGACCGGTCTGTTGTCCACCTCATATCAGATTGTACCTTAAGGTCCAAATTAGTCCCCTCAGCCATACAAGAATCCCGGGTCAATGGCACCAAGTGTTAAATTCTGGTTCTTTTGGATTCTTTAGGGCCAAAAAGACAGGGCTCAAAGTGGTCTTTTACTTTAAAAATGATCTTTAATTAACATATCCTGGATATGGAGACCTGAACACACGAACACACAAGCTCAGGTCTCAAGCACAAACGGAAGCCTAGGTATTTATATACTTGCTCTCTAGTGTGCATCAAACAGCCTAGTTGGTTTCACTTTCACTTGATTCTAGCTGCAAAAGCACGCTCTGCAAAAGCATGCAGTTTCCTGTCAGCCTGTGACCTAGTCTCAAAGCTGGCCTTCTTTTATACATAAAACAATATAATCAGCAAATAAGATTCAAAATATATATTTCAAATCTCAAAAGCAGTTTCAGGCCTGCAGCTGCCACCCTCTCCAACACTTTTCTCAGGGCATCCAGGGCAGCATCAAAGGAGCTCCAGTGTACTAGAAGGTTGTCGAGGTAGACCTGACACCGTTGCCGTGGGACACCAGCCGGCACACTGTCCATAAGCCTATGGAAAGTAGCAGGAGCATTGCAAAGAACACAGCTCAGGACTTTGAACTGCCATAGTCCCCTGTTGGTGCAGAAGGCTGTCTTCAGTCTGAACTCAGGGAACAGTGGCACCTGCCAGTAGCCACTCCGCAGGTCCAGGGTGGAGAACCAGGAGGATCCGGCTACTAAATCGAGAGACTCGTCAATCCTGGGAAGGGGGTAGGAGTTTTTGTCACTTTGTTGAGTGGTCTGTAGTCCACGCAGAAATGCATCCTTGGGCAGTTTTCCTTAGGCACCATCACCACAGTGGAGGCCCACGGGCTGTCGCAAAAAATCCAGCCCAAGGATGCAGGTATCCTGCACGTCAGCCACCCAGGCAGCATAAGGCACACGGAGGTCTCCCACCTTAAACTGGAACACTCCCTCCCTCTAATCGGGGCCAGGTCACTGGTTACAAGTCACACATTAGTTGGTTGCACAGCAGCTCTGGTAGGGACGACATCAGTTTGGACCAGCGTTGGATTGGACACCGTGTCCAAATTCAAATTCAAATTCAAATTCAAATTTTATTTTTTTTATTTGTCACGTACACAGTCATACACAGTGCGATATGTAGTGAAATGCTTGGACAACTGCTCGTGACCTAAAGAAAAAAAGGAAAAGGCTATGAATAAGATAGGAAATAAATATGAAAAATTAAAAAGGGTAAATTTAACTAGGAAGGAATAAAATATAAATTAAGGTTAAAAATGAAATAACTGTACAACACAAATTAGAATGAAGGGTAAATTTGACTGGGAAAGAATAAGATAAAATA
The DNA here is from genome assembly GCF_057382275.1 of Copadichromis virginalis. NCBI lineage: Eukaryota > Metazoa > Chordata > Actinopteri > Cichliformes > Cichlidae > Copadichromis > Copadichromis virginalis. The sequence continues at coordinate 326,819 of NC_140618.1, forward strand.
TATAAATTAAAGTTGAAAATAAAATAACTGTACAACAAAATACACAATATAGAACTATATAAGAATGTATGAGAAATATAAATAAATATATACACAATAACAGCAGCTGTACAAGTATTAACTGGAAATGAAGAATATAATGTCCAGTGTTGTCCAATCCACATTATGTCTTGTGCAGTGCAAATATGCTTAAAGTGATTTAAGTGATGAAGTGAAAACAATGTCCAGAATGTCCAGTGTGTGTGTAAGAACTATATGTGTGGGTCAGTACTGTGTGGTGGTGTGATTGAGAGACCGTATCGCCTGCGGGAAGAAGCTCCTCCTCAGTCTCTCTGTGTTGGTCTTCGGGGAGCGGAATCGCTTTCCTGACCTCAACAGAGAGAACAGTCTGTTGTTGGGATGGCTGAGGTCCTTCACGATCTTCCTGGCCTTGGTCCAGCACCGCCTGCTGTAGATTGAGTTCAGGTCAGGGAGCTCGGAGCAGTCCAGAAGGGCTGTACAGGCCACCCCTGCAATCGTTACCGGAACATGGCAAAAGTCGCCAACCTGGATCCAGCCCACAGCGATGACTGCACCGGGTGGAAATGGCAGTGGTGTGGGGATGCTGTTCTCCCTGGCCCGTGTACTCCCACCTACACGGGCCCGTGGGCATTTCCCTTAACCGCTGCAAGCTGGGGGCACTGCCTGATAAGCTTCCTCTAAGCTTTTCACCAAGTTGACGGATCTAGGACGCAGCTCATCACTGTGTCAGTGGATCCTCAACTTCCTCACAGACAGACCCCAATCAGTGAGGGTGGGAAAACAAGTCTCCCCCTCCATCTCACTCAGCACTGGAGTGCCTCAGGACTGTGTTTTAAGCCCCCTGCTGTACTCACTGTACACTTATGACTGTGTAGCCACATCAGACACCAGCTCCATTGTCAAGTTTGCTGACGACACTGCTGTTGTGGGCCTGATCTCCGACAACATCGAGACGGCCTACCTGGAGGAGATTAGGAACCTGGAGACCTGGTGCCAGGAGAAAACCTCCTCCTAAACATCAGCAAGACTAAGGAGCTGATCGTGGACTTCATTACAAAGCAGGCGAGGAATTACAAACCCCTCATCATCAGTGGCACGCCAGTGGAGAGAGTGGACAGTTTCCGATACCTGGGTGTCCACATCACTCAGGACCTGTCATGGTCCTGTCACATCAACACCCTGGTTAAGAAAGCCCGTCAGCGTCTCTTCTTCCTCAGAAGACTTAGTGACTTCCATCTGCCACTGAAGGTGCTCAAGAACTTCTACTCCTGCACCATCGAGAGCGTCCTGACGGGAAACATCTGCACCTGTTTTGGGAACAGTACCAAGCAGGACAGACGAGATCTGCAAAGAGTGGTGCGCTCAGCCGAATGCATCATTCAATCAGAGCTCTCTGACCTGCTGTCCATCTACACCATCGTTGCCAGACCAAAGCTAGGAAGATTATGATGGACCTCTCCCATCCCAACAATGGACTCTTCTCACTGTTGAGATCTGGGAAGCGCTTCCGCTCCCTTAAGGCCAAAACAGAGAGAATGAGGAGGAGCTTCTTCCCCCAGGCTATTTGGGCCCTGAACCAGGTGTAGGACTGGACTCTCACACACATCACCACACGCACCACCACACATTTCCTATAATCCTATAATTCCTATAATTTATGATCTTTATAATCTTTATAATCTCTTCTGCTATTTCCACATTCTTTACTGTAAATTCCTAAGTTAATTTGTAAATTTTGTAGTAAACTGTAAATTGTAAATATTGTAAAACTTTTCTTCTGTCATTTAATGGTCGGGTATTGTACAGCTACAAGCATTTCACCCCCATGTCATACTGTGTATGGTTGTGTGTGTGTGTGACAAATAAAATTTGAATTTGATGAGGTGTCCGCCTTGTCCACATCCCCGGCAGCTCTGCGGTTGGTGGCGTGGGCCAGCCTGAGGGGAAAGCGACTGCAGAGCAGCCGTCTGGACCAAACTGCGCAGGCCCGCTGGCATCTCCATATGCTCCACAGGTGCTCTCACCACATGTGTGTCATCAGCGCCCCCAGAGGATCCTGCAAGCATCTCCCTCTCCAACGCTAACTCCAGGGCTGCACTGAGTGTGGGCGGTCGAGCAAGTTGAATTTGCATACGGCGCTGTTTAGGGCTCAGGGCCTGCAGGAACTGGTCCTGAGCTAACTCCGCCTGCACTGATGGTGGCATGTTGTCATACGCCCTCCGGCAAAGACATTCGACTTCATGGGCCAAAATGTGAAGGGGCTCTCCTGGCAATCTGCGTCTGTTGTGGAACTCCGACCTCAGCAGCACTGGCTGGTTATACTGCCCGAAACGTCTTCCTGCACCCATTAACTCCCTTTTTCCTGCAGCACAAAAAAACAGTTGATCCAAGATGGCGCCGAGTATGGCAGCCACGTCACAAGCTCCCCCAAGCAACAGCTGGTTTTTGTGTTTAATTTTCCTTTTCCTTTATTTTTCACGAGTAGCACGTCTCTTTGTGTACGACTGACAAACCTTACTGGACATAAGAGATGGACTTTCTCATCATTTTCCGGAGTTCAAGTTTAGCAACAACGACCCTCCGTTTGCAGACCCCCCATTCATCTCACCTGAGACGCCTTTGTTCTGGGCCCCTGGAGGCCGCAAACGCCGATGCAGAAGGAGAAGAGCTGGCGTTCTGGTTCAACTGAGACGGCGCACTAACAGACCACCGCTACCCAGTTTATTACTGGCTAATGTGCAGTCTCTGGAGAACAAGCTGTGCGAGCTTCGGGCACGGATCTCATTCCAGCAAGAGATGCGGGACAGCTGCGTGATCTGCCTCACAGAAACATGGCTATTGGACAAGGTACCGGATTCCGCAATACAACTACCCGGGTTCTTTGTGCACCACACGGACAGGTCTCCGGAGCTTACTGGGAAAAGCAGAGGCAGTGGTGTGTGTTTCATGATCAACGACAGCTGGTGTGATTATGCGAACGTTCACCCGGTCAAATCCTTCTGCTCACCGGACCTGGAGTACCTGATGATTAAATGCTGGCCATTCTGGCTACGGAGTGAATTTACAGCAAGGATTATTACAGCTGTTTACATTCCCCCACAAGCCGACACTGACCGAGCACTCAAGGAACTGTACAGCGGGATCAGCAGTGAGGAAACCACACACCCAGAGGCGCCGTTTATCATGACCGGGGACTTTAACAAGGGAAACCTGAAGAAAGTTTCACCAAAACTCCACTAACACATCCATTTCAACACTCGTAGAGACCGGCTGCTTGACTACTGCTACACCTCCTTCCGGGATGCATACAAAGTCCTCCCCCGCGCCCCATTCGGCCAATTAGATCACCACTCCATCATGCTCCTGCTTGCCTACAGGCAGAAGCTGAAACAGGAAGCTCCAAGCCTGAGGGCGGTGCACCATTGGTCAGATAAATCGGAGTCCACACTGCAAGACTGTTTTGATCACGCGGACTGGGAAATGTTTTACATGGCTGCTAATGACATCGATGAGTACACAGACTCAGTCTGCAGATTCATCAGGAAATGCGTGGAACTCTTCGTCCCATCCAGAAGAGTTAAATTCTTCCCAAATCAAAAACCCTGGATTAATAGCGATGTTCGCACGGCACTGGCGGAACGGAGCACCGCTTTTGCCTCCGCGACCACATCGGACTACAAACACGTGCATTACAAACTCCGGAAGACGATCAAAGCTGCCAAACGTGAGTACAGGGACAGGGTGGATGAACAGTTTGACAACCCTCGGAGTATGTGGCAGGGACTAAACACAATCGCAGACTTTAGAGGGAAAACCAGCACACCGCAGACCACGGCCTCTCTGTGTGAGGATCTAAATGTATTCTACGCTAGATTCGACACAGCGAACACCATGAGACCGGACAGTGTGCGCACTGCGGATGACGTCAGTGCGCACACTGTGTCTGAGGAGGATGTGCGGAGGTGCTTCAGGAACGCACGCAAAGCTACTGGTCGGGACGGGATTCCCGGCCGCGTCCTCAAGTCATGCGCGGCTCAGATGGCTGGAGTGTTTACACGCATCTTCAACCTTTCCCTCTCTCTGTCTGTAGTCCCAGCCTGCTTCAAAATGGCCACCATCGTCCCTGTACCCAAATCCTCCACCATCACATCATTGAACGACTGGCGACCGGTAGCCCTGACCCCCATCGTGAGCAAATGCTTCGAGAAGCTGGTCAGAGACTTCGTTTGCTCTTCACTACCCGACTCACTGGACCCTCTTCAATTCGTCTACTGCCACAACAGGTACACTGATGATGCCATAGCCCTGACACTACATACTGCCCTCTCACACCTGGAGAAGAGAGACACGTATGTGAGAATGCTGTTTGTAGATTACAGCTCAGAATTCAATACCATCGTTCCCTCAAAGCTGGACAGGAAACTGCAGGATCTAGGACTGAGCAGCTCCCTCTGCAGCTGGATCCTTAACTTCCTGTCTGACAGACGCCAAGTGGTCAGACTGGGCAGCATCACCTCATCCCCCATCACACTGAACACTGGTGCTCCACAGGGGTGTGTACTGACCCGTCTTCTCTACTCACTCTACACCTACGACTACACAGCCACTAGCAACTCCAACATCATTGTGAAGTTTGCGGATGACAGTACAGTGGTGGGTCTTATCACCAACGGTGATGAGACGGCTTACAGGGAGGAGGTCAGCGCCCTGACCCACTGGTGTCAAGACAACCATCTCACCCTCAACATCGCAAAGACAAAGGAGTTGATAGTGGACTTCCGGAGGTGCAGAGAAGTACACACCCCCATCACCATCAACGGCGCTGCTGTGGAGAGAGTGAGCAGCTTCCGGTTCCTTGGTGTACATCTGGCTGAGGATCTTACGTGGTCAGGACACATAAACAAAACAGTGAAGAAGGCACAGCAGCGCCTCTTCTTTCTCAGGAGACTGAAAAGATTCGGCATGAGCCCCCGCATCCTCAGGACCTTCTATCACTGTGCCATTGAGAGCATCCTCACTGGATGCATCACCACCTGGTATGGCAACAGCACCGCTTACAGCCGCAAAGCTCTCCAGAGAGTAGTGCGGTGCTCTGAACGGATAATTGGAGGTGAGCTTCCCTCCCTCCAAGACATCTACAGGAAGCGATGCTTGAGGAAAGCGGGGAGGATCATCAAGGACTCCAGTCACCCCAGCCATAAACTGTTCAGACTACTTCCATCAGGAAGGAGGTTCTGCAGCATCCGGTCCTGACCCAGCAGACTGGGAGACAGCTTTTTCCATCAGGTCATCAGAACACTTCATAGACAACTCACCTTCACTTACCAAAGCTTCAACATTATGCACTCCACACTGTATATAAATGCCACTTGTTTTGCACTATATCCAACTGCCAACCTTTGTATATTTTATTTTATTGTTTATTCTATTTAATTTTTAAAATATGCATATATATACACACACACACACACACACACACACACACACACACACACACACACACACACACAAGTAGATATACATATTTAGTATACAAATTCAGTAATGCGCATATACTCTTATATTGTACATATACTTACAGTGGGGCAAAAAAGTATTCAGTCAGCCACCGATTGTGCAAGTTCCCCCACCTAAAATGATAACAGAGGTCAGTAATTTGCACCAGAGGTACACTTCAACTGTGAGAGACAGAATGTGAAAAAAAAAATCCATGAATCCACATGGTAGGATTTGTAAAGAATTTATTCATAAATCAGGGTGGAAAATAAGTATTTGGTCAATAACAAAAATACAACTCAATACTTTGTAACATAACCTTTGTTGGCAATAACAGAGGTCAAACGTTTACTATAGGTCTTTACCAGGTTTGCACACACAGTAGCTGGTATTTTGGCCCATTCCTCCATGCAGATCTTCTCGAGAGCAGTGATGTTTTGGGGCTGTCGCCGAGCAACACGGACTTTCAACTCCCGCCACAGATTTTCTATGGGGTTGAGGTCTGGAGACTGGCTAGGCCACTCCAGGACTTTCAAATGCTTCTTACGGAGCCACTCCTTTGTTGCCCGGGCGGTGTGTTTTGGATCATTGTCATGTTGGAAGACCCAGCCTCGTTTCATCTTCAAAGTTCTCACTGATGGAAGGAGGTTTTGGCTCAAAATCTCACGATACATGGCCCCATTCATTCTGTCCTTAACACGGATCAGTCGTCCTGTCCCCTTGGCAGAAAAACAGCCCCATAGCATGATGTTTCCACCCCCATGCTTCACAGTAGGTATGGTGTTCTTGGGATGCAACTCAGTATTCTTCTTCCTCCAAACACGACGAGTTGAGTTTATACCAAAAAGTTCTACTTTGGTTTCATCTGACCACATGACATTCTCCCAATCCTCTGCTGTATCATCCATGTGCTCTCTGGCAAACTTCAGACGGGCCTGGACATGCACTGGCTTCAGCAGCGGAACACGTCTGGCACTGCGGGATTTGATTCCCTGCCGTTGTAGTGTGTTACTGATGGGGACCTTTGTTACTTTGGTCCCAGCTCTCTGCAGGTCATTCACCAGGTCCCCCCGTGTGGTTCTGGGATCTTTGCTCACCGTTCTCATGATCATTTTGACCCCACGGGATGAGATCTTGCGTGGAGCCCCAGATCGAGGGAGATTATCAGTGGTCTTGTATGTCTTCCATTTTCTGATGATTGCTCCCACAGTTGATTTTTTTCACACCAAGCTGCTTGCCTATTGTAGATTCACTCTTCCCAGTCTGGTGCAGGTCTACAATACTTTTCCTGGTGTCCTTCGAAAGCTCTTTGGTCTTGGCCATGGCGGAGTTTGGAGTCTGACTGTTTGAGGCTGTGGACAGGTGTCTTTTATACAGATGATGAGTTCAAACAGGTGCCATTCATACAGGTAACGAGTGGGGGACAGAAAAGCTTCTTACAGAAGACGTTACAGGTCTGTGAGAGCCAGAGATTTTCCATGTTTGAGGTGACCAAATACTTATTTTCCACCCTAATTTACGAATAAATTCTTTACAAATCCTACCATGTGAATTCATGGATTTTTTTTTCACATTCTGTCTCTCACAGTTGAAGTTTACCTCTGGTGCAAATTACTGACCTCTGTCATCATTTTAAGTGGGGGAACTTGCACAATCGGTGGCTGACTAAATACTTTTTTGCCCCACTGTATTCATATAATTCTCAGATTTAGCCATTCTTATATTTTGCTTGTTCTTATGTTATTGTATTTTTTGCACACCTCTGTTGCTTGTGAAGCTCGCACACAAGAATTTTACTCACATGTACTGTACCAGTGTACCTGCGCATGTGACGTGACAATAAAAGTGATTTGATTTGATTTGATTTTGATTTGAACATTTATCTTAACGAAATAACAACAGTGTCCAGAGATAGCCAACCTGTCACTATACAATAACATTTAACCATCGTTACAGTATGTAGCTCACCCTCTCCTTGTTATTAGTCTTTGCAATCTCCTTTCTGCTTGCCCTTCATTCTCTTCCTTGTGTGCTTCTTTGTCTTAAATGATAATCTGGGTGTAAGTTTTATTGTTAAATAAGAGCTTTTTGCTTATTTTTTCTGCCTACTGTGCATCATTTGGGATTTTTCTCCTGTGAATCATGAATACTATGGCTCCAGTTTGCTCCATATGTTTGTGAGGCATTGACAGCTCCATGTAGTCCATCTGGGTATAATGGTACGTGTGTTTTTAATGTTATTTCATTTTCTTTTATTATGTTTTTTGTCCTTTCCTTTTCTTTTTCTTTTCTTTTTTTTTTTTTTTTTTTTTAGAAAAACTGGACCAAAACATTGTATTAACCAAACAGTGGTATGAAATTCTCCTGACACTTTGTGGTTTGATAATTGGTGAAGGAACGAATGATGAAAAATAAACTTAAAACCGAATATGCCAAGATTTGAACACTCTGAGGTTTAAACCATTGACAATTTGAAGTATCTGTAACCTCCAAATGATAGGAATTTTGAAAATCTATTTACATATTTTCTCTAAAAATCTCTTTATTTATTTTTTTACCATATCATTTATTCTAGGGATTAGGCTTATTTACTCATGAGGTCTAAAGGCCTCAGTATACCGGCCACATTGGTTGCTTTGCTTGTTGCCATTAACATCAGCACATGGTCACTTGCTGTGACACTAATCAGAAGGTTGATGGTTTGATACCTAGCTGCACAAGTCTGTATGCCAAATATCCTTGGGCAAGATAGTACCTCCAAGTTGTAAGAACTAATGTTGCTACTTACTTACAAAAAGCTTAACAACATTAATTGTACCAGCCCCCACCTTTACAACAAAACCATCTGCTACATACTTCAGCGCTTGTGTGAGTGGGTGAATGAGACAAGTTGTGTAAAGCCCTTTGTGTGCTCACAATAGAAAAGAGCTATGTGATATTCAGTTCATTTACTATTTGCCACTAAGACAACACTGTCGCATCAGTGCTGATATAAGAAAGAAATTAATCAGATTTTTTTGTTGTTGTTTTTCTTCAAAGTCTCATCTCTCAAAAAAGTTCCTGTCAAACAATCCAGTATTTTGGAGTTTTGACTTGCCAGCATTAAAAAAAAAAAAAAAAAAAGACTATTTAATTCCAGGGTTGCTTAGTGTCTATATCAGGGGTCGGCAACCCTAGGCAAGATTTTCAGTTAAAAGTAAGTAGCTGTACCTAATGATATGACTGCGAGTAGTTTGAATAACAGACATCCTTTGTCTGTTATTGTGTAAATATTTACGCTACTGTGTACTTCACACATGGAGAAATGCCAAACTGCCTTTCATTGTTCTTGTAACAGTGACAATAAAAAGCTATTCTATTCTATTCTATTCTATTCTATTCTATACTAACCAGGTTTCAGTTGGGAATACTGTATTTATTTTTCTTTTCTTCTATATATTAATGTTTAAATCATGTTTTGCTGATTTATGGTTTGGTCTTGGAGGTCTAGGAGCAGGCACGGTCTGTAAGAGGATAGGGTTTTGGGAGGCAAACAGAAGGAGAGAACCTGCAGAGCAGCATGAATGATTGCAACTTTCCTTTTTTTTTTTTTTTTCTTTTTTTTTTTTTGCCTGTCCCGTTTGGCTCTTTTGCCATCAGAATTGTTGTCTAAAGGCAAACAAAGGTGCCCAACGGATTTAGTTTACCAAATTGACCATCCCAGCCTTGCCGTAATGGTCCATTTGATTCACCTTTTATTGTTTATTTTATTTTCACTTACTGAATACGGGACAGACTTGACTGGGGGAAAGAAGGGGAGAAAGAAAGAGGGAAAGAGAAACAGCTGAGAAGAGGGACGGGGGAGAAGGGCAAAAGACAAAAACCAACAGAATGAGCAGGGGAAAAAAATGCATATATCAATCACCTGGATCACCTGCTGAGAAAGAAAAAAGAAAACAAGCAGAAGAGAGCAAGAGTAATAGAATAAACAACATCACAATGATATATGGGAACATGACAGTAAATATTAAATATTAAACATTATTGTGCAGCACATAAGATCAACAGAACACAGTGTGCTTTGAGGTAGGAGCCAAAAAGGGTGTAGTTTGTGGGTGTGATCACCCGTGTGTACACCTGTGAGCATGGACGCGCTTGTTTTTTTTTTTTAAAAGGTTCCTTCATGTAATAATCTGCTAGAGGGTGTGGGGGGGCCACAGCCCCGTCCTCCAGGGCATGAAGCAGGTATGGAGGAGATCAAAACTCCAGACATCCAGAGGCCCCCAGAACACAAGAGACCAAGGAAGACCAACAGAGGGGCAGCTGCGCCACTGTCCCAGAAAGAGCTGAGGAGAGTCCCAGATGAGGGCTCACTCAGCAGCCGTGGAGCAGAAGCCAGGGGGGGGGGGTTGCAGTGACGCGCCCGTGAGCTCCGCCGGCAGCCAACTGTGCCTGAGTGACCGAGCCCCAGGCCGAGAGGCCGGGGGCACCCCACCTCCGAAGTGGCCCGAGCGAGCCCCAGGCTCCAGGCCCCGATAAGCGGCCGCCAAGGAGTGAGCCGGTGTGTACCTGGACGCCCATCCCCAGACACAAAGAACCACCAACGCACCGATGTCTGAGGGAGTCCGCCACTGGCAGGTGAAGTGGTGGTGAGGGGAGATAGGCCTCCAAACCTTGGAGGGCCTGAGATGTCCCCAGAGAGGTGGCGTCTGACACCCAACCTGACATATAGACACAGACATACAGGCACACACAGACACAAACATCCATTCCCACCCTCATGCTCTCATATGTACTTACTCCACACTCAACCAACATGGAGACAGACATAAAGAGACGCTGTACACACGATCACACTCCCCAAGCGTACTCTACAAACCGGGTCTAGGTACCCTTGCCCCTGGAGGGGGGAACTGCACCCAGACCCAGGTGGTGTTACCCTTTTCCCTGCCGTGGGGGGAGGCAGACCGCCCCGACTCCGCAGCAGCAGGAAGGCCCCACACTCCAGACCGCAGTCGGACGGCCAACTCCTCCTAGCCCCCCCGCTCCAGCAGGTCGCAGAGAATGGGGGTGAGAGAAGACTCCAAACCTCCCTCCACCCGCTCATTGTAGTGTTGATGCATGTGTGTTCTAAGGTGCATTTAAAACCCAGGAGGGCATGGAGCTACCTGCCAGAGAGCAGCAGGTAAGCGCATGGTCCCTCCTGCTAGCCCTCAATGTCTACGTGGATAGGGTTTTGGGAGGCAAACAGAAGGAGAGAACCTGCAGAGCAGCATGAATGATTGCAACTTTCCATGTTTAATTTACCCATGACCACTGCGGTACGACTGATGTACCTCAGTGCTTCAGTTTATGGGAGGAGGTACGTATACTGACATAAAAACCAATGGAAAACATGTTGTTAAATGAACACTTTTTAAACTACAGCAGAGGCTTTTTGCAAAGAGGATTGGCTGAAAACACTGACATTCTGGAGTGTAAATGGAGAAGATGGATGGTGTACAGTGCTGTCACTGTCATGGTATCCTCCCACAAACCCTCCTGTCATGGTCCCTGTGCCCCGCTGGTCAATCCTCTATGGGGCAATATGTTTGTGGTTTGTTTGCTCTCTCGCCCTCTCTCTCTCACTCTCTCTCTCTCGCCACGGCGATGCTCACTGCGGGCTCCCGCTGCTGGCCCACACACCTGCTCATCACCACACCGGCCGCTGATCCCAGCTGATTACTGCACTACTTAGATGGCGAGTCTGCACTAGTCTTCGCTGGATCGTTGAGCTATCAGTGTCAGTTAGACTTGTGTTTCTGCTAACCTGTTAGTTCCTCCTACGCCGAGCGGCGCATCGGGCAGCTAGTGATCTCCATCGATGTCGGTCAGCAGCGACTGCTTCAGCTTCGTCCCAGGCAATGTCGACAGTTCTCAGGTCGTCCATAAATGTTCGACGCCATGTGGTCTTTGGTCGGCCTTGCTTTCGCTTGCCAGTTCGTGGACGCCATGTCATGGCAATCTTAGCTGGGCGATGAGGGGGTAGGCGTAAAATATGTCCCGCAAAGCGAAAGCGTCTTTCTGCAACAACATCGGCTAATGGGCGGGTGCCTGCTCTTCGTAGGACCTCCTCATTTGTTATTCGGTCCCGGTAGGAAATTCTCAGGATTCGCCGCAAGCCACGTTGTTGAAGCACGTTCAGGTGTTGAATAGTTGCACTTGTTGAGCGCCAGGTTTCACTAGCGTAAAGTGCAGTAGGGAAGACGATAGAGTTCAGTAGTCTGATCTTGACCCTTACATTCAGGGAAGTCGAGTTCCAAATAGGTTGGAGACTGTGGCGTGGGTGTGGTCCTTGGCCAGCTGCAGAGGAGGCGTGACGCAGTGAGCTCCCGGGGCGGCGCAGGGGCGGGGTGAACAGGTGTGCTGGGATCTGACAGTGATTGTGTTTCTTTATATGTTGGCAGTGACAGACGGAGACGGAGGTGACAGCAGAGAAAGAGAGCGCGGAGTATATGTGTCCACGTACAACCCCGAGTTCAATAAAAAGTTCTGCACTGTCAAAGTCGCTCCGGCTGGTATTTCTTGGGTCCACCGTTACAGAGACGTCGCAGGACACCAACTGCCTTCCCTACTCTGGCGTCGACATCCCGATCAGAGACCCCGTCATTCGAGATGATGCTGCCAAGATATGTAAAATTCTCCACCTCTTCAGCACGTTGTTGGTTGATCTGCTAACCTGTACCTTGAGAATTTCTTATAATTATCCTGCTAACCCGACGTTTTGTGTGTAGATCATTTTTGGAACCCGATGCAGAGAGGAGTGATTGAGGGGGAACGTTTTTGTACAGAAAGTGTGGAACACCCTTCTCCCAACCCTGTTTCCCACGGACCCTGGCGACCCGGACCCGTTTCCCCTGCACGTTGTATATAGCCACTTGGTGTATGTGTTCACTGTAAATAAACGCACTGTCCTTCGCTTAAAGGAAAACCCTGGCCTGCGCCTGAGTCTCTTTCGGAAACCTTATCAGAACGATCCACCCATTATGGACTCAGCAGGACAGGACCCCGTGGGCCGGGCTCTGGCTGCCCAGGAAGCCGCGCTGGCCCGCCATGAACAAATGCTCGGGCAGCTACGGCAGGATGTCGCCGCATTGACCCTGGCGGTGGCGCAGTTAATACCGCTGGAGGGAAATGCGCAACCAGGGAATCCCCAGCCACCCAGCCCGGCTCCCCAGGCGGCACCACCCGCCGTAGCGTCAGGTAGCTCACCGCGGGTCGGTACGCCGACTGACGGACCTTTACCCACACCGGAACCATTCTCGGGTGAGTCTGACAAATGTGCCGGATTTTTGGCTCAGGTGTCTCTGACGTTTCGCGAGCTGCAGCGTTTTCATAGCAACGATGGGGCGAAGATCACTTATTTAGTTCAACTTCTGAGGGGCCGTGCACTAAAGTGGGCCAAGGTTGTGTTAAACTCTGATCCTGTCATCACCTATGCTGACTTTCTCTCCAAATTTAAGAGTGTGTTTAACCCAGGCACCGGGGCAGAGGCCGCTGCTCTCCGTCTCCTCAACTTCAAACAAGGTAGGAGAAGCATGTCTGAATACGCTATCGACTTCTGGATTCTGGCAGAAGAGGCAGGGTGGAATCAGGAGGCGCTACGGAGCACGTTGCTGAACAATATCAGAGAAGAATTAAGGGACGAGCTAATCATGCGTGATCTCCCTGCCTCCTTTAATGAGCTAATGTCCCTGTGCATTAAGGTGGATGAGCGGCTACGGGCTCGCCGGTCGCAGCGGAACTACAACTTCCATGAGGCTGCGGGAGTCTCTGGCACCGGCGCCATGGCGGATGCCGGCCCCTCCCGGACTCACGAGAGCGGGGATGGAGAGGAACCCATGCAGCTGGGCGGCTCCCATCTCACCGCGGCGGAGCGTCAGCGCAGGATTACGGCCGGTGAGTGCCTCTATTGTGGTCACAGGGGACATGTTGTGGCTACCTGCCCTTCGCGGGCAAAAGGGCGCGCCCGCCAGTGATGGTAGGAGTACTGGTGGGCGAGCTGAGCCAGGAAGAAGCTCCTCCCCGTTTAACACTACCGGCCACGCTTTCCATTCACTCTAAGAGCCGCTCCCTATCGGTGTTGATCGACTCTGGGGCGGAACAAAACTTTATTGACTGTCAGTTAGCCCGGCAACTTGGGTTACTATTGGAGCCCCTGCCTCATGCCTTACGTGTTACGGCGTTGTCAGGTCAACGCCTTCCAGACATCACTCTGGTGACGGAGCCTGTCGAGCTCACCCTCTCTGGCAATCATTCTGAAGAAATCTGTTTTTTGGTGTTTAAAGCAACTCGCACTCCACTAGTTCTCGGCCATCCTTGGCTACAGCAGCACAACCCTCACATAGATTGGCTAAAGGGGCGTGTCACTGGGTGGGGGGAGGACTGCCACATGACCTGCCTTAAAGCTGCCTCGCCTCCAAGCACTGAAACGCCCTCTCCTGGGGAATTGAAATCAGCTGATTTAACTAATGTGCCCTCTGTTTATCACGACCTAGCTGAGGTGTTTCAAAAGGCCCGCGCCCAGTCACTTCCTCCGCATAGGCCCTATGACTGTGCTATTGAACTGCTCCCGGGAGCTCCTTTACCCACCAGTCGGCTATATAGCATCTCACTTCCAGAACGAGACGCTATGGACAAGTACATCACGGAATCCCTGGCTGCCGGCCTCATTCGGGCCTCCACCTCTCCAGTCGCGGCAGGCTTCTTCTTTGTCGAAAAGAAGGATAAAACCCACCGGCCATGCATTGACTATCGCGGATTAAACAACATCACAGTAAAAAATAAATATCCTCTGCCGCTCCTCAGTTCGGCCTTCGAGCTCCTCCAGGGGGCTACTGTTTTCACCAAACTGGATTTGCGAAACGCATACCATCTGGTTCGCATCCGTGAGGGCGATGAGTGGAAGACCGCCTTCAACACCCACCTCGGCCACTTCGAGTACCTTGTCATGCCCTTTGGTCTCACTAACGCCCCTGCGGTGTTCCAAGCCCTGGTGAATGACGTGCTCAGAGACTTCATTAACCGACTTCATTAACCGTTTTGTTTTTGTCTATCTAGATGACATCCTGATCTTTTCCAGAAACCAATCCGAGCACGAGACCCATGTCAGACAGGTCCTGCAACGACTCCTCGAAAACCGATTGTTCGTCAAAGGAGTTCCACGTCTCCACCGTCGCATTCCTGGGGTACATAATCGACCAAGGAAATCTCCGCCCGGACCCTGTGAAGGTAAAAGCCGTTGTTGAGTGGCCGGAACCTCCTAATAGGCACCAACTGCAACGTTTCCTTGGGTTTGCCAACTTTTACCGGCGGTTCATTCGGGACTTCAGCCGAGTTACCTTGCCGCTGACCCAGCTAACCTCTCCCAAGCTTCCTTTTCAGTTGAACAAAGAAGCTCAGGTAGCTTTCCAAGAACTGAAGAAACGATTCGCCTCAGCCCCCATCCTGATCCAACCCGACCTCACGCAGCCATTTGTGGTCGAGGTCGACGCGTCCGACTCAGGGGTTGGAGCGGTTCTGTCGCAACGAAAGGACGGTAAGCTCCACCCTTGTGCCTTCTTCTCCCGCCGTCTGTCCCCTGCAGAGAGAAACTATGATGTCGGGGATCGGGAACTGCTGGCGATAAAACTAGCCCTGGAGGAGTGGCGGCACTGGTTGGAGGGCACGGCTCAGCCTTTCCTCGTCTGGACAGACCACAAGAACCTGGCATACCTGCAATCAGCTAAGAGGCTCAACGCCCGACAGGCCAGGTGGGCCCTGTTTTTCAAACCCGACGCCCTGTCCCGTCAGTTCTCAGTCTCGGAGGACCCCACTGAGTCCGCTCCCGTTCTCCCCGCCACCTGTGTCGTGGGCACCATCTCCTGGGGGATCGAAGCAGCCATTCGGGAGGCTCAGGTGTCGGAACCGGATCCGGGAGGTGGGCCAGCCCAACGGCTCTACGTCCCTCAATCAGTACGTTCTCAAGTACTTCAATGGGCCCACACTGCCCGCTTTACGTGCCACCCAGGGGTCCACCGCACTATCAACTTCCTCCAGCGCTACTTCTGGTGGCCTTCTCTGACTAAGGACGCTCGGGAGTACGTCTCCGCCTGCGCGACCTGTGCCCGGAATAAACCGTCTCATCAGCCGCCCGCTGGACAGCTCAATCCCCTGCCGACTCCGTCCAGGCCGTGGTCCCATATAGCTTTGGACTTTGTGACCGGACTGCCGCCATCAGCAGGCAACACTGTCATACTTACCATCGTAGACCGTTTTTCTAAAGCTGCCCACTTCATAGCTCTACCCAAGCTTCCCACGGCCATGGAGACCGCACGACTGCTTACCCGTCATGTGTTTCGTTTGCATGGGATCCCAGAAGACATTGTGTCTGACAGAGGCCCCCAGTTCACGTCTGGCGTCTGGAAGGAATTCTGCTCCTCATTAGGAGCAAAGGTCAGTCTGACCTCCGGTTACCATCCCCAAAGCAACGGTCAGTGTGAGCGAGCTAACCAAGAGCTCGAGGCAATGTTGCGGTGCATAGCGTCCTCCAACCAGTCCATCTGGAGTGACGAACTACCCTGGATTGAGTACGCCCATAACAGTCTGACTTCCTCCGCCACTGGTCTGTCTCCCTTCGAGGTCTCACTGGATTTCCAGCCACCTCTCTTCCCCTCTGTCGAGGGTGAGCATTCTGTACCATCTGTCCAGGCCCATCTACGTAGCTTGGCGGGCCGCACGGACGGCGTTGCTGCGCACAAAGGACCGAACCAAACAGACCGCAGATCGCCGCCGCACACCAGCTCCAGCATACAGCGTGGGACAAAAGGTATGGCTGTCCACACGCTTTGTTCCTCTCAGGACTGAGTCCAAGAAGCTCAACCCAAACTTCATTGGTCCGTTTGAGGTTTCGGCGCTGATCAACCCCGTCTCTGTGAAACTCCGGCTGCCGCGCAACATGAGGATTCACAATGTGTTCCACGTCTCCCAAATCAAACCTGTCCGGAATAGCCCTCTGTGCCCTCCTTCCAGGCCCCCTCCGCCCGCCCGGCTTGTGGACGGCTTGCCCGCCTATTCCATCACGCGGATTATGGACTCTCGCCGCCGCGGGCGTGGCTTCCAGTACCTTGTGGACTGGGAGGGCTATGACATTGAGGAGCGGTCCTGGGTTCCGCGGGCCGCTGTCCTGGACAAGCGTATGCTGCGGGCCTTCCATCTGTCTCATCCTGGTAAGCCTGGTGGGTCGCCGGGGGGCTCCCGTTGAGGGGGGGGTACTGTCATGGTCCCTGTGCCCCGCTGGTCAATCCTCTATGGGGCAATATGTTTGTGGTTTGTTTGCTCTCTCGCCCTCTCTCTCTCACTCTCTCTCTCTCTCGCCACGGCGATGCTCACTGCGGGCTCCCGCTGCTGGCCCACACACCTGCTCATCACCACACCGGCCGCTGATCCCAGCTGATTACTGCACTACTTAGATGGCGAGTCTGCACTAGTCTTCGCTGGATCGTTGAGCTATCAGTGTCAGTTAGACTTGTGTTTCTGCTAACCTGTACCTTGAGAATTTCTTATAATTATCCTGCTAACCCGACGTTTTGTGTGTAGATCATTTTTGGAACCCGATGCGGAGAGGAGTGATTGAGGCGGAACGTTTTTGTACAGAAAGTGTGGAACACCCTTCTCCCAACCCTGTTTCCCACGGACCCTGGCGACCCGGACCCGTTTCCCCTGCACGTTGTATATAGACACTTGGTGTATGTGTTCACTGTAAATAAACGCACTGTCCTTCGCTTAAAGGAAAACCCTGGCCTGCGCCTGAGTCTCTTTCGGAAACCTTATCACCTCCATCACACACAGAGTGTTTTATTAGAATCAGTACCCATGTCTGCTTACACTGGGGAAAATGTGTAAGAAATAATGATGTGGATGATCATGGGGGTCTGGATTGAAGTGTTCCTATAAGAATTCTACTAGTGTAAGCAATTTATTTCTTAACACATAGTTCATATTGTTTAAGACATGCAATATATCTGCCAAGTTTGATGCGAAATATGGTATGGCTTTAACACAGTATTGCCCACACAACAGGTTAAATGAAATATTTCTGCCCCATGAACAAACCTACTCACCATCTAAAACTGAACAGAAACACAAACAAAGCATTTTTATTTAGACTTTCGATGAACTTGGAGAGCTTTAGAAAACAAGAAAAGTAGAAACTCTATTTTATATATACACAAAATAATAAAAATAGCATTTTAGATAACATCTGATTTTAGCTGTTTATTTAAAGCATTTTTTAAACCCACACTAATGAGGAAACTCTCCACCATTCATAACTTCCCAGCACAAGTCTTGAGCAAGGCAACAGAAACAATATGCTTTGTCACAACTGTTGGTGTTTTAATCAGCTAAAACTGAACTAAGACATGAGAGCTGTGAATAAATATTCATGGGCCTAAGGTTGTACTTATTCTTAAGCACAAATATTTAGTGTTGCCACACTTTTAACCTGCTGATATGTTGACAGATTAAAAGTTTTCTCGTGTCCCATCCCCAATCGGACCAGGAGTGACATGATTAGCCACATGTTCTCCTTAAATTGCTCGCTGTATGAGTAGTGTCCAAAAAGGATGTGGGCTTTACAGATAATTGGGAAACTTGGAAAATCCTGATCTTTTAGGTGAGTTTGAATGCAGCAGCTCTCATTTCTAGAAATCTGGTCAAATCTATTAACACCCCCCAAAAATGTAACGATCTATAGAGATTGTGTCTTCTCCCAGACCAACAAAAACAAACTAAAAACCAGCAAAAAATTATTTAAGCATATGAAAAATCACGAAGAAAAAACAATATAGTATCCACAACTACATCAAAGAGTAAAACAGTGAAATGTGGATTATTAAACATTAGGTCTCTCTCTTCTACATCCCTGTTAGTATGTGAAAAAATAATTGATCAACAAACTGATTTACTCTGCATTATAGAAACCTGGTTACAGCAGAATGATTATATTAATTTATGGGCGGGACCCTTTCAGGGTTTCTGGTTCCACAGCTACACACCATTGGTAATCAATGCACCTGCCTATAATGATCCCAATTGTGGCCGCTACTTGAGGTAGTGGCAGACTGGCATTCTTCCCTGGAAGGTTGAACTACTCAGTTGGTAAAGCCCTGGCTGCTTAGGTTGCAGGGAGAAGAACAATGATTAAATTGTCTCCTGTTTATCTCCCTGTACAGATCTTCCCTGGAGTGTTTGGTGAGCCTGCCTGATCTGAGTGAGTGTGGAGTGTTTGAAATGTTATGGATTTCTGGACTCCTTTCTCCCTGGAGCCTAGTCTTTTCCCCCTGTCAGTACTGTGTATATATGTCAATGTTCACTGTAAATAGACACTTAACTAGACTTAACGCACCACTTTGACCACAGTGTCAGTCTTGTTCTTACATATGGCATAGACACTGAACATTCAATAGCATTTCCTGAAAACCCTCTTTTCAACTCGATTCAACTTTATCCACTGTTTGAATTTTTCAGTTCAGTTTTATTAATATAGTACCAAATAATCACCAACAGCTGCCTCAAGGTGCTTAATATTACAGAGAAACCCTAACAATCAAACAGCCCTTCATGAGCAAGCACTTTTGTGGCTATGGGAAAGAGAAACTCCCTCTTAATAGTGCAAAACCTCTAGCAGAACCAGGCTGAAGAAGAGGTATGCATCTGCCAAAACCGGTTGAGAGATATTTTAGAACTATTGTGTAAATGGAAGAAAGCAGTTCCACATATTTGTTTTATATGCACATTGACGGACATGTCCTAATGACTTCAAGATTCCTCACCGTGTTACTGGAGGCCAAGGTAATGCCATCTAGAGCATCTGGGAAAAAGAACTCAAAATGCAGGATGCAGACAAAGGTACCGATGAACGGTACCTTTGTTTATTTACAGAGCTAGTGAACATACAACTAAACAACCCAACTGAGCAGTGAGCTTAGAGATTTAACATGAACTATGATTAATACGAAACTATGGAGCACAAAGGCTAACATGCGCTAGGAAACAAAACCTGGAGAAGCTTCGACTGGAAACTATAATTCCATGATTCAGGGGCAAAGGGGTACTCAGACAGGTTGGCTGGGTCAAAGGGGGTCAGAGTCACTGAAACGAGAAAGTTCAGGTATGGTTCTGGGTGTACGTTGGCAGGTATTTACAGAGTGAAACGCATATGTATATGTATATATATATATATATATAGATATGTATGTATATGTGTATATAGATATATATGTATGTATATATATATATATGTATATATGTGTATATATGTATATATATATATATGTATATATGTGTATATATATATGTGTATATATGTGTATATATGTGTATATATATAAGAGAGGGAAGGTAGTCAGAACTGAGGGGATTGAACTACCAGAAGGCAACATTGCAGACATAGAGGACAGTTACAAGTACCTGGGGATCCCGCAGGCAAATGGGAACCATGAAGAGGCAGCTAGAAAGGCTGCAACCACCAAGTACCTGCAGAGGGTCAGGCAAGTCCTGAGGAGTCAGCTGAATGGTAAGAACAAGATCCGGGCCATCAACACATACGCCCTGCCCGTGATCAGATACCCTGCTGGGGTAATAAGCTGGCCAAAGGAGGAGATAGAAACCACTGACATAAAGACAAGAAAGCTCCTTACCATGCATGGAGGGTTTCACCCCAAGTCCAGCACCCTGAGGCTGTACGATAAGCGGAAGGAAGGGGGCCGGGGACTGGTGAGTGTCAGCACCACAGTCCAGGATGAGACAAGGAACATCCAAGAATACATTGGGAAGATGGCCCCAACTGACCGAGTGCTCAGTGAATACCTCAGGCAGCAGAAACCCAGGAAAGAGGAGGGAGACGAGGAACCATCATGGAAGGACAGGCCCCTGCACGGTATGTACCACCGGCAGATAGAGGAGGTGGCTGATATCCAGAAATCCTACCAGTGGCTGGACAAAGCTGGACTGAAAGACAGCACAGAGGCACTAATCATGGCAGCACAAGAACAAGCTCTGAGCACAAGATCCATAGAGGCTGGGGTCTATCACACCAGGCAAGACCCCAGGTGCAGGCTGTGTAAAGATGCCCCAGAGACAATCCAGCACATAACAGCAGGGTGCAAGATGCTAGCAGGCAAGGCATACATGGAACGCCATAACCAAGTGGCCGGCATAGTGTACAGGAACATCTGTGCCGAGTATAACCTGGAAGTCCCGAGGTCAAAATGGGAGATGCCCCCAAGGGTGGTGGAGAATGACCGAGCTAAGATCCTGTGGGACTTCCAGATACAGACGGACAAAATGGTGGTGGCTAACCAACCGGACATAGTGGTGGTAGACAAACAGAAGAAGGCGGCCGTAGTGATCGATGTAGCGGTTCCGAATGACAGCAATATCAGGAAGAAGGAACACGAGAAGCTGGAGAAATACCAAGGGCTCAGAGAAGAGCTCGAGAGGATGTGGAGGGTGAAGGTAACGGTGGTCCCCGTGGTAATCGGAGCACTAGGTGCGGTGACTCCCAAGCTAGGCGAGTGGCTCCAGCAGATCCCGGGAACAACATCGGAAATCTCTGTCCAGAAGAGCGCAGTCCTGGGAACAGCTAAGATACTGCGCAGGACCCTCAAGCTCCCAGGCCTCTGGTAGAGGACCCGAGCTTGAAGGATAAACCGCCCGCAGGGGCGTGCTGGGTGTTATATATATATATATATATATATATATATATATATATATATATATATATATATATATATATATATATGTGTATATATATATAAGCATCTGGACTTCTTCTCCGGACAGTCCTGATCCTTAAGGACCCCCAGAAGGGACCGGTCCCCTCCAACTACTGACCAATAACCTACCTCAACACCACATGGAAGCTCCTGTCAGGCATCATAGCGGCTAAGATGAACAGGCACATGGGTCAATACATGAGTGGGGCACAGAAAGGGATTGGAACTATACACGATCAACAGGACCCTAGAAGGCTTCATCAGGAACTCAATAGGGATGTGGCACACAGCACTAGAGGTCAACTTCAAGCCCATAGCACAAGTCACCATCAAGTGCAGGATCTACCAAGGAGATGCTCTGTCCCCACTGCTGTTCTGCATAGGCCTGAATCCCCTCAGTGAGATCATTAACAAGACTGGCTACGGATACCGACTACAGAATGGAGCAGTTGTCAGCCACCTCCAGTACATGGATGACATCAAGCTGTATGCCAAGAGTGAACGAGACATCGATTCACTGATCCACAACACCAGGATATACAGCAATGACATTGGAATGTCATTCGGGCTGGAGAAGTGTAGTCGGATGGTAACAAAGAGAGGGAAGGTAGTCAGAACGGAGGGGATCAAACTACCAGAAGGCAACATTGCAGACATAGAGGACAGTTACAAGTACCTGGGGATCCCGCAGGCAAATGGGAACCATGAAGAGGTCGCTAGGAAAGCTGTAACCACCAAGTACCTGCAGAGGGTCAGACAAGTCCTGAGGAGTCAGCTGAACGGTAAGAACAAGATCCGGGCTATCACACCTACGCCCTGCCCGTGATCAGGTACCCTGCTGGGGTAATAGGCTGGCCAAAGAAGGAGATAGAATGAATGAATGCTTTATTGGCCATATGCAGGTTGCCCCACAGAGGAATAGGACCCCCCCCCCCCCCCCCCCCCGACTTACACACACAACAACAAGACAACACAAGGGAATACAGTCGGAGATCGGCAGCGTTGGGAGAATAACACTGAAAAAATTACACAACATTGGGAAAAGTACAAGAGGAAAAAAAAAGAGACCTCTTCACACGCTGTGCAACCTATGGGAGGACAGCATGAGAACAGGAAACAAAAAAAAACTCCTCTGCACAGAGAGCACATTAATGTCCACATCACAACATCAGAGCACATGACAAGCCACAGGGGATGGATAGGGGGGTGGGGGGTGATTCGAAGGAACACAGCACTGACATAGATAGATAGAAGATAGATAGATAGAAGCCACTGACATAAAGACAAGAAAGCTCTTTACCATGCATGGAGGGTTTCACCCCAAGTCCAGCACCCTGAGCCTGTACGTGAAGCTAAAGGAAGTCCAGGATGAGACAACAAACATCCACGAATACATCTTTTTAGGGGGAGGTAACAATGTTTAAAACGATAACAATAATATTTATATTTATAACAAGGTGCAATAATAATTAATGTGCAATAATAACAGTGTGCAATACACATACACTTATTCTTCTTTTTTATACTAAGTTAATATACTGTGTTGTGTTGTTTGTTACGTTGTGATGTGTCATATCGTGTCGTGTTGTGTTATATGTAGTGCCGACGTAGGACAGTTTTTCCAATTTCATTGTACTACTGTACTATGTATGACTGTGCAATGACAATAAAGAGTTATCTTATCTTATCTTATCTTATCACGAAGATGGCCCCAACTGACAGCATGCTCAGTGAATACCTCAGGCAGCCGAAACCCAAGAAAGTGGAGGAAGGCGAGGAACCATCATGGAAGGACAGGCCCCTGCACGGTATGTACCACTGGCAGATAGAGGAGGTGGCTGATATCCAGAAATCCTACCAGTGGCTGGACAAAGCTGGACTGAAAGACAGCACAGAGGCACTAATCATGGCAGCACAAGAACAAGCTCTGAGTACTAGATCCATAGAGGCTGGGGTCTATCACACCAGGCAAGACCCCAGGTGCAGGCTGTGTAAAGATGCCCCTGAGACAATCCAGCACATAACAGCAGGGTGTAAGATTCTAGCAGGCAAGGCATACATGGAACGCCATAACCAAGTGGCCGGCATAGTTTACAGGAATATCTGTGCCGAATATAACCTGGAAGTCCCGAGGTCAAAATGGGAGATGCCCCCAAGGGTGGTGGAGAATGACCGAGCTAAGATCCTGTGGGACTTCCAGATACAGACGGACATAGTGGTGGTAGACAAACAGAAGAAGACGGCCGTAGTGATTGATGTAGTGGTTCCGAATGACAGCAACATCAGGAAGAAGGAACACGAGAAGCTGGAGAAATACCAAGGGCTCAGAGAAGAGCTCGAGAGGATGTGGAGGGTGAAGGTGATGGTGGTCCCAGTGGTAATCGGAGCACTAGGTGCGGTAACTCCCAAACTAGGCGAGTGGCTCCAGCAGATCCCAGGAACAACATCGGAGATCTCTGTCCAGAAGAGCGCAGTCCTGGGAACAGATAAGATACTGCGCAGGACCCTCAAGCTCCCAGGCCTCTGGTAGAGGACCCGAGCTTGAAGGATAGACCGCCCGCAGGGGCGAGTGGGGAATTTATATATATATATGTACACACACATACACACATATTTATATGTATATCGAACGCGGTGCTGAGGTATAGTAGAACACACTGAAAAAAGTGATATTGGCTCCTTTTAGATATAGCATATTTTATTTTGGTATATCTTTTTAATTCAAATGAGTCATTTCTGTGTACATATATAATTCGAGTAACTCCAGAATACATTCCCCGTGTTATAATCCAATTAATTTTAGTTAATTAAATGTAGCTCAAAATGCTTAAGTATGTTTTTCATAGCATCCTGCTGGGCCATTTTGCGCATGCGTTAGGACAGGCCACCATATAAGATAAGATAAGATAAGATAAGATAAGATAAGATAAGATAAGATAAGATAAGATAAGATAGAACTTTATTAATCCCTCGGGTGGGTTCCTCTGGGAAATTCGATTTCCAAAAAAAGCACAGCAACGACCGAAGTTACAGTTACAGAATTGTTATATATATATATATATATATATATACACACACACACACACACACACACACACACACACACACACACACACACACACACACACACACACATATATAAATACAGAAACAAATATAAATAAAATATACAAAGGGGATAAATAGAATAAATAGGAATAAAAAATAAAAATACAAGTGAATTGCACATTTCAAGTATTGAGTCTGTTGACTATTTACAAAAAGTATTGC
This sequence comes from Copadichromis virginalis, assembly GCF_057382275.1. Classification (NCBI taxonomy): domain Eukaryota; kingdom Metazoa; phylum Chordata; class Actinopteri; order Cichliformes; family Cichlidae; genus Copadichromis; species Copadichromis virginalis. The sequence goes on from NC_140618.1 coordinate 351,382, forward strand.
ACAAGGTATTGTACAGTGAGGTGAAGAGGCACTACAGCTTAGTTGTTCTCCCCTCCTTTGTCCTCCTGTTTCCCCTCCCTCTCCCCTCCAGAGAGGAGTTAAACAGTCTGATGGCGTGTGGGACAAAGGAGTTTTTAAGTCTGTTAGTTCTTGTCTTGGGGAGAAGCAACCTGTCACTGAACAGACTCTTCTGGTTGTTTATGGCCGTGTGCAGAGGATGCCCAGCATTGTTCATAATGTCCATCAGTTTCTTTAGTGTCCTTTTCTCTGCCACTGTCACCAGAGTGTCCAGCTTCATGCCGACCACATGCATGCGGACTGAAAAAGCGGATGCTTTGTGTGCTGCAAGCGGGCTAAAGTTAATCACACAACTTCGTGTAAAGTACAGCTGGGCGATATAAGATTTTTTCATATCACGATATGTTTTTTTAATTTCAGGCGATAGCGATATATATCACGATATAAGCCAAATAACTATATTTGTAAGATTTAAACGTGCCGTTGCTCACAAGTAAAATGTGAAATAATCAGCAACTTTTTTTGATTTAAATATTTATTTCCCATAATAAGTTCAACAGGGTATGTAACTTGTACTTAAGGAACATGATACTTTTTCAGATAAATAAAGGCAAATATTGCAAACTACACAAAAGGCAGCCGCTAAAGCGTTTAAGTTTCAAAATAGAACAAACAAAACAGACTACTAAATTGTCAATTCCACTTAGAAACAAAATATTAATTCTAAAAATAAATCTTAGTTTGTTTTACAGAAGAACAGACAAAATTGACTAACTTTTGTCAATATCAAATAAACTGAGAACTAAAAGGAAATTCTCAATCTCTCCTTGTTTTATAGCTGAGCTTTTCAAACAGTTTTAACAGTTACTTTAGTCTGACAAAAGCCGAATGACGAATTAGCGCTTCCAGTCAGAGATTGAGCACCCACCGGTTTATTGTATTTCCAGACTTGCTTTCGGCACAATTTACAGTGCGTGCTGTCATGTATTGATATGGCTATGTCTTAATGTGATGACCTTTGAACCGGATGTGGTTGTCCGAAGGAAGCCCCGTTAAGTGGCTAGTTGTAAGATGGACAGTGTTCAATAAAGCAACATAAAGACCGTGCTTTATGTCCTGATTCAATTCAGAGTGCTCTGCCTAATTTAGTAATAAGGTGGGCACACAACAATGGCGACGAGGACTACACGGACCTGGATTTGTTTTTGTGAGAAGTAGACCCAGCGGCGGCACGGTGTTAGCGAAAAAACTTGTGGGCTAACATGGAAAAGTCGGGTATTCAACCGTTCGCCTGCTACACTGATCCAGCTACGCTCGGACCGAGATGGACGCGGTGGTTAACATCCTTCGAGTTGTTTGCTGATGGGAAAGGTCTTATTTTGACGGATGATGCTACAGACGCGATCAGACAGCGGAGACGCACTCTTCTACTGCACATGGCCGGACAGGACGTGCAGGACGTCTTCTCCACTCTACCACAGACGGGAGAGGCAAAGGATTACACCGCTGTGGTGACTGCACTCAACACTTATTTTGTTCCTCAAGTGAATGCAGCATACGCACGCCAAACTTTCCACAAATTGTCCCAAACACCAGGTGAGACTGTGCAACAATTTTGTACACGTTTGAGGTGAGCTGCAAAGGACTGTGACTTTCAAGGTGACAATGATAAGCAGATACGGGACGCTATCCTGAGTAAATGCACTTCTGAATATGTATGGAGAAAGCTGCTTGAGGAGGGTCCAGGCTTAACTCTAACTCGCATGTTAGAGGTGGCTTCACACTGTGAACGCGTGGAGGAGCAGATGGCGGCGATGAGCGTCGCTGGGGAAAAGAAAGGAGTGGACACGGTCAGCCGGATTCTTACAGCAAAGAAAGAGAAGAACAACAGACCAAAAGGAAAAATGAAAGATGATAATAAAACAGACAGACAGTGTTACAGGTGTGGTTATACTGACCACATGGGCAAAGATCCCAAATGCCCAGCACGAGGACAAACATGTCACAAGTGTAATGGTAAGGACCACTTTTCAAAAATGTGTCGTACAAAAAGACAAAAGAAACAAAATGTGAATGCTGTTGAACAAGATAATTATGCATTTACTGTAAATGATGATAATGTACCTGAGAAACTTACCTTTTCTGTTGGGGGAATAGAGTTGAAAATGTTGGTTGACTCTGGAGCTACAAGTAATGTGATGGGAGAAAACATATGGGAAAAGCTAAAAGCTGAAAAGACAAAATGTCGCTCATATGTAGCCAAAGAGCAGAGGAATTTATATGCATATTCCTCAGCACAGGCACTCACGGTTAAAGGTGCATTCAGATGTGAAATCAAGATTGGTGACAGGACCGAAGAGGCTGAATTTATTGTGAATAGAGGTAATGGTGAACCACTCCTGGGGAAAAAGACTGCCATAAAGTTAAGAGTGTTGAAAATAGGTGAAAATGTGACGGCTGTCGCAGATTTAAAGCACACTCTTAAAGAAAAGTATCCAAAAGTGTTCAAAGGAGTAGGAAAGCTAAACACCAAACAGATCAGCCTGTACATTGATCCAAATGTGAAACCGGTAGCACAGCCACTGAGGCGCATACCTTATCATTTGAGGGATGCAGTGGAGAAAAAGATCAATGAACTAATCGACATGGACATTATAGAACGTGTAGAAGGACCTACACCTTGGGTAAATCCTGTAGTGGTACTCCCAAAGAAATGTGACAAAGATATCAGAATGTGCTTAGACATGAGAAAAGCAAATGAGGCAATAATCAGGGAAAGATACCCCATACCCACTGTGGATGAAATCTTGCAAGGCCTGACACTAAACTCAGAGAAGTGTCAGTTCAACATGGACAGACTCGTATTCATGGGAATACTGCTGACACAGAAAGGCTTCGGCCCAACTGAAGAAAGAGTGAGAGCTGTGGTGGAAGCCCGAGAACCGAAGAATGCTACTGAGGTGAGAAGCTTTCTTGGACTGGTAGGCTTCAGTAGCAGGTTCAAACCACAGTTTGCTACACTCTCTGAACCACTAAGATGTTTAACTCGAAAGGAAACTATGTTTACATTCGGGCCAGAACAAAAGCAAGCATTTGAAATACTAAAGACTGAGTTAGCCAGAGCAGGTACCCTAGCCTATTTTGACAAAGAAGCCCCAACCAGAGTCATAGCAGATGCAAGCCCTGTAGGCTTGGGCGCAGTGCTAATACAAATACAGAACGGAGAAGAGGTACCAGTGTGCTACGTAAGTCGGAGTTTAACAGACCGTGAGCGAAGATATTCTCAAACAGAAAGAGAAGCCCTAGCACTAGTATGGGCATGTGAGAGACTACATCCATATGTGTATGGCAGGAAGTTTGACCTCATCACAGACCACAAGCCATTAGAGGTCATATACAGCCAGAAATCTAAACCTTGTGCACGCATAGAAAGATGGGTTCTCAGACTGCAACCATATGACTTTAAAGTAGTGCACATTGCGGGAAAGCAAAACATTGCGGATTCACTGTCAAGACTGCTGGCTGACACCACGTCAAAAGAGATACATAAGCATGAATGTGAAGAATATGTGAGATTTGTTGCAGTTAATGCTACTCCAAAAGCACTCACAACAAGAGAGGTTGAAGAAGCCTCTGCTACAGACTCAGAATTAACAGAAGTGCGAAGAGCTATTGAAAATGGACACTTTGAAAAATGCAAAACATATGCACCCATTGCAAATGAACTGTGTGTCATCGGCTACATAGTTTTGCGGGGAACTCGCATTGTATTGCCAGAAAACCTCAGAGCTCAAGCACTGTCACTAGCTCATGAAGGACATTTAGGAATTGTTGGAACCAAACAGCATCTCAGAACAAAAGTTTGGTGGCCAGGGATGGACAAAGCTGCAGAAAAGTTTTGTAAAGCTTGTCACAGATGTCAAATAGTAGCCAGACCAGATCCACCTGAACCACTGAGAAACACACTTTTACCGGATGGACCATGGCAAGATGTGGCGGTAGACTTACTGGGACCGCTACCTTCGAACCGCTCAATACTTGTACTGATAGATTACTACAGTCGGTACTATGAGTATGATGTAATGTCATCTACAACTGCTGTAAAAGTCGTTGACTCTATTGACTGTATATTTAGCAGACATGGGCTACCAGTTACCATCAAATCTGATAACGGCCCACAGTTCAAATCTGAGCTGTTCAGAGAATATTGTGAAACTAATGGAATCAAACATATAAAAACTACACCAAAATGGGCTCAAGCAAATGGGGAAGTGGAGCGTCAAAATGCATCATTGATGAAAAGAATCAGGATCGCACAAGCCGAAGGACTTGACTGGAAGCGAGAGCTAAGAAAATATGTAACAGTGTATTGCAGCATTGAACATCCAACCACGGGCAAAAGTCCAGCAGAACTCCTGTTCAACCGCAAAATGAGAGGAAAGTTACCGAACATCAGTGAGGCAAAAACAATGGAGTTGGACGTGCGTGACAGAGACGCTGAACGGAAAGGAAAATCAAAGATTTATGCTGATGAACGAAGGGGAGCTGAGTATTCAAAAGTTGACTCAGGAGACACAGTGCTGGTTCAACAAGACAAAGTGGACAAGTTTACAACACCATTCAACGCAACACCACACAAAGTTGTAAGCAGAACTGGAAACCAAGTCATTATTGAATCACCAACAGGAGCTCGCTATCACCGGATTACCACACATGTGAAGAAGTACGAGACAAATGAGACCAGAAGGACACTATGACACAATACCTGAAAGGGAGGAAGGTGAAACACCCACAAAGACTGACACCTTCACTCCAACACCACAAGAGGGCTCCCAGGGGCCAGAGAGACCAAGTAGATCACAGAGGGCTAAAAAGATACGCGAGAGGTTTCGTGATTTTGTGGTGAAATGAACTATAATATGTTAAGGTGAAGAGGTAACTTACATTTGGCAAGTTTCAAGTTCATATGTGTATGTCGATATATATATATATATATTGAAAAAAAGAAAGGTACATGTGTGGTGAGACAGTTAGATAATATAATTAATATAATTAAAGATGGCGCCGGTGAGGTCGGCTGCCGTCACGACTGCTCCGACCACTTTTTCTTTGTCTTTGTTTTTTAAGTTAGTTTTCAGCGTTTCTAAATCGGCAAAATCATCACCATTGGGTACATTAGGTATGACAGTGACACTCTTGTTTCTATTGGTTTACAATGTACTCACAATTCGAAGTTTTTAACTCCGGATCCGAGCTGGCCGAGTGAGATCTCGAGGGAGAACAAAGGGAAGCGGCGGCGGCCTAGAGGGAAGCGAGCCGGCGTCAGGAACAGGCTGAGAGCTCGTGCACACCGCACACCTCTGCCTAGCATCCTGCTCGCCAACGTCCAGTCACTGGAGAACAAGCTTGACGACCTCAGGGCCAGGATAAAGTTCCAGAGAGACATTCGGGACTGCAATCTCCTCTGCTTCACCGAGACATGGCTGAACCCAGCGGTGCCGGACCACGCCATCCAGCCGGCCGAGTTCTTCTCGGTTCACCGCATGGACAGGACACGGGACTCGGGGAAGTCAAGGGGAGGCGGCGTGTGTTTAATGGTGAACAACAACTGGTGCAACAGTGCGAACGTTGTTCCTCTCACACGCTCCTGCACACCAAATCTGGAACTACTGTCCATCATGTGTCGTCCTTTTTATCTACCTCGGGAATTTACATCGGTCATTGTAAGTGCCGTTTATATTCCACCACAAGCGGACACGGTCACCGCCTTATGCGAGCTGCATGAGGCACTCACACAGCACCAGACACAACACCGGGACGCTGCGCTTATTGTGACGGGGGACTTTAATAGCGCCAACCTCAAACGCGCAGCGCCAAACTTTTATCAACACATCACCTGCCCCACCAGGGGTGAAAGGACACTGGACCACTGCTACACTACGGTCAAGGACGGCTACAAGGCACAATCCCGCCCCCCGTTTGGCAAATCTGATCACGCCGCCATCTTCCTCATGCCAAAATACAAACAAAGGCTGAAACAGGAAGTTCCGGTTCAGAGGAAGGTCGCGCGCTGGACGGATCAATCGGTGGCCGCGTTACAGGACGCACTCGATGACGCAGACTGGGGCATGTTCAGAAACAGCTCCGACGATGACGTCAACGTGTTTACGGAAGCGGTTGTGGGATTCATCGGGAAACTAGCGGATGATACCGTGGAGACAAAGACTATCACAACGTTTCCCAACCAGAAGCCGTGGGTGGATAAAACCATCCGCGACGCTCTGAGATCCCGCACCGCTGCCTACAACACGGGACTCATGACGGGGGACATGGACCCGTACAAAGCCGCGTCATATAACGTGCGGAGGGCGGTGAAAGAGGCGAAGCAGCGCTACGGGAGGAAACTAGAGTCACAACTCCAACAGAGTGACTCTAGGAGCCTGTGGCGGGGACTAAGGACAATAACGGACTATAAAGCACCAACAACCGGTATGACGAACGCGGCCGTGACTCTGGCAGACGAGCTGAACACTTTCTATGCTCGCTTCGAGGCTGCAGCTAAGGTCTCCAACAATGCTAGTGTTAGCGGCGCTAACGGCTGCAGACAGGAAGATACTGCCAGCACCGGAAACGTGCTCGTCATCTCCGAGCATGAAGTAAGGAGAGCCTTCAAGAGAGTGAACACCAGGAAAGCAGCAGGACCAGACGGCATCCCAGGTCGTATCCTAAGAGACTGCGCATACCAGCTAGCTCCTGTGTTCACTGAGATATTCAACATCTCTTTATCTCAGTCGGTGATCCCCACATGCTTCAAAGAGTCCATCATTGTTCCTGTCCCGAAGAAACCCCACCCTGCTTCTCTCAATGACTATCGCCCTGTAGCCCTCACCTCAGTAGTGATGAAGTGCTTTGAACGCCTGGTCAGAGACTTCATCATTTCTTCACTACCAGACACACTGGACCCACTACAGTTCGCTTACCGTCCAAATCGTTCCACAGACGATGCCATCTCTCATCTCCTCCACGCATCACTCACTCACTTGGACACTAGAAGGGGGAATTATGTTAAAATGCTCTTCATAGACTACAGCTCTGCATTTAACACCATAATTCCCTCCACACTCACCACCAAGCTGGAGCATCTGGGACTCAGCTCATCTATGTGTCAGTGGATCTCCAACTTCCTAACTGGCAGACCACAGGCAGTAAGGATGGGCGGACATGTCTCAGCCTCCACCACTCTCAGCACTGGAGCCCCCCAGGGGTGTGTTCTGAGCCCCCTGCTGTACTCTTTGTACACATATGACTGTGTGGCCACTACCAGCTCCACCACCATCATCAAGTTTGCTGACGACACCGTCGTGGTGGGCCTGATCTCTGATAACAACGAGACGGCCTACCTGAAGGAGATTAGGAATCTGGAGAACTGGTGCCAGAGGAACAACCTCCTTCTAAACGTCAGTAAGACAAAGGAGCTGATAGTGGACTTCAGCACTAAGCAGGAGAGGAACTACCAGACACCCGTCATCAACGAGTGCCCAGTGGAGAGAGTGGACAGTTTCAAATACCTCGGAGTTCACATCACGCAGGACCTGTCATGGTCCTGTCACATCAACACCGTGGTGAAAAAGGCCCGACAGCGTCTCTACCACCTCAGACGCTTGAGAGACTTCCAACTGCCCTCCAAGGTGCTCAGGAACTTTTACTCGTGCACCATAGAGAGCATCCTGGCGGGAAACATCTTAACCTGGTTCGGGAACAGCACCATGCAGGACAGACGAGCTCTACAGAGGGTTGTGCGGTCAGCTGAGCGCACCATCCGCTCCGAGCTCCCTGACCTGCACTCAATCTACAGCAGGCGGTGCTGGACCAAGGCCAGGAAGATGGTGAAGGACCTCAGCCATCCCAACAACAGACTGTTCTCTCTGCTGAGGTCAGGAAAGCGATTCCGCTCCCTGAAGACCAACACAGAGAGACTGAGGAGGAGCTTCTTCCCGCAGGCGATACGGTCTCTCAATCACACCACCACACAGTACTGACCCACACATATGGTTCTTACACACACACTGGACTTTCTGGACTTTGGTTTTGCACAACACTGGTCACTATATTCTTCATTTCCGGTTAATACTTGTACAGCTGCTGTTATTGTGTATATATTTATTTAGATTTAGATTTCTTCATACATTCTTATATAGTTCTATATTGTGTATTGTGTATTTTGTTGTACAGTTATTTTATTTTCAACTTTAATTTATATATTTATCTTTATCTTATTCTTCCCAGTTAAATTTACCCTTCATTCTAATTTGTGTTGTACAGTTATTTCATTTTTAACCTTAATTTATATTTTATTCCTTCCTAGTTAAATTTACCCTTTTTAATTTTTCATATTTATTTCCTATCTTATTCATAGCCTTTTCCTTTTCTGTTTTCTTTAGGTCACGAGCAGTTGTCCAAGCATTTCACTACATATCGTACTGTGTATGACTGTGTACGTGACAAATAAAATTTGAATTTGAATTTGAATTTATAATTGTTAGAAAGTAAGACAAGAAAGAATGTTCAATGTTGGAAAAAAAAAAGACATCAAAGTTATTACAACTAAAGTTTGAATCTAAAGAAAAGGGGGATGTCATGTATTGATATGGCTATGTCTTAATGTGATGACCTTTGAACCGGATGTGGTTGTCCGAAGGAAGCCCCGTTAAGTGGCTAGTTGTAAGATGGACAGTGTTCAATAAAGCAACATAAAGACCGTGCTTTATGTCCTGATTCAATTCAGAGTGCTCTGCCTAATTTAGTAATAAGGTGGGCACACAACATGCGCTACTCTGTTTTTTGTCAGACTTGAAATAGCCGAAATACCTTCACACTACAGAACTTCTCTGGCTCTTCCTTTCGACAATCTCTCCGGCGTTGGAACCATCATCTCTGTCAGTGTGCACCAGGGTGGCTGTGGCTACATTGTAGCTTGCCATCACCAGTGTGTGAATGTGTGTGTGAATGGGTGGATGACAGGTTGTGTAAAGCGCTTTGGGGTCCTTAGGGACTAGAAAAAAAGCGCTATACAAATACAGGCCATTTACCATTTACCATCATCTGTTTTCTCTTCGGTAACCTTCGGTCACGCTCTCGGTTGATTTTTCTCTAGTCGGCACAGTCATTTCCTGGCTGCTTCCCAAACAAATACACATGTGCGGCTTGGCACTTGTGCTGTACGTAACAAGTCAAGTGACGTGACGCTGCGGCTGTGATTTGTTTGGCTCTGCGCTACTTAATTTGGATTGGCTGTTCTTTTTTTTTAAGAGGACAAGAGCGGTGAGGTCTATCGCAATAGTTTAATTTTTCTATCGAGAAAAAGTTATTTCGCAATACATATCGTTATCGTTCTATCGCCCAGCTCTACTAGATACTATAGTAAATGTACACTGTGTGACCATCAGCAGCTTAGAGTAGTGACAGTCATAGTTTTATCCAGTTTTGCAGAGCAATTTCAGAGATGTTTGGGGCTTACATGGCAAGCATGTTTATAGTTCCACCTCTCTGTTCTGCTCTCTGTTGCTGACGGCAGAGTTCTGCCCCGCTGACCTCACAGGTGAGACACTCCCACCAGCGGACAAAGAGCACAGGAAAATGCGTTGCCAACCACCTGAAACAGACAAATATCTGCTTTTTAAAACCCTTTAAACCCGTTAAATGGACTGATGCCATTCATTTCTTCTTTGATTAACAGTAGTAACATCCTTCATGCACTGTATACTAACCCACATGCTAATCATGCTTTATGAAGTGATGGCAATTGCATTGTAGCATTTAATGAAGAAATAACCAAATAATCATACCAATGATTAAGCACCAGTGGTCTTTTTTTCTGTGTGTGTGTGTGTGGTGTGTGTGTGATACAGGTAAATGCTGAATTCCAGTGTATTACAACACTTCAACTGGAGACAACCTTTGCGGCACAGTTAGACAGAATTACACCTCAGCTGATAATAATAATGGATTGGATTTATATAGCGCTTTTCAAGGCACCCAAAGCGCTTTACAATGCCACTATTCATTCACACACTGGTGGAGGCAAGCTACGGTTGTAGCCACAGCTGCCCTGGGGCAGACTGACAGAAGCGAGGCTGCCATATCGTGCCATCGGCCCCTCTGGCCAACACCAGTAGGGTAAAGTGTCTTGCCCAAGGACACAACGACCAGGACAGAGAGCCCGGGGATCGAACCGGCGACCTTCCGGTTACAGATACGCTTCCCAACCCCCTGAGCCATGGTCGCCCTGATGACAGTTTTCCAGAAGAAGGGCGATGTTTCTGGGCAGAAACTTGCCCACCACTTGCAGAGGTAAATCCGAATATTGCAAATTCTATTTGGATTTCTTTTGTCTTAAGTGGCAGGTCACTGGTGAGTCAAATAAGCCATTTTAGGTGACCAACCAAGCAATCTGAATTTTGAAATTTCATATATAAATTTTATTTACTATGTTTGAACTGACATTATGATAAAATTTACTCATTGCGAATGTCAGACATTGTTTTTTTTTTTCCAAATTGGTTTAATCAGCAACTCTCTTTAAACAGGCTGAAAGTGATGTTAACGTGAAAAGGGAAGCAGTTCTCAGGGCACTTTGCCTCTACCTTGGTGAAGAGGACGGAAGCCTTATTCGGGAGTACTTGGTAAGTCATTTAAGTCATTGTTTTTTTTTTTTGTTTTTTTTTTTTTTTATTTTGTGTCCCGTTTGGATCTTTAGCCATTAGAATTGTTGTCTTAAGGCCAAGAAAGATGCCAAGCGGATTTATTTTACCAAGTGGATCATCATGGCCCTGCCATATTGGTCCATTTGATTGACCTTTTTTATGTTGTCCATGACTATCTCCCCTTCAACAAATATTCCAATGTCATCATAATGTCCATTTTGTCCATCCTCCCTTTAGTGGGGTTTTTTTGTGTGTGTGTTTTTTTTTTCCTTTATTTTTACTTTTTTCGTGTTGCACTCCGGTTGCCTAGGCCGGGGTGTAACATATGGGGGCTCGTCCGGGATTGCCTTTGCTGGGGTGTCCGGGGACCGCCCCAGCCTTTGTCGTCTGCTGGAGGGTCCGTGGGACCGCTCCAGCCTTCATCCGCCTTCGCTGGAGGGTCCGTGGGACCGCTCCAGCCTTCGTCGTCTGCTGGAGGGTCCGTGGGACCGCTCCAGCCTCCATCAGCTTCATCTGCCTTCATCCGCCTTCGCTGGGGGGAGGGTCCGTGGGACCGCCCCAGCCTTTGTCGTCGCTGGAGGGTCCGTGGGACCGCTCCGGCCTTCATCCGCCTTCGCTGGAGGGTCCGAGGGACCGCTCCAGCCTTCGTCGTCTGCTGGAGGGTCAGGGGGACTGCTCCAGCCTTCATCAGCTTCGTCTGCCTTCGCTTCAGCCTTCGTCCGCCTTCGCTGGAGGGTCCGAGGCACCGCTTCAGCCTTCGTCCGCCTTCGCTGGAGGGTCCGAGGCACCGCTTCAGCCTTCGTTTGTCTTCGCTGGAGGGTCCGAGGCACCGCTTCAGCCTTCGTCCGCCTTCGCTGGAGGGTCCGAGGCACCGCTCCAGCCTTCGTCTGCCTTCGCTGGAGGGTCCGAGGGACCGCTCCAGACTTCATCCGTCTTCGCTGGAGGGTCCGAGGCACCGCTCCAGCCTTCGTCTGCCTTCGCTGGAGGGTCCGAGGGACCGCTCCAGCCTTCGTCGTCTGCTGGAGGGTCAGGGGGACTGCTCCAGCCTTCATCAGCTTCGTCTGCCTTCGCTTCAGCCTTCGTCCGCCTTCGCTGGAGGGTCCGAGGCACCGCTTCAGCCTTCGTCCGCCTTCGCTGGAGGGTCCGAGGCACCGCTCCAGCCTTCGTCTGCCTTCGCTGGAGGGTCCGTGGGACCGCTCCAGCCTTCGTCTGCCTTCGCTGGAGGGTCCGAGGGACCGCTCCAGACTTCATCCGTCTTCGCTGGAGGGTCTAATTTGCCCCAGCTGTGTTTCCCTCCTGTTGTCCATTCCCTGATTGCTCCCTCCATGTATTTAAGCCCTGTGTGTCAGTTGATCATGGTCGCGATCTCCCCCGTGTTGTAAATAGTTTGGTGTTTTGTTGTAAATAAATAGTTTGTTGTAAATAGCTGTAAATGGGTTTTGTCACTACTTTCGTTTTGAGACACTTTCGTTTTGGGATTTTGGTGGAGAGCCTTAGTGTTTTTCTTCGTAGTTTTATTTTCCTTATCTTTGTTTTTCTACGTTGCACCCCGGTTGCCTAGGCCGGGGCGTAACAATGACATAAATGCCCATGGTGTGCTTCTTCAGGTCTCTCTGGATGTCATCTCCTTCAATGTCCTAAACATTTAATAAAAAGGTAAAAGAAAAGCAATTAACTCTACAATTTAATTCCAATCTAGTCGTGTGTGTGTGTGTGTGTGTGTGTGTGTGTGTGTGTGTGTGTGCGTGTGTGCGTGCGTATGGGACAGACTGGACTGGGGGAAAGAAGGGGAGAAAGAAAGAGGGAAAGAGAAACAGCTGAGAAGAGGGACGGGGGAGAAGGGCAAAAGACAAAAACCAACAGAATGAGCAGAAAAAAAAAAGAAAAAAAAATGCATATATCGATCACCTGGGTCACCTGCTGAGAAAGAAAAAAGAAAACAAGCAGAAGAGAGCAAGAGTAATAGAATAAACAACATCACAATGATATATGGGAATATGACAGTAAATATTAAATATTAAACATTATTGTGCAGCACATAAGATCAACAGAACACAGTGTGCTTTGAGGTAGGAGCCAAAAAGGGTGTAGTTTGTGGGTGTGATCACCCGTGTGTACACCTGTGAGCATGGACGCGCTTGTTTTTTTTTTTTAAAAGGTTCCTTCATGTAATGATCTGCAAGAGGGTGTGGGGGGGCCACAGCCCCATCCTCCAGGGCATGAAGCAGGTATGGAGGAGATCAAAACTCCAGACATCCAGAGGCCCCCAGAACACAAGAGACCAAGGAAGACCAACAGAGGGGCAGCCGCGCCACTGTCCCAGAAAGAGCTGAGGAGAGTCCCAGATGAGGGCTCACTCAGCAGCCGCGGAGCAGAAGCCAGGGGGAGTTGCAATGACGCGCCCGTGAGCTCCGCCGGCAGCCAGCCGTGCCTGAGTGACCGAGCCCCAGGCCGAGAGGCCGGGGGCACCCCACCTCCGAAGTGGCCCGAGCGAGCCCCAGGCTCCAGGCCCCGATAAGCGGCCGCCAAGGAGTGAGCCGGTGTGTACCTGGACGCCCATCCCCGGACACAAAGAACCACCAACGCACCAATGTCTGAGGGAGTCCGCCACTGGCAGGGGAAGTGGTGGTGGGTGGAGATAGGCCTCCAAACCTTGGAGGGCCTAAGATGTCCCCAGAGAGGTGGCGCCTGACACCCAACCTGACATATAGACACAGACATACAGGCACACACGTTCTGTGTTATGTTTTGATTGAACATTTTAACTTTCAATAATGAATGAGTGGTGATGGTGGATTTTGTACTACGACAGTCATCTGTTTTCATATCCAACCCTTGCTGTTAGATCCATGCAGAGCTGATTACTGCTGATAATAAATATGAGTCACTGTTTTTGGACTTGTATTCGAGACTAAAGCAGTTGGTTTAAAAAACAGCAAGCTCTGGCCCTCCTTTCCTTTATTTTTTTTAAAAGAAACTTGTAACCTTTTTTCCTCTTTGTTTTCTCTTCTTGTTAGAAATGTCAGAGATCCCTGTGGGGGTCAAGCAGGAAAATGAGGAGGTGAACAGCCAAAAACGGGGTGAGGATGGGTAGAAGCGTTTAACAGCTGGGGGAGGGCAGAGTAAACAGGCAGTAATTAAGAGGAGAATGTTCGCTATCATTGCAGTTTTCATCCCACAAAGCACTGCTTCCAAAGCTTTTTTTTTTTCTTCTACACCCAAAGCAAATTTTTCACACACCAGCCCCTCTGCCATGGTGTGTGTGGGTGTGTGGGTATGTTGCTCAGGCCGTGGGTATCTTTAATGCCAATTAAGAAAAGGGGCAGGAAAACAAACTCTCAGCTGAACCAGCCAACACTAACAGGGAGGAAGAAGCAGCATGAGAGGAAGGAGGGAAAGCTGAATAAAGTGTCTGGGTTACAATATTAATCTGTTGTTGCTGTTGTAGTTGTTGTTATTATTGTTATTATTATTATTATTATTATTATTATTATTATTATTATTATTATTACTACTGGATATAAAGATAAGTAATTTCAAATCATGTCAGTCTGCATAAATCCTGCTGTCATCATGTTTATGTTTGTCATAATGAAAGTTTTCATGGTCCACCATGGTCCTTCTAAAACCTAAATCTATAGTATGGATGTGCTGAGAGAGGCCCCTGGCTTTACGATTTTCATTTTCCACCTCCAGCAGAGCTTTGGCAGCATTCCTAAGGAGACACTGAGCCTGTTCTACACTTCCACTGAACTGTAGCTGTGATGTCAATGTTGCTTGTTGTCTGCACATTGGAGGTAAAGAGAGACATCAAGCTCAAATAGGAGTCCCATCTATGTCAGAGCTACTGGACACGCCCAGTAATATGGTCCTTCGCACTCCAGTCTTCCCTTGAATGCCTTCTAGTTTAATGTACATTTGGATGTGCTAAGCGATGTTTGTTTACGCATGCCAGAATGGCACCAACATGTGAACACACCTCTCCTAACCCTGCCTTACAGATCAAATTGGACCAATCCCTGCTTCTTCACAGCTCTCAGTGGTGGCTCATTTAAACTACAGAAATGGCTTACCCAAAATCAGAAAGATACTTGGTCAACTTACTGTAATGATGTGGTGTCTACATGACAAATTAACACTGCGAGAACTGTCGTTTCTCATTTGTCACTTAGTCACTGATTCTGTAAAAAAACAAACAAACATATATATATATATATATAGACAGAATTTCTAGTGGAAGGTGGTGGGAAATCTTCCATGCTGGTGGCTTCAGGATCCCATCTGATGTTTGTGGTTGTGGCTCTGTTGACTTCATCTGGTGGTGGCCTCCACTAGAGCAGTCCATAGCTGAGTGTGAAATGGCGGGAATGAGAATTAACTACAGTGATGCACTCTCAAATCCTTATGCATTTATTTGCTTCCTTTATGTCATTATAATACTAATCTTTGTATGGCTTGGGTCCACATGAATTCCAGTTAAATCATCAGTCCTAATGACCAAAAGGGTAAAATGATGGGGCAGGTTTATTGCCATTACTTTAAAACTCAAAAAAATACAAGAACTCGGCTGAGGAGAAAACTAGTACTTGGAACTAGAATTAGAAAACTAAGGAAGTAAGAAAAATGGAAATTACAAGAGAAGCATGGGACTCAGTGAACACAGGGGAAAACATACCATGAGGGGATGATGCAACATAAAACAGGGAGCACAGACATTATATACACCAGAGGAGATTAGGGCAGAACAGACACACTGGGGAACACAGCTGAATCGAGGAGGGGGCCTAAGGGTACATCTGTCACCATCTTACAATGCTGTGATTGCAGCCATTTCCAAACTCTCTGTGAATGGGACTCATGGCCATTGATTAGTGGTAAACGATCAGTGGTTGTTGATCAATGGTTATAACAATTTGTATATTATTGACCAAGAAACTGACCTCACAGCCCATTGGTCATTCAGTGGGCTAGTTTTAGTCATTGTGTAAAGGTACTAATTACAAGATTGGGGAAACCTGCAGTCAGCTGTGACTCTCACTTGGATGAGTGACGAAACGTTTCTCCCACTGATCACGTTAGGTCCAAATGAACAGAATCAACTTTTTGGGATGAGGTCATTAAGATGAGATGGAGCCTGAGAATGGAAGAAAGCAGTCCTACATATTTCCTTAATATGTGCGTTGAAGGACATATCCTGGTCAAAAATGATTCCAGGGTGATTCCTTCACCCATACCTCCGGGTCCAGCTATGTTTAGCAGCTGCGCTTTAGGGAGAGCAAGAGTGTGGCGATCCCTGACCCGGAAGCGTCTCTGCTCAGCTGCCGACACACCTGCACCTAATCTTTCACCCAGGTACCTCATCCCAGTTTGGGCTGAGGTATTTAAAGGTGTGTCCAGGCGGCAGTCGACGCTGGATTCTACTCGAAGCACTGTAAATAAACGCACTCTCTGCTTTGCATCCAGAGCTCTGCGACTGTGTCCATATTTTCCATTACCCGTGACACAAGGTTCCTCACAGTGTTACTGGAGGTCAAGGTAATGCCATCCAGAGTAAGAATCTGCTTAGATACCATATTTCTAAGATTTTCAGGGCCGAGTACAATAACCTCAGTTTGATCTGAAATAAGCAGCAGAAGGTTAGCGGCCATCCATGTCTTTATGTCTTTAAGACATTCCTGTAGTTTAACTAATTGGTGTGTGTTATCTGGCTTCATGGACAGATAGAGCTGGGTGTCATCTGCATAGCAGTGTAAATGTATGCTATGTCTTCTAATGATGCTGCCTAAGGGAAGCATGTAAACAGAATTGGTCCTAGCACTGAACCCTGTGGAACTCCATAGTTGACCTTAGTGTATGAAGAAGACTCTCCATTTACATGCAAAAATTGGAGTCTATTAGATAGATATGATGCAAACCAACGCAGTACCTGTAATACCTACAACTTAACCTAACTTTCAGATAGATAGCTACTGTGATGAAGTCTACTCCCCACTGCTGTGTATAACACAATACAATACAATACAGTTTTATTTATATAGCACATTTAAAAACCCAAAGGCACACCAAAGTGCTTCACAATAATACAGAGAAAAAACATAAATTAATTAACAAAGTACAGATTGGGCACTAGCACAGACAGAAGGGAGGCACTAATAGACTGGAAGAGTTAAGTAAAATAGATATCAAACCTCAATTCAGGAAGAAGGTCAGTTCATGAAAGCAAAATATCTACTAAGAAGATTTAATAAAAAAAAAGAAGTAAAATTAAATATAATTTTTAAAAAAGGTATTAAC
Organism: Copadichromis virginalis; assembly: GCF_057382275.1. Classification (NCBI taxonomy): domain Eukaryota; kingdom Metazoa; phylum Chordata; class Actinopteri; order Cichliformes; family Cichlidae; genus Copadichromis; species Copadichromis virginalis. The sequence goes on from NC_140618.1 coordinate 368,397, forward strand.
TGGTCGGGAAAGCCAGGTTAAATAAAGAAGCTTTCAATCTTGCTTCAAAGGATTGGTTAGAATCTGAAGCATGAATAGAAGCGGGGAGGCTATTCCAAAGGTTAGGCGCAGCTGAAGCAAAGGCACGATCGCTTCTGGTCTTCAGCCTAAACTTAGGTTGGACCAGGAGTAATTGGTCATGGCTGTGTGCAGGCAGGCAGGGAAAAATGCAGGACTCATGGAGGCAAAGGTGAACTCAAAAACACTCGACTTTATTGTGGGGGTTTGCAGACAGAACAGAAAACTAGCTAAACTGGGAAGCAAATAAACTAGCTAGCAGGCAGGCAAACGGAACACACAGGGGAGTATGAAGGACGACGCAATGAGGAGCAGGGAAAGACACAGACAGTAAATACAAGAGGTGAACAGGAGTGAGAGGAAACAGCTGGGAGACATGGCTAAAACTGATTACACTGATGAGACAGGGAGAGCACAAAACTGAACACACTGACATAAGACACAGACCTTCAAAGTAAAACGTGAAATGCACAGACTGGACTCAGAGACACGGTATAGATGGAGAACAGAGGGAACACATGGGCGGACACTAAACAGAGGGAGCACAAAACCAGAACACTAAAAAGTCTAAACAACACATCAAAATAAACTGGAACACAAGATAAAATAATAAAAAATAAAAATAAAAAAAAAATAATAATAATAATAATAATAATAATAATAATAACAAAAAACCCAAAACGCTGGGTCAAGCGACCCAGGACCATGACATAATTGACCTGGTGATCTTAATGCTTGGCAACGAGTGTACAGATTGAGAAGATCAGTGAGATAACTGGGTGCAATATTATTAAGGATTTTAAAAGTGAGCATCAAAATTTTAAACTCAATGTGATATTTGATAAGTAACCAGTGTAAATCAACAAGCTGGTGTGATAGAATCAAATTTTCTAGCTCCAGTAAACAGGCGAGCTGCAGCATTCTGAACAAGCTGTAGCCTTCGAAGAGAGACTGATTGGAGACCACAGTAAAGAGAATTGCAATAGTCTAACCTGGAGGTCACACAAGCGTGGATAAGTTTTCCAAGGTCCCTGCATGGTATATAACTAGCTATGTATATAACGGGCAGGGATAGCTCAGTAGGTAGAGTGGTGGCCCCATGATCGGAAGGTCGGGGGTTCGATTCCCTTGAACAGCTACCCTGAGGTACCCCTGAGCAAGGTACCGTCCCTACACACTGCTCCCCGGGCGCCCAGTGGCTGCCCACTGCTTCACTGAGTGAATGGGTTAAATGCAGAGAGGGATTTTCCCCACGGGGACCAATAAAGTACACTTTCTTTCTTCTATAACATTTAGCTTTAGAAATCTGGGGCAAATGAAAGAAGCCAGATTTAACTACAGATGACACTTGCTTATCGAGCTTAAAGGAGCTATCCACATAGACACCCAGGTTATTTATAGAATCAGAGAGAGTTAGCAAGGGGCCCCAGTAGGGCAACAAGCTGGTCTCGAGGAATATGACTATCGAACACCATAATTTCTTCTCATTTAATATGAGGGAATTATCCGACAGCCAAACTTTGACCTTTCACGGGCAGTCCAACAGGGAGTGCGGTAATGCTGACAGATCATCAGTCAGTTGACAATAAATTTAAATGTCATCAGCGTAAAAATGATAAGAAATATTGTATTTATCAAATATGGAGCCCAAGGGTTGCATGTACAAAGAGAACAACAGAGGGCCCAGTACAGACCCCTGGGGCACCCCACGACAGAGAGGGGCAACAGAGGAAGAGTTTCCACCCATCACAACAGAAAAGGATCTATCCGAGAGGTAAGAATTAAACCAGTTAAGGGCAGAAACCTTGATGCCTACAACATGCTCTAGCCTCCCTAAGAGAATATTATGATCAACCATGTCGAAAGCCAAAGACAAATCCAATAAAACTAAAACGGCAGGGTGATCTGAATCAACAAATACAAGAAGATCATTGTAGACTCTTAGCAGGGCAGTTTCAGTACTATGGTGTGGCTTAAAGCCAGACTGAAATTTGTCAATAATATTATTTGCATGTAAGTAGGCCTGTATTTGGAGAAAGAGGACTTTCTCTAAAATTTGTGATAAGAACGGAAGTTTAGAGATTGGCCTATAATTGGCAGGGTCTTTCTGATCGAGCTTACTTTTTTTAAGAACAGGATGCACATATTTTAAAGCAGTTGGGACACAGCCCACTAACAATGATAAATTCATTAAAAATTAGATGCAAGGCCCAATTACCTGAAAACCTTCCTTGATAATGCAGGATGGAAGGATATCATGCATAGAATTTGAGCTCCTCGATCGTTCAATTAATCCCTTAAGAGTGGGGAGTGATAACAGCTCAAAGTGAGAAAAAGGTCGACATGCATCCTAAAACCGGAAAAGGAATCAACACAAGAGAGTGAGAGTGTGAAGCCTTTAGTAATAGAACTTTTCCCATAAAACGATTAAGAAATTGCTCACAGGGAGCCTGGGAGGCCAAACTCGATGAGTCAGGACAGAGATTTATCACTGAGTTAAAGAGTAATCAGTGTAATCAAAGATGTAATCAATTTTTCTAAATTTAAATGTTATCAGAAAATAATCAGACAAAACAGGGTTTTCAGGAGACACTGCCAACTGTTCAGTTTCTATGCCATAAATTAAAACAAGATCTAGAGTGTGATTAAAGTGGTGGGTGGGTTCTTTTACATTTTGACAGAAGCCAATTGAGTCTAATAACAGATTAAATGCTGTGCTGAGGCTATGATGTTTAACATCTACATGGATGTTAAAATCACCCACAATAATTATTTTTATTTGAGCTGAGCACTAAATCAGATAAAAAGTCTGAGAATTCAGTCAGAAGCTCTGTGTAAGGCCCAGGTGGACGAAAGATGATCACAAGTAAGACTGGTTTCTGAGTTTTACAGCTGGGGTGAACAAGGCTAAGCATCAGGCTTTGAAATGAATTAAAACTCTGAGCTCTAAGCTGGTGTGGAAAATTGCTGCCACAACTCCTCCTTGACCTGTGCTTCAAGGATTTTGACAATAAGCATAATATAATATAATCTAGTATAGTATAATGTTAGTATAGTATAACATAATATAAATTGAGTTTTGAGTTTTCGAGCTAGAGTGGACAAGGCTAAGCATCAACCTTTCAAATGAATTAAAAATGTTTGGGTTTTTGGTTGATTAACAAGCTGGAGTGGGAGATTGCTCCAACAGCTCTCACCCCCTTCATCCTGTGCTTCGAGGATTCTGGGGAACCAAATCAGTTGAGGGGAACCATACAACATTGTTCTTTCTTTGTGATTTTTTTTCTGTGTGTTGAATTTGTGTTTTGATGACTTTTGGTTTGTTTTTCGTCTGGGATCAGACACAGTCTTTAAAGGGATGGCGTTTAGGGAGGGGGGGGGGGCGGTAACTGGAGGACAGAAAATGCAGAGACATGTGTAAGACTGCAACTCTGCTTCCCGGTCGATCATAAGTAGGATGGATGCCATCTGTCCTAACAAGACCAAGTTCCCCCAGAATGTTACCCAATTAGCTAAAAGTACTGGTGATTTTAGTGACCTCCAATTGACGTAATCAGGTGTCATTACTGCCAATGTGAATTGTAATTTTACAGATTTTCTGTTTACCGTTCACCAGCAGTTTTAAAAATTTCCTTCAGTAAGAAAATTGACTATGATAATTGGTGATTATGTTTTGAGACAAGTGAAGCTAGAGGCACCAGGAACCAGAGTTTGTTCTTTGGTGGATGTGTGGAAAAATGGTTAGAACAAAATGGGTTGGTGAATTAACAGAACCTACACTACCTTCAGCTGCGCCAGCTACAGGGGCCTGGCTAGCTATGGGTTTTTCAAGGGTGTGAACTGAGTCTCCAATTCAGTGATCCTGGCCTCCAGAGCTGCAAATAGGCTACATGCATTACAAGTATCATTACTGCTAAATGAAGCTGAGGAGTAACTGAACATCTGACCCAATGAGCAGGAAAGTGCAGGAGGTACAGGTGAAGAGGCCATGCTGCTGGCGAGTCAGATAAAAACTAAGCTAGTGAATCCCAAAAGACACAGTAAGTGAATACTGTAAATATATTTAGCGAATGAATCAACAGAAAGTGCACTTTGGATAAAGCACATGAAGATTACAATATGAAATAAGATGTTATCTGTAGGTGTTTAAATAAATTGGCTACACAGGTGAGCTACAAAAAACACCACTGGCTATTGTAACAAGAACAGGAAGTGACACTCTACCACAGAGAGTGCCAACACCAACCTTCACGTAAACGACATGCTCTACCCTATACCCACCTGAATGCCAACACCTGAATCAACCGTTGGTATCTGGCCCTCCAGCCCTAAGTTAAGGTTAAATAAAGTGATCCATAGTCCAGAAGCACAGATGGATGTGGCCAATTTTCTCTCCCACTCATAGGGGGTGAGGGTTAGGCTGGAAAGCTCTTCGGCCTAAGTCAGTGGGTTCAGGGGGAAATAGTGGAGGCTGGAAGAAATTGTTGTTTCTCATTATTTCCATCATGTCTCCCCTGTTTCACTAGCGTGCTGGGACCTGGAGGAGAGAAGAGCGAGGGAAGGCAACATATCCAGTGATAGCTGGAACACTGTGTATAAAGCCCTGTACATAAAGTATCACTGTTCACATGACACTGTGTGCAGTAGGTCCTACTTCACATGCATATTTAGCAGGAATAATAGTTGAAGACATTATGAGAATGTCAGAATATTCTTGTTTCTATTTTTCAGTTTTGTCTTCTTTAGAGAAGTGTAAAGCTGGATTGTGTTAAAACTTATTAAGCACTGAGCAGCTCCTTCAGTGGGAGACTGCGGCACCCACGGTGTGGGACGGAGAGATTTCACAGGTCTTTCCTCCCCACTGCTGTCAGACTCCACAACAAAGACTTTAACTGAACAAACTCCCCACTGCTGTCAGACTCCACAACAAAGACTTTAACTGAACACACACACACATCCATACATATGCAATAATACTAAGTGCAATAATCTTTTCTGGCATCGTTGTATTTTTACTCAGTGTATATAGCATTTGTATTCTATTTTTATCTTATTGTATATTTTTATTCTATTTTATTCTACTGTATATAGTATATTATTTTATTTTATTCTATTCTGTACAGTTGTGTACTGTATTTATTCTTATCGTATTCTAATTTTTGCGTCATAACTTTTGCACTGTCCACTTCCTGCTGTGACAAAACAAATTTCCCACGTGTGGGACTAATAAAGGTTATCTTATCTTATCTTATCTTATCTTATCTTATTTTAAGGTCTCAGATGGAAAAAAAAAAACAATCCAGGCAAAGTTACCTCTGCTCTAATCTGTAGAATTTTAAAATGAAAGTACAGGTACACTGTGGAAGGGCTAAAATGGTTTAAATCTCTCTTAATTCACTGCATTTAAAGAGAAACCAATAGAATGGTTTGATTTCTCCTCACAAGTTTCAGTTTTTCAAAGCACCATTCTTGTGTGAGCGCTGCAGTGTGTTGGCTTTCATGCCAGGTTGTGTCTCTGTATATTTTTTGTAACATCATGCATGATATTGAAAAGGTTGGTGTGTGTGTGTGTGAGAGAGAGAGAGAGAACATGGGTTTCCTGTCAGGCATGTGTATCTCCAGAGTTTATGAAGCCCTCAGGGCAGCCCGTGGCTCGCCTGCAGCATCTGTTCCTATACTGCAAGAGCAACAGCAAGACACACAGAGTGCTATCGTTGTCACATACACACACGCATGCACACACAGTTTTTTAATGTGTGTATTTACATAATACCTTCTGATCAATATGGAGTAATGCCAACTGTTTAAAACCCACACACATAAACCCACACACACAGACAGTATACCTGTAAGCCCTCGCAGACAGTCCAGTGTGTTCCTCTTTCTCCAGTTTCCCCGTTTCCTCAGAGCTCATAGTCGGTTGCAGGATGAATGTAGCTGCAGTGTGAAAGGTGCCTGTTAGCACCACCTAAACACTGATTACCTGGCTTTGTAGGTTAAGTCTAATTACCTGATGGAATTGCCTATGTGGGTTTCTCCTCCGTGTGTCAGAGCACTCAGAGAAAGCCACTCATTATCACAGCCAGACTAGCTTCAGCTTGAGGTTGTTTTACTTTCAGCACCCTGAGGTGTCATTATGGCTGTCAAAGACAATCAGGTGGGTTACACACATGAATGGTCTATGCACTCTCACATTTTCTAAAGCAACAGGCCTATGAATGAATCTGTGGTGCCTTTATGGTACCTGTAGAACATAAGTCAGCCTGAGCCATTGTTGGTATTAAACATCTGTTTAATACCAACAATGGTAGATAACTACTGTAGATACCTACTGTTACTAAAACCTAACTGAAACTAAATATGTGTAACCCACATACGTACATATTAATAAGGTTAAAATGAATATGATGAACCAAAAACAAAAGCAGGAACCAGGCCACAGCTTTGAGAAAAAGAAATGCTTAGCAAGTTAAACGCAGAGTCAGAAACCCAATATTTCATCATCAGTGGATCGGAAACAGAGGCAGATTATTATGTATGATGGTAGATCCACACACCAGGTAATAAATATTTTCAAAAACTAGAATCTAAAGAAACTATGAGATGTGAAAGTACAGATATGAGAGACGAGATCATATGCAGCTTGAGATTTTAGCTCATTGTTTGCGTTCTATTGGGCAAAAAAAGTTGCTGCTCTAAATAAATACTGAATGATCCTGGAACTGTTTATTGAATCAGTCTGTTAAACTTCACACTAGAAGACATAAATAAATATATTATCTCTCACGTTGATGTAATCTGTTTGTAATAACATCATGTCCTGCTTACTGAGGCTTTGTGCACATGCAGAAGTCAAGCACATGCAGAAGTCAAAAAAACTTGATTTATCCCAAAGGGGCAATTAAGATAGACGATACCTTGCCGACCATACATAATACACAAACATCACATTGGGAAGACAGGTCAGGCTAAGTAGTACTGGCCGGTCGACCACACGAGCAGCAAACTGAAACCATAGAAAATGCACAACATGAGGAAAGAAGAGGAGAAAAAAAGAACTCCCCCCAGACTGAGCTCCAACAGGGAGATCAGTTTGAGAACAGGAAAAAAAACACCTCAGCACATGAATCATCACATCTCACAACATAGAAGACATAAGCTTCGAAGGCATTTGAGGGGGGGGGGGGGGGTGAGTGTAGGTATGTGTCAATGTGTGTGTGTGTGTGTGTGTGTGTGTGTGTGTGTTCAGCCGAGAGAAAGTGCCCCTTCACCCGGTTAGGCAAAAGTCAACAATCTTCCGTCGACGCAGGTGGCCTTGAATGAGGGGGAAGAAAGTCACAACAAACAGTCTTATTATCTAATGGAGAATTTTTTTTTATTATTATTTTTTTTTTATTATTTATTATATTTTATTTTCAGATGTTACAGACGGGACAGACATGAGTGAGAGATAGGAAAGGGAGAAAGAAAGAGGAAGGAAAGGAAAAACAGAAGGGGAGAGGGACAGTGAGAAAGGGGGGGAGAAAAAAAAATCTCCTGGATCACCTGTTGAGAGAAGAATAGAAAACAAGCAAAAAAAGACAAAAAAACAAAAAACAAAGCAACATACTAAACACAACACCATCGCATTAATCTAGCTAAGTGTAAACAGCAGTAAATACTAAATATTCAATGTTGTTGTGCAGCACGCAGAACCTCACGCCCATCCCGGACCCACCCAGGGCCAGCCAGGCTACCAGGTCAGTAACCCACGTCCGTCAGCACAGACCCTCCCCTAGCCCCGCTGCACGCAGCCGCGAGGAAACAGTCACCTGAGAGCCAACAGAGCCCCCAACCGGACATGACCACTACCCCGGGTTGAGCCCCCCAAGGAAGATGCCTCCGGGGAACCCCCCGACGCCCTAAGCCTGTCCCTACCCCCACACCAATCACAACAGTGAAGGTGGGACCAAACTATGACCCCCCACCCCCACTAGGTGATGGAGCTGATAAAAGGAGTCCAGAGCAATTGATCTGATGTGGTGGCAGAGGCTGTATCAAGACTAATGTAATCTAATAGATAATTTCTATATTGGTTAGAATTAAGATTATTTTTATTTTTCCAGTTCATGAGGACTGTTTTCTTGGCTATGCATAGGGCAGTGAAAATCATATGGGCTATATTCTTTTCTGAAGTGACATTATCTAAGCTGCCCAGTAAACACACTAAGGGGGAAGTTGGAATGTTACATTTCAGACACTTCGATAAGTCTTCACATATCTCGCGCCAAAACTTTTGCACTGGTGGACAGAACCAAAGAGCGTGGATGTAATTGTCTGGTGTATTGCCTTGACAGTGTGAGCAGTTGTTGGTAGATGTAAAGCCCATCTTGAACATCCGATGACCTGTATAGTGCACTCTATGTAGTATTTTGTATTGTATTAATTGCAGACTGGGATTTTTAATTAATTTAAAGGTTTTTAAGCAAATCTGAGACCAGAAGTTTTGGTCTAAGCTGACTGATAAATCTGCTTCCCACTTTGCAATAGGAAGGGATATTGATTCATCTAATTTAGAAAGTGTTCTGTATATTTTAGATAATAATTTGGGGGATTTAAGAGTAAGAAAATGTGCCGCACTTAGTGGTGTTTGTAATTCAACTTGACTGAGGTTAAATTTCTTTTTTACTATGGATTTAATTTGTTGATATTCTAAAAATCTTGTCTTGTTGATCCCATATTGTGCAACTAGTCTGTCAAATGGAATAAATTCTGTTCCCTCTAATATATGTTCTAAGTATTTAATTCCTTTACAACTCCATTCTGGGAAATTAATCATATTATTGTTTTGTAATATGTCAGGGTTATTCCAGATAGGTGTACGTTTGCATGGGATTAATGAAGACTCCGTTATTTTTAGAAACTCCCACCATGCTGTCAGAGAAAAGCTGATGTTGATACTTTTAAAGCATTCATGTCTTTTGATGTTTGAGCTAATAAATGGTAGGTCTGAAATCTCTAGATCCTTGCATAGTGCCTGTTCAACATCTAGCCAGGGCTCAACTAAGAAGGTATGTTTTGACCATTCTGAGATGAACTGAAGCCTGTTGGCTAAGAAGTATTGGTGAAAATTAAGCAGATCTAATCCTCCTCTATCCTTGGTTCTTTGTAGCGTTTTTAAGCTGATACGCGGGGGTTTATCTTTCCAAAGGAATTTGGAAATATATGAATCCAGAGATCTGAACCAATCTTGTGATGGTTTGTTAGGGATCATCAAAAATAAGTAATTTATTTTTGGCAAGATCATCATTTTTATAGTGGCGACCCTTCCCATGAGTGATATGGGTAAAGATTTCCATCTAGTCAGATCGCCTTCTACTTTCTTTAGAAGTGGGATGTGGTTTAATTTAGTTAAATCTGAAAGCTTAGGAGAGACATTAATACCTAAATATTTAATATTTCCGGATTGCAGTGGGGCAGAGGAAGAATTATGGAAGGAGCAGTTAATGGGGAGAACTGTAGATTTTGGCCAGTTAATTGAATAATCTGAAACTCTTGAAAACCAGTTTATTAAAGTAATTACCTCAGAGAGGTTGGTTTGTGTGTTTTGCAGAAAAAGCAACACATCATCCGCATAGAGACTGATTTTATGTTCTATGTTCTTACATTTTATGCCCTTAATTGTTCTAGCCTGTCTAAATGCTGCTGCTAGAGGTTCGATAAAAATTGCAAAAAGTGAAGGGGAGAGTGGGCATCCCTGTCTGGTGCCCCTCAGGAGACAGAAGCTGGAGGATGTCTGGTCATTTGTTCTGATACGAGCTGTTGGGGAATTGTATAATATTCTTATCCAGTTTATGAAAGAGTTTCCAAAACCAAATTTGTGTAAAGTTGCGAATAAAAATTTCCAGTTAACTCTGTCAAATGCTTTTTCTGCATCTAGAGATAATATTATGGTTTCGATGTTTTTATCGTATGAGTAGTCTATTAAATTAAGTAATCTACGAGTGTTTGTTGAGGAGTGCCGACCTTTTATGAAACCAGTTTGGTCAGGATGAATTAAGAGGGGGGTCATTTTCTCTAATCTCTTTGAGAGAGCTTTGCAGATTATTTTAAGGTCTACATTTAAAAGAGAAATTGGACGATAGCTTGAGGGAAATAAAGGGTCTTTGCCTGGCTTTAGCAGGAGACTAATGTTGGCAGAATTCATATTTGGTGGTAGTCTGCCATTTTCCTCGATTTCCTGCAACATGCCGTGGAATACTGGTGCCAAAATTATCCAGAATTCTTTGTAGAATTCTGCAGGGAAGCAGTCTGGACCTGGAGCCTTATTATTGGGCATACTTATCAGGGCTTCCTGGAGTTCACTTGGCGTCAGTGGCGAATCCAGTTCCATTGCTTGACTGTCTAGTAATTTTGGAAGAGTTACGTTGTCAAGAAACAGATCAATTTCATTTTTAGATGGGTTTATTTGTGGTGAGTATAAAGTTTCATAGAAATCCCTAAAAATGTTGTTTATTCTTCCAGGATCATATATTGTGTTCCCCGATAAATCTTTAGCAGCACATATAGTTGTTTTTTCTTTATTTATTTTTAGCTGGTTAGCTAGAAATCGACCTGATTTGTTACTGTGTTCAAAATTCTGCAAGCGAAGTCTTTGTATAAGGAATTGTGTTTTTTTATTAATAATTTCATTTAATTCTAGTTTTGTTTTGCATATTTTGTTCAATGTTTCCTGATCTTGGTTGCACGCGTAGGCTTCTTCTAGTGATTTGATGTTTTTTTCTAATTCCTGAATATTTTTGTTTTCTTCTTTCTTTTTGTGTGATGAGAAAGAAATTATTTTACCTCTCATCACAGCTTTCCCTGCTTCCCATAGAACAGAAGCAGATATTCCGGGAGTGTCATTAAAGTCTAAATATGAAGTCCATTCCTTTTTAAAATATTTAATAAAGTCTTCATCTTTAAGTAGTGATATATTAAATCTCCAGTTTTTTCTTGGCGTAGTGTTATTCTTGTGCATTAGTGTTAAAGATACAGGAGCATGATCGCTGACAGCTATAGGATGAATCTCAGTGTCTGAAATGTCGCTCAGCAGTGAGCTGCTGACCAAAAAATTATCCAGACGAGAGTAAGAGTGATGAACATGTGAGAAAAAAGTATATTCCTTACTGGTGGGGTGAAGAGAGCGCCATGCATCGCAAAGACCAAAGTCACTCATATACTGTTTGATTATATTTGTGGACTGCCAATTGCGCTGAGTTCCTGTTGTGTTGAGCCTATCCATGTCTTCATTTAGTCCAAGGTTGAGGTCACCGCCAAGAATGAGTGTGCAATCAAGGTGTTCAGAGAGTGCACTAAAAAATCCGTGGAAGAATGAGGGTTCATCAACATTTGGACCGTATATACTTACAATACATAGTTTTTTGTTCAATATTGATAGTTTAATAATTAGAAATCTACCCTCTCTCTAGATCTATAACTGTATCGAGTACTGTAAAATTAACATTTTTATGTATTAAAATTGCTACTCCCCTTTGTCTAGAATTATAACAGGCTGCAAACACGTTAGGAAACTCAGGTGTTTTAAGTTCGTTTAAACCTGTGACAGGTCTGTGAGTTTCTTATAATAAAACAACATCTGCCTGTAGTTTTTTAAGCTGGTTAAATATCTTTAACCTCTTTCCTCTGGTGCCAGCTCCATTTACATTCCATGTGACAAACCTCAGCATGCCCATAATTGTGTGTGCATGTCTAATGAAGTATGCTGGGTGTTTCGTTTAGACAGGTGGAGAGAATGTGGAAACATCCCTTGTTTGTAAATAGAAAGAGAAAAAGAAGTGTGGTGAGAGGCTCCATAAGTCTGACTATGTGTGTGAATATTCACTAATATGAACAAGCGTGGCTTGCTTATGTGTCCTGCAAGTCTGTGCGTGCTGTGAGGCTGTTGTGAATATGCTGCCGTTGAGCTGATGTGTTTGCGTGATCGTGGTGTGAAAATATGGAGAAATAGAGGGTGTTGTTTGTAGGTGAGTGGGGAAGTAGGTGATCACAGCAGTGAAAGACAGGAGAAAGAAAGAAGCCACATGAACTGTGAGCAACAACAACAAAAAAGAAACGAAACGGAAACATTCCAATTAAAGCAATGACGGAGGGTGACGGTGTTATATCTGCTATGACATCATATTGATATTACTAGGTTAAACCCATGTTAAAAGAGAAAGTGTGAATGAATAAGAAAAGAGTGTAGCGGGTTCTTATCTGGAGTGCAGTCAATATAACCACGGTGTGGTGCCGGGGTCGCGGTAGAGCTGGCCGTCCACGTAGAGCCGGTCCACGGCGATGACAGCACGGGAGCCTTTCTGGATGAAGCTACGTCGAACTGGGAACAGGACCTTGCGTCGTTCCAGGATCTCTTTGGGGAACTGGTCGTTCACGCTGAAGTCCGTTCCTTTCAGCTCTCTGCCGCGACTCTTCACCTGTTCCTTCTGTTTGAATTGACCGAATTTGGCCACAATAGGCCGTGGTCTCCCGGTCCGCGACCGCACGCCCCCCAAGCGATGTACTCTATCGAAGTTGATGTTCTTTACGGTGTCCTCCGGCAGCTTCAGGTGGATTTTAATGAAGCTTTTCACCGTTGCCTCTGCGTCCTCTCCGGCAGTTTCTGGAATACCAGAAAACACAAGATTATCTCTCATGCTACGGGCTTGTAGATCGATAACGGACTCTTTTATTTTTTTATTTTCAATGTTTAGCTGGGTCACGTTATCGGTGAGAGATTTGACCGACTCCCGTAGCGTGGCATTTTCAGCGGCAAGCGTTTCCACCTGCTGCTGGCTGAATTCCAGGGATTCTCTCAGAGATTTAAATTCCCGGTGTAAAATCTCCACCAGGGACAGCCTCGCATCGAAACTGGACAATCGCTTGTCGATTGACTCCAGGATGTCTGCGATGTCTTTGCCGGCAGGCGATGTTGTACCGGGGGAGTCTGCCGGGCGACATCTCTTCGATGACGGCGTCTCAATTTTGGCCGGGGAAGATGCACTCTGGGCCTTCTTCATTACTAAATCTTGAAAACAGCGGTCGATGTAATCTTGGAGAGCGTCTAAACTCTCCCCGTTGTCCTCCAGGGTGTTAGAGATGATAAAACAGATGTTGTTAGTTATATGACAATTGATTAGTATATTTGGTAATACTGAAGCTTGAAAAACCTTTGTTAAACTCTATGCTACCATTTGCTTTTTCTCCGCCAAAATCTCCGGCGTCTGACGTCACCTACAACATGGGTCTGAAGTCACATGTTCCTCCTCGCTCGCTCCGTTCAGCTGAGCAGCTGCTGCTGTCGGTCCCTAAGTCGCGGCTGAAATGCAGAGGAGACCGTGCCTTTTCAATTGCGGCTCCGATGCTCTGGAATAACCTTCCCCTCCAAATTAGACAAGCGTCATCAGTGCAGGTCTTTAAGTCCAGATTGAAAACCTATTTTTATTCCCTGGCTTTTAACTCTGTAGGAAACTGACACCTTCTTATTTATTTTATTGTTTGTAATGATTTTATGGTGTTTTTAATTTGGTTGTTGTTTTGATCTGTGTTGTTCAGCACTTTGGTCTGCCTGGTGTGTTCTTAAAGTGCTATACAAATAAACGATGATGATGATGATGATGGGTCGCTTACCTTGTCCGTCACTTCCGTCACTTACCACCATAATGGAGAATTTGTTATTCCCTTCAGCCTTTACCTTGAGCATCCAGCTAGCGCAAGGGGGGCCACATGAGATGAAGATAGTAGTTGTTTTGGTTAGTGCGAACAAACTGCTTCCAATTTTACAGTAGGTCCAATGTCCATCACTGGTCACCAGGTCTCTCAATTCCCGTTGTTCTTCTTCAGATGTTATCCATATAGCAGAGCCATGACCTTCTCCAAGATCGTATCCATATTGCGTTACGAAAAACACAGTCTGAGTACACACAGCCCTGCCCATTGTCTATCATGTCGGCCAGCCTTGTGGGATTTTGAACAGCTGTAGTCGCTTCTTGTTTTTCGATAAGCCAGGTCCGAGCCAGCTCCAATCAGCCAGAACTCTCTTATCATGGTTCCGAATTGGTAGATGTCATTCGATGTCCTCCATCGAGAGTGTCGGCAGACACACGAAGGCAACCAACCATCGAGTGTCCGGCAGCAAACGTCTCCGCAGGACAATTGGGCTCTCATGAGTTTGCCAGTTTTGCTAAGGGACCAGTTGATCAAATCCATAATTCTTCTTTAGGTTTTTATAGAACAAGTCTGGGAGACTCTCTTAGGGTTAGACAATAAGCAAGACTATACAAGACATGAGAAGAAATGAGAAGCCAATCAGGAAAGATAAGGGAGAGGGAGAAAGTGCATCCGCCTCCATCAAGAGCCAAGAGAAGTGTACATATACAGTGGGGCAAAAAAGTATTTAGTCAGCCACCGATTGTGCAAGTTCCCCCACCTAAAATGATGACAGATGTGACGCGGTTAAAGGACCAGGGCGCCTGACTGCAGCCTCATAGACAATGAGCTATCAGAATAAGATTCGACTATGGAGCCTGAGGGTGTGAATAAAACACAGGAAACAAAAGTAGAGCTCAAATATATATATATTATGTTTGTTATGAGAAGTGTATAGACGGATGTACAAAAGAAATAAAAACATATGCATATATATCACAAACAAAAATAATGTTGACAATACAAAACAGCTTAGTAGGTTCCAAAAGGAGGTGGGATGAGGTGTAGTCCAGTATGTGATTTAGTTTAGTTCCATGGACCTGTGATAGGTCATGTGTCAACAATTTGTGATTCAGTCCATAGGTTCACAATTCCTACCGCAACGTAGCGGTGGTCGGGTGGCTCGCCATCTCGCGCTGATCAGGGCTGATCGCGGGAGAACAAAAAAAAAACCTGACCTAAACAAGGTCAAAAAACAGAAATTATCATTCACAGAAGAAAATGAAACAGCATTCTACTGCTGTGACAAAATAAATACATAAATCCATAAATAACAAAGTCAAGTAATCAATGCCACGTTTCATACAACAATCAATAAACCATCATCTCTTATAATGAATGTCATTCTAAATACTATTATAGAAAGACATTCTCATGGGTCCCATCAAAGTATATCAGCGTTAAAGCTAATAAATATTATCCAAAGTTAATCAAATATATTTACAAAACTCATTTAATCACAGGTGTTGCGCAACAGATTCAATAATGTAAATGGAATTTAACTCAATGCAAAATCTCATAGGCCGTTTCGGCATTTCATCAGAAAAGTAACAAAAAACATCCAAAACGGACAAAACTACAAAAATCAAATCACTCGTTCAACTCTAGATACGTTAAGTCAACATTCGGCCATAATGGAATAAACAAAAACAACAATATTCAATAGATGACACTAGTAATTGCACTTACTGTCGCTAGCCTAGCATTAGCTTACCGGCATTGTAGGATGTGCGATCGCGGCTCCGCATGTACATTAATTGTGACAAAACAAACAAATAACTCACCGTTGAGTCGAGTGTGAGGTAGTGTAAAGATGAATGAATCGGCCGGGTTATTGCACGCTGTCAACTGGCCTGTAGTGCAAAATTTGTCGTGATCTGACAAGTACGCCAACCACAGGGACAACAGCAGCCAGAGGAGCAGGGACATGCAGCTGATTGACCCGGAACTTATACAGGATTCATTCCCGCCACAATAAAGGGACTGGCGGAAGTGGGGTCAGAAGTTACCGTGGTTACACAGAGGTCAGTAATTTGCACCAGAGGTACACTTCAACTGTGAGAGACAGAATGTGAAAAAAAAATCCATGAATTCACATGGTAGGATTTGTAAAGAATTTATTCGTAAATTAGGGTGGAAAATAAGTATTTGGTCACCTCAAACATGGAAAATCTCTGGCTCTCACAGACCTGTAACGTCTTCTGTAAGAAGCTTTTCTGTCCCCCACTCGTTACCTGTATGAATGGCACCTGTTTGAACTCATCATCTGTATAAAAGACACCTGTCCACAGCCTCAAACAGTCAGACTCCAAACTCCGCCATGGCCAAGACCAAAGAGCTTTCGAAGGACACCAGGAAAAGTATTGTAGACCTGCACCAGACTGGGAAGAGTGAATCTACAATAGGCAAGCAGCTTGGTGTGAAAAAAATCAACTGTGGGAGCAATCATCAGAAAATGGAAGACATACAAGACCACTGATAATCTCCCTCGATCTGGGGCTCCACGCAAGATCTCATCCCGTGGGGTCAAAATGATCATGAGAACGGTGAGCAAAGATCCCAGAACCACACGGGGGGACCTGGTGAATGACCTGCAGAGAGCTGGGACCAAAGTAACAAAGGTCACCATCAGTAACACACTACAACGGCAGGGAATCAAATCCCGCAGTGCCAGACGTGTTCCGCTGCTGAAGCCAGTGCATGTCCAGGCCCGTCTGAAGTTTGCCAGAGAGCACATGGATGATACAGCAGAGGATTGGGAGAATGTCATGTGGTCAGATGAAACCAAAGTAGAACTTTTTGGTATAAACTCAACTCGTCGTGTTTGGAGGAAGAAGAATACTGAGTTGCATCCCAAGAACACCATACCTACTGTGAAGCATGGGGGTGGAAACATCATGCTATGGGGCTGTTTTTCTGCCAAGGGGACAGGACGACTGATCCGTGTTAAGGACAGAATGAATGGGGCCATGTATCGTGAGATTTTGAGCCAAAACCTCCTTCCATCAGTGAGAACTTTGAAGATGAAACGAGGCTGGGTCTTCCAACATGACAATGATCCAAAACACACCGCCCGGGCAACAAAGGAGTGGCTCCGTAAGAAGCATTTGAAAGTCCTGGAGTGGCCTAGCCAGTCTCCAGACCTCAACCCCATAGAAAATCTGTGGCGGGAGTTGAAAGTCCGTGTTGCTCGGCGACAGCCCCAAAACATCACTGCTCTCGAGAAGATCTGCATGGAGGAATGGGCCAAAATACCAGCTACTGTGTGTGCAAACCTGGTAAAGACCTATAGTAAACGTTTGACCTCTGTTATTGCCAACAAAGGTTATGTTACAAAGTATTGAGTTGTATTTTTGTTATTGACCAAATACTTATTTTCCACCCTGATTTACGAATAAATTCTTTACAAATCCTACCATGTGGATTCATGGATTTTTTTTTTCACATTCTGTCTCTCACAGTTGAAGTGTACCTCTGGTGCAAATTACTGACCTCTGTTATCATTTTAGGTGGGGGAACTTGCACAATCGGTGGCTGACTAAATACTTTTTTGCCCCACTGTATAA
This sequence comes from Copadichromis virginalis, assembly GCF_057382275.1. NCBI lineage: Eukaryota > Metazoa > Chordata > Actinopteri > Cichliformes > Cichlidae > Copadichromis > Copadichromis virginalis. The sequence continues at coordinate 385,745 of NC_140618.1, forward strand.
AAATTCCCCGCTCAGGGTTAGGGGTTAGGGGTTAGGGTTAGGCTATTGGATCTGATGGTCCCCCCTCAGATTCACTAGCTACTGAGTATTGCCGTTATGGGGTGCATCCTTCTCCCATATGCTCTTCCAGTATTGCTCCATCTCCAGCCTTGGTGGTGCTGTTCTCATATTGTTCCCTTGCCACTGAGAGTACACCTTGGCTGGTTCTGTGGAGAACAGCTGATTTATTCTCCTGCCTTCAATCTCCCCAATGTACCTCTTCAAGCAGCTGGCCATGGCTGTGAGTCGTTGCTTGGCAGTTTCCAAGGTCTCAGGTATGGACAGCTTCCTGTACTTCTTAGGCACCTTCTTCATCGCATCAATCTGTCTAGCTATGAATCTGTCAATCCTTTCCATGTCCAGGCCAGGTGAGGTTTCCCATGTTGAGTCAAAGCTTGAGACGTACATGTAACGGCGTGAAAGGTGATTTTATTTCCACAGTGTTTTTTCTAAAGGAAGGAAACCTTCCTCCAAACGGACAGAGCAGTGAAGCCGACAAGGGAAAGCACACGATTAAAAAACTGTATAATTAAAATATTATTTATTATATTTAAATATTTAAAAATGTAAAATGAATTAAAACACAACATTAAAAGTCCAGTGGCATCCGCCACAGTATAAAAGTCACAAAGAACTAAGAAATCCAGCGAAGTGGTGTAAAAGGGAAACCCAGCGGAGTCCTCGCCTTCCTCCCCGCATTCCGCGTCCCGGTACGCTGAAGAAAGGGAGGGAGCGGCAGTCACTATTCTTTTCAGGCAGTTTTCATTCGTAAAAAGGGGATAAGTCGAAGACTTACCCCGGGTGGGCAGAGCTCTCAACTCCGCCTGCCGCTTCTTTAAAACTGCAAATCGGCACCAGCTGTCTCGCCGCCTCTGCTCTCCCGCAGTGCACAAGCTGGGCTCTTGTTGCTACTGCCGTCCGACTGTTCGCTCCTTGTCCCTAGTCGCTGGTGCTGTATCGTCCTCTCCTCTGTATAGTTCCCTGCTCGAACGGCAAGCTCCAAGCCTCCAAGGCTCCAAGACTGCCAGACTCCTCGAGTGCAAGACTACAGGACTGACACACACACTCCGGCCCGTCTCTCGAGCCCCATGTGTCACTCTTTTCGTGTCGCTCTCAAACCTCATGTCAGGCCTCATGTCCCACGCCATGTGTCACACCTCTGTGACTTCACTCTGAAGCCTCACATCAGGCCTCATCTCTTAAGCCTCCATGTCACTCCAGGCTCTCGTGGGTTCCCGTGACACTCATGGGTGCCTTCATGCTTCGGTCCTCTCTTGCCTCTCGGTCGAACTGCTTCCTATGGTCTGCCAGGCCCTCTTATTGGCCTCTCTGGGATCTCTCGCAGGTGTGATCAGTTTATTATCAGGTAGGGGCGGAGTCTTTCCAGGACAAGTCACCAAATAAATACCATTAAAACATGCAGTAAAACTCATAAAAATAACCCAATGTACAATATTAAAACATTAAAAAGATAAAACACAACAAAAACATGCACAACAAAAAACCTAGGTAACTTGTCTCTCTCCACCCCGTGACATACAGATACAGGGTTAATGATGGCCTCTATAGCAAAAGGGCCGATGAATTGGTGTGAAAGTTTCTTGGATTTGGCCCTTAGTGGCACAAAGCGAGTAGACAGCCATACCTGTTGTCCCACAGCATACTCCGGGGCAGGTGTCCGACGGCTGTCCACGAGCGTCTTCCTCCGTTCTTTGGTCTGGAGCAGGGCGGCCCGAGTCATATGCCAAGCCCGGCGGCACCTCCGGAACGGTGTGTTCACCTTCATTGGTGGGAAGCAGAGGCGGTTGGTACCCCAAGGATGCTTCAAAGGGGGACTTGCCGTGGCAGTGAAGGTGTGGCTGTTGTGCACGTACTCTATCCACAGAAGCTGTTCACTCCAGAGCACTGGTTATGGGATGCGATGCAGCAGAGGGCAGCCTCAAGCTCCTGATTTGCTCGCTCGGTTTGTCCATTTGTCATGTGTTGTGGGAGTATCTGGTCACGTGTGGTGCAGGTTCCTGTTGCCCATCCCTGGGGTGGAGTTGGCCAGCTCATCACCTGCTTCCAATTTCCGGGCATCCATCTGGAGGGTTTTTAAGCCAGCGCTGCCTGCCACTCCTCCCCAGTTCGTCCTGCTACCAGTAGTGGTAAACTTGCCCCCACTCTGTTTGCCATCTGTCTCCCTGGATCTTGGATTAACGTGTTCTCTGTCTCCAGTGTTCTCCAGTGTTCTCCAGATACATCACCCGTCGTGCTCATCAGCAGCGCTGGTTGTGTTTTTACTCTGTTCTCCAGTCTACCTAGAACCCTAGGACTACATACTCACCATCTCCTTGGCCTGCCCTCCTGCCCTCCTGCCTGTGCTTCAATGGTGGATCTCTCTCCCCTGGACACCCTGGAACCTGGACCAGCTTCCCCGCACTCTCAGCCATCCATGGAATGCTCCCACGGCAACCCCTCCCCTGCCTAATAGCCGGTGTTTCCAAGTAAGCACAAGACTCTCCACTAGTACCACTCACCTCAGCCCTTTAATTGTTTCCCAGATCAGTAAAACCTCTCTCCTGTGTTTGCAGAAGTTCCTGCCCGTGTTCTCCTTGTGTTCCACGTCCATTTCTCCATCCTCTGGTCTCCCTCAGTTCCTGCGTATAGTTTCTGTTAGCTTTGCTTAAGTACTTTTTCCCTTCAATAAAATTCTACATAGTTTGAGCAATTGAGTCTGCTCTTGAGTCCACAGCATTTTTGTTTGTGTCACATTACTCTGTGGGTGAAGCTGCAGTTTCCGATTTGGGGGTACGGGCCACTCCACCACTGCTTTCACCTTCTCCGGGTCGGTCCGCACGCGCCCGATCTTTACAAAAACCTCCCGTAAGTCATGGTAAATCCTTGGGACCGCTGAAAGGTCCAGAGGGTCGAGTGGCACAGTCGTGGGCTATAAGGAGATGGGGGCAGTGGGGGCCCGGAGGCAATGCATGTGGCAGTTGACACTCCATCCCATTACTTTCCCTTTCTCCCAGTCAATATGAGGATTATGAAGCACTAACCAGGAGTGGCCCAACACTAGTGCAGTGAGCGGTGCTTTAAACGCAAAAAAACAAATTCTCTCCGTGTGATTGCCCGAAAGAGAGAGAGAGAGAGGCTCAGACACATGGGTTATGTCGGGTAGGCGCTGACCTGATAGTGCGTGAACATGGAGTGGGTTGGCCAGTGTCTCTAGGGTGATATTTAATTTAGCGGCAAGGGAAGTGGCAATGAAATTTCGCTTTCCACCGGAGTCGACGAGCAGAGAAATGGGAGGGAGTCTGAACGCATAATTTAGCTGGTAAGAGGAGTCTGGGGAGAGTGTTATTACTTGATAGATCGCCCACCAATATTCTCTCCATTACTAGTGGGCGCGCCCTTTTGCCAGTGCCGGGCAGGAGGAAACCAAGTGGCCCTTGCAGATGCAATAAATGCACTCAACTGATTAAGACAGATAGGTTAAGCTGGATCATAGATTTACACACGAAAACTTTACTGAGGCTAGAGGCTCACTAACGTGTCTCACACAATCATCTAGCAATGAGACTGCGTCCCGACCTTAAATGACAAGCACATGATGGACAACACGTGTGTGTGCCAAGGGTGGGAGCCCGCAGTGAGCTCCGCCCAGGCGGAGAGGTGAGAGAGAGAGTAAACAAAAACACATGTAGCCTTGCGGGGCTGGCCGGGCAGACACGGGGACCCTGACAAAAACTATATATTGTGTCAGAGTATTCTTAAGTTTTTCAGGCCTTTCTGGTCTGTCAGTACAGTGAGAGCTTGGTTCAGCAATAAGTCAGAGTGGGCTGACAGGGCTGCCTTTTGTCACTGATTATTTTGATTATATTCAAAGACAGAATTTCTAGGTGCAGCTAAGGTGTGAAGAATAGAGGGTTTGATGGTTTCAGGATCTCATCTCCTCTTTTTTGCATGTATGCTTGAGAGATGAGATCTCTGGATTTGTGTTCATTTAATTTCAATTCAGTACAATGTAATCTTTACTCGAAATGATCGAAAGCTAAGTGATACAAGATCAAAGGATGGCACATTCAAGATTTATCAAAGAAAATTGAAATGAAAATCTAAGTTATGTATAATATATGTAATGTCTTTAGATAACATTGTAAATAATAATGCTTTATGAAAAAGTTTTATTTGCTCTCACACTAAATTATTGCCCCATTTCCCGATCACCCCAGTAGTCCATAGAATGATGGTTAAACTACCACTAAGTGTTAGAATATAGTCATTTTTAATAATATCACTAAAAACTGTCATGGACTGCGGTGGGAGACCATGGAGTAGCACTTAAAAAATCAAACTTGCGATTGCTGAGCTTACCGTCATTTCTTTAACAATTCAACAATAAAAGTTGAGTTGCCCCATAAATTCAAATACATTAAAGGTTTCAACTAATCCTTTAACGTTTTGGAGCAAAAGTTGGTCTCAGATGAAATTTATTGCTGGCAAAATGAATGAATTCAAGTTTTTTTTGTTTTTTGTTTTTTGTTTTTTTTTTCTAAATGACATCAGAAACAGCAGTATGCGACATTACGTGATGGCAGAGCTTCAGTTCATCCTTTGTCATTTTTTTTTTTTTTTTTTTTTTTAATAAATAGGACAGGGGGAATGAATGAGAGAGAGAGGGGGGGAGAAAGAAAGAAAACCAAAGGGGAGAAGAGACGGTGAGAAGGGGGGGGAAGAGAGAGAGAAAAAAAAAAAGAACTCCTGGGTCACCTGTATGGAGAAAAAAAAACAAACAAACAGAGGAGACAGCAAACAACAAAGAGCAACATAATAATAGAGAAAACAAAGCACCATCACAATAAACTAGCTAGTCATAGATATCAATATTTACTAAATAATAAACGATATTGTGCAGCACGCAAGATAGACAGCGCACAGTGTGCTTTGAGGCAGCAGCCAAGAAAGCTTTAGTCCGCGTCTGTGAATACCCATGTGTGCATACCTGTGTGGATCAGCATGCTTGCATTCCAAAGGTTTCTCCATGTAATGATCTGCTAGGGAGTGTGGGGGGGCCACAGCCCCGTCCTCCAGGGTGTGAAGTGGGTATGGAGGAGATCAAAACTCCAGACATCCAGAGGCCCCCAGAACACAAGAGACCATGGAAGACCAACAGAGGGGCAGCCGCGCCACTGTTCCAGTAAGAGCTGAGGAGAGTCCCAGATGAGGGCTCGCCCAGCAGCCGCGGAGCAGAAGTCAGGGGGAGTTGCAGTGACGCGCCCGTGAGCTCCGCCGGCCCCCAGCTGTGCCTGAGTGACCGAGCCCCAGGCCGAGAGGCCGGGGGCACCCCACCTCCAAAGGGGCCCGAGCGACCCCCAGGCCCCAGGCCCCGACAAGCGGCCGCCAAGGAGTGAGCCGGTGTGTACCCGGACGCCCACCCCCAGACACAAAGAACCACCAACACACCGACACCTGAGGGAGTCCGCCACCGGCAGGGGAAGTGGTGGTGGGTGGAGATAGGCCTCCAAACCTTGGAGGGCCTGAGGTGTCCCCAGAGAGGTGGCGTCTGATACCCAACCTGACATATAGACACAGACATACAGGCACACACAGACACAAACATCCATTCCCACCCTCATGCTCTCATATGCACTCACTCCACACTCAACCAACGTGGAGACAGACATAAAGAGACGCTGTACACACAATCACACTCCCCAAGCGTACTCTACAAACCGGGTCTAGGTACCCTTGCCCCTGGAGGGGGGAATTGCACTCAAGCTTCAACTCAAGTTTTACATGAGTTGAAGCTGTTGGCGCCTTTCTGTACCTGAGCACGCATGTGCATCTCATATTTTTGGATACTACGGGGTCTACTTTGCACTTTTGCAAGGACTGAAAGCCACCTGGCCGTCTGCCTTAATGCAAACACGAGGCTTTTTACCCCAGGAGCTGGATGCAGCTAAGGTCGTTCATCTCAACTTCCTTAAGGCAAGTAATGTTTCTTTTATTGTCTATTTATATGTGTTTACTACATCATTTAAGAGTCCCCCTAGACTGTTTGACTCAATCGTGCTGCTTGAATGCCCTCGTGAGCAACTTGAATGTTTTCCATCATAAAATAGTGCTATAAAGTTTTGGTATAAAAATCGCCATGTCACAAAACAATGAAAATCCGACAAACATCCCTACCAAACAGGCGCGCTCATGTCTGACAAGCCTCCGCGACACCCCTTACGTGTATTTCATGAAGTGCAGGCTGTGGCCGCCATACCACCGAACGAAAAAAATTCTACCATTTCAACCTGGGTCGAAAGTGCGGACTTCAAATTCAAATTCAAATTTTATTTGTCACACACACAACCATACAAAGTATGACATGAGGTGAAATGCTGTAGCTGTGCAATGCAATGCCCGACCATTAAATGACAGTGGTTTTACAGTATTTACAATTTACAGGTTATACAAAATTTACAGATTTAACAAATAGCAGAAAGAGATTATAAATTATAGGAAGTGTGCATGAAGAAAAACCAGAGTGCGTGTGGTGATGTGATGTGTGTGAGAGTCCAGTCCTACACCTGGTTCAGGGCCCAAATAGCCTGGGGGAAGAAGCTTCTCATTCTCTCTGTTTTGGCCTTAAGGGAGCGGAAGCGCTTCCCAGACCTCAATAGTGAGAAGAGTCCATTGTTGGGATGGGAGAGGTCCATCATAATCTTCCTAGCTTTGGTCTGGCAACGATGGTGTAGATGGACAGCAGGTCAGAGAGCTCTGATTGAATGATGCATTCGGCTGAGCGCACCACTCTTTGCAGATCTCGTCTGTCCTGCTTGGTACTGTTCCCAAACCAGGTGCAGATGTTTCCCGTCAGGACGCTCTCGATGGTGTAGGAGTAAAAGTTCTTGAGCACCTTCAGTGGCAGATGGAAGTCTCTAAGTCTTCTGAGGAAGAAGAGACGCTGACGGGCTTTCTTAACCAGGGTGTTGATGTGACAGGACCATGACAGGTCCTGAGTGATGTGGACACCCAGGTATCAGAAACTGTCCACTCTAGAACTGTCACTAGAAAGTTTGACTCTATCACCCCTGTTCTGAAAAATTTACACTGGCTTCCTATCAAATATCGAATTGATTTTAAAATTCTATTGTTTACTTATAAAATTTTAAACAATATGGCACCTGACTACTTAGCTGATCTCCTCTGTCTGTACAGCCCTCAGAGAGCACTAAGATCATCGGGCCAACTGCTCTTGGTGCAACCTAGGTCTCGGCTGAAGACCAGAGGAGACCGTGCCTTTGCCGTTGCTGCACCCAGGCTATGGAATACTCTCCCTCTTCATATTCGCGCGTCAGATTCCATTCAGTCTTTTAAATCACGTTTAAAAACGTATTTGTTTGATCTGGCATTTAAGGCGAATTAGGGTAATTTACATCTGGCTCTGTATTTAGATTATGTAATTATCTTATATTTTATATATTTGTAATTTATATTTTATTGTGATTTTATTTGTACTGCGATTTTACTGGAAAGCACTTTGGTGTACTTCGGTCTTAAAAATGTGCTATATAAATAAATTTTGATTGATTGATTGATTGAATGATGGACTGTTTGAAGCACGTGGGAACCATTGCTTGGGCCAGGGAGAGGTTGAAGATCTCCGTGAACACCGGTGCTAGCTGGTCAGCGCAGGCTCTCAGGACCTGGCCAGGGATTGCATCTGGTCCTGCTGCCTTCCTGGTGTTCACCCTCCTGAAGGTGTTCCTTACGGCATGCTCTGTGATGATGAATGCATTGTCTTCACTGATGCACTCCGAGCGCGCACAGCCGTTTGTTGTTTTAATTGCTGCGGCGTTGAAGCGAGCGTAAAACGTGTTCAGCTCATCAGCCAGTGAAGCGTCAGGATTCATCATTGAAGACGCTGGTCGTTTATAGTCCGTTATTGTCCGCAGTCCTTTCCACAGGCTCCTAGAGTCGCACTGTCGTAGCTGTGACTCTAGTTTTGTCATGGTCCTGGGTCGTTGACCCAGCGTTTTGTGTTTATTCTGATTTTGTATTAGTTTAGGGTTGAACCTGAAGCTTGGTGTATATTCAGCCCTACCTGTGTCTGTCCTTGGTGCTCTGTTCATGTCCCCGTGTTGTGTTGTAAATCAGTCTGTGTCATGGTCCTGGGTCGTTGACCCAGCGTTTTGTGTTTATTCTGATCTGTATTAGTTTAGGGTTAACCTGAAGTTTGGTGTATTGTCAGCCCTACCTGTGTCTGTCCTTGGTGCTCTGTTCATGTCCCCGTGTTGTGTTGTACATCAGTCTGTTTCCTGTTTTATTTTGAAGGCTCGTGTTCTGGATTTCCTGTTCTGTTCTGAAGGTCTGTGTCTGTTATTGTGTTCAGCTTGTCTCCTCCGGTCCCCATGTGTATTAGGTTCAGCTGTTCTTCCCTCCTGTGTGTGATTACCTGATTACCGTGTGTGTGTGTGTGTGTGTGTGTGTGTGTATATTTAGTGGGTGTCGGTCTGTGTTCGTGGTCGGCTCATCTGCGTTCCTCCGTGTATCTCTGCATTCATCTGCGTTCTATGGTGTTTCGTTCCTGTCTCTGCGTCTCTCTGCCCCGCACCCCTTTTGTATGGTCTCAGGTTTGTCTTTAGTTTCTCCCAGTTTAGGTTTGTAATTGCTCATGCTGAGTTGCCTGTTTTTGCCACCACCGCCACCTTGTAAATAAACATCACTCTGTCATCGGTTCGCTGCATCTTGGGTCCTCCTTTTCCTCCACACCACACGGCTCCCTCCACCAGCCGTGACAGTCTGTGTGTTTCCTGCTTTACTTTGAAGGCTCGTGTCCTAGAGTTCCTGTTTTGTTCTGAAAGTCTGTGTCTGTTGTCATTGTGTTCAGCTTGTCTCCTCCGGTCCTCATGTGTATTAGGTTCAGCTGTTCTTCCCTCCTGTGTGTGATTTACTGATTACCTTGTGTGTGTGTGTGTGTGTGTGTGTGTGTGTGTGTGTGTGTGTGTGTGTGTGTGTGTGTATATTTAGTGGGTGTCGGTCTGTGTTCGTTGTCGGCTCGTCTGCGTTCTATGGTTTTCCGTTCCTGTCTCTGCGTCTCTCTGCTCCGCACCCCTTTTGTATGGTCTCAGGTTTGTCATTTAGTTCTCCCAGTTTAGGTTTCTTCAGTTGTTTTGTCATGCCTCACTGCCTGTTTTTGCCACTCCACCACTTGTAAATAAACACTCGAATCATCAGTCACTGCTGCATTTTGGGTCCTCCTTTTCCCCCACACCACACGGCTCACCCTGCCAGCCGTGACAAGTTTTCCCCGTAGCTCCGCTTTGCCTTTCTGACCGCGCTGCGCACGTTGTAGGACGCAGCCTTGTATAGGTCCATATTACCGGAGACGAGCCCTTCATTGTAGGCAGCGGTGCATGATCTCAGAGCGTCGCGGATGTTTTTATCCACCCACGGCTTCTGGTTGGGAAACGTTCGGATGATAGATCTTTCTGCTGTGTCGGCCGCTAGTTTCCCGATAAATCCCACAACCGCTTCTGTAAACATGTTGATGTCATCAGAGCTGCGCCGAAACATGTCCCCGGTCTGCGTCATCCAGTGCGTCCTGCAGCGCGGTCACTGATTGGTCCGTCCAGCGAGCGACCTCCCTCCTGATTGGTGGTTGCTGCTTTAGCCTTTGTTTGTAAGCAGGCATGGTCCGATTTTCCAAATGCCGGCAGGGGCTGAACCTTGTAACAGTTCTTTAACGGGGTGTAGCGGTTGTCTAATGTCCTAGTGCCCCGGGTGGGGCAGTTGATGTGCTGGTGATGGTTGTGAAACGTCCGTTTGAGATCCACTCAGTTAAAATCTCCCATAACAATGAGTGCGGCATCTTGGTGAAGTGTTTGTTGATGTGTGAGAGCCTCATGCATCTCACATAAGGCAGTGTCCGAGTCCGCGTGAGGCGGAATGTAAACAGTGCAAGCAATGACCGCAGTGAATTCCCGAGGGAGATAGAAAAGGTGACATTTAACGATCAAAAGTTCCAGATTGGGCGAGCAAGAGCGTGTGAGTGGGGAGATATTTGTGCTGTCGCACCTTCTGTTGTTCACCATCAAACACACTCCACCACCTCTTTTCTTCCCCGACTCCATTGTCCTGTCCATGCAATAAACCGGAAACAACCCCACCGGCTGCACGGCGTGCTCTGGTATCTCTGGGTTCAGCCAAGTCTCGGTGAAGCAGAGGAGGTTGCAGTCCCAAATGTCTCTTTGGAACTTAGTTCTGGCTCTGAGGTCATCAAGCTTGTTCTCGATGGATTGAACATTGGCTAGCAGGATACTGGGCATGGATGCGCGGTGTGCGCGAGCCCGTAGCCTGTTCCTGATGCCGGCTCGTTTCCCTCAAGGCCGTTGCTTAGGGTTGCGTCCTTTGTTCTCTCTCAGGATCTCCTTTGGCCAGGTTGGGTCCGGAGTTAAACATGGTGAAATGTTCGTGTATTGTAGACCAATAGAAACCAGAGTGTCTCTACTGTAGCGAATTTGTGTGTTTTGCATGATGCCCATGCAAGATTATGGCAGATATAGCAAAAAGTGACGAAAAAAGAAAAAAAGTGGAAAAGTTGGGGCAGAGCATCAAGCACGGCAGCCTAACTCACCGGTGCCATCTTAGACTTCAAACTATACACCAGTTTTCGAATTGTGTTGATGGGCCACGTAAAACCAGAGTTAAGATAAAAAAAATAAACGCGCCGTTTTTTTTTCTGAACAAAACAGTGGTGTTTACAGCGGGATGAACGGTAAAAGCTGCGTTTTCTACGGACAAGGATAGCAAACACTCTCCGCTTGCGAGTAAAAAAAAATAAAAGAAAGAAACACCCCTTCCCTATTGGTGTTAGAGTTTACCATGTCAGCCAATCCAAAAAATTAAATGGCAACATGTGGCACTTGGTTGTTTAGGGAGAGGGGGAAGTTTTAGGAGCGACACCCGCGACAGAAAGCGGGCGAGCGAAAGAAAGAGAGAGAGTGAGTCTTCATGTGAGACATTAGTGACGTTTAGCGTGTTTGGAGGCTGTAGTTAGTTTGTTGTGTAGTTGTTGTCTTGTATTGTATGTCAGTTATACTGCTGAATGTCACATTTGCTCCAAAAAAGCCATCAAAGGCAGATTCCAGTGTAAACCTGTTCCCACATGGAAAACAGGACCTCCTGCTGTCAGACCTGCAGGGTTTAGGCCTGTGCTGCTCTCCTCTATCTTATATTGAACACAAACTATTATTTTGGACTGGCACAAATAATTTGTGTGTACACCTCTCAATTTTAAATACACGTAGACATTGAGGGCTACCAGGAGGGACCATGCGCTTACCTGCTGCTCTCTGGCAGGTAGCTCCAAGCCCTCCTGGGTTTTAAATGCACCTTAGAACACACATGCATCAACATTACAATGAGCGGGTGGAGGGAGGTTCGGAGTCTTCTCTCACCCCCGTTCTCTGCGACCTGCTGGAGCAGGGGGGCTAGGACTAGGAGGAGGAGTTGGCCGTCCGACTGCGGTCTGGAGTGTGGAGCCTTCCTGCTGCTGCGGAGTCGGGGCGGTCTGCCTCCCCCCACCGCAGGGAAAAGGGAAACACCACCTGGGTCTGGGTGCAGTTCCCCCCTCCAGGGGCGGGGGCACCTAGACCCGGTTTGTAGAGTACGCTTGGGGAGTGTGATCGTGTGTACAACATCTCTTTATGTCTGTCTCCACGTTGGTTGAGTGTGGAGTAAGTGCATATGAGAGCATGAGGGTGGGAATGGATGTTTGTATCTGTGTGTGCCTGTATGTCTGTGTCTATATGTCAGGTTGGGTGTCAGGCGCCACCTCTCTGGGGACATCTCAGGCCCTCCAAGGTTTGGAGGCCTATCTCCCCCTACCACCACTTCCCCTGCCAGTGGCGGACCCCCTCAGACATCGGTGCGTTGGTGGTTCTTTGTGTCCGGGGATGGGCGTCCAGGTACACACCGGCTCACTCCTTGGCGGCCGCTTATCGGGGCCTCTCGGCCTGGGGCTCGGTCACTCAGGCGCAGCTGGCTGCCGGCGGAGCTCACGGGCGCGTCACTGCAACTCCCCCTGGCTTCTGCTCCGCGGCTGCTGAGTGAGCCCTCATCTGGGACTCTCCTCAGCTCTTTCCGGGACAGTGGCGCAGCTGCCCCTCTGTTGGTCTTCCTTGGTCTCTTGTGTTCTGGGGGCCTCTGGATGTCTGGAGTTTTGATCTCCTCCACACCTGCTTCACGCCCTGGAGGACGGGGCTGTGGCCCCCCCACACCCTCTAGCAGATTATTACATGAAGGAACCTTTTAAAAAAACAAAAAACAAGCGCGTCCATGCTCACAGGTGTACACACGGGTGATCACACCCACAAACTACACCCTTTTTGGCTCCTACCTCAAAGCACACTGTGTTCTGTTGATCTTATGTGCTGCACAATAATGTTTAACATTTAGTATTTACTGTCATATTCCCATATATCATTGTGATGTTGTTTATTCTATTACTCTTGTTCTCTTCTGCTTGCTTTCTTTTTTCTTTCTCAGCAGGTGATCCAGGTGATTGATATATGCATTTTTTTTTCTCTGCCCGTTCTGTTGGTTTTTGTCTTTTGCCCTTCTCCCCCGTCCCTCTTCTCAGCTGTTTCTCTTTCCCTCTTTCTTTCTCCCCTTCTTTCCCCCAGTCAAGTCTGTCCCGTATTCAGTAAGTGAAAATAAAATAAACAATAAAAGGTGAATCAAATGGACCATTACGGCAAGGCTGGGATGGTCAGTTTGGTAAAGTAAATCCGTTGGGCATCTTTCTTTGCCTTTAGACAACAATTCTGATGGCAAAAGAGCCAAACGGGACAGGCCAAAAAAAAAACAAAAAAACAAAAAAAAATAAAAATAAAAAATAATAATTTGTGTGCCTTCTAATTTAATGCAGCACACCTGATTGTTCTGTAAATAGTTTTAAATGGTTATTTAAAAAACGCCTGAGGCCTTTGGCTGCATTTTTAGGTACATAGTACCATATAACTTTGTTGTTTGCAAAACTTGTGCATGAACCTGAAGTTCCCAATGTAACAAAATATACTTTATTAAATATTTACTAAATTTATATAAAAATTGTTAGTTTTCAAAAAGTGTGTTCTCCTGAATGGGATTATAGGCTAACAAGCAGCGCTGTGTGGTTGGCAGATGGAAGTTCATGACGGACAGTTCAACTCTCATCCCACTCATGCCACTTTTTGTTATAAATGTTGTCATAAGTGTGCTACATTGGTTGTGCATCAAAATTACTTTAAAAAAAGGACAAAACCATGAGCAATTATCTCAAATAACTAATTTTAACATCTTATTTCTTAAAGCTGTATTTTTTAGCAACAACACTTAATGTGTGTGTGTTTTTTGTTTGTTTTTTTAAATGGTAGGTTCATAAATGAGGCTGAGTCTTATTTGCATCAATGAACCATCAGTTTGGAAGGGTTACCGATATTTGTTCGCGATGACGAGACCAAACTCTTCTTAACATGTCTGAGTAGATTTGCATACTCACCAATCTTCAGTTTTGGTTTACAGAGACTTATATGTACTGTTGTTAATTTTGCATAGGATACAGATCCAGTTGAGTGGGCAACCCTCACTGTTCTGGAGGACTACGTGGGACCCAACTTGCAGTCCACAGTGGTCAACACTGCCATTGTTTTGGAAGAGAACATAATTCTTGATGATCTGCCAGACCTTCTCACTGCCTTTGCCTACCTGTTTGGCCTACTTTATGGGCTTAACATGGAGTTTCCCAAAGAACTCAAGTACACATTTGTTTGCTGTATGGAAACCAGATAGAAGAGTTCATATCCTGCCAATACCACACTTTTAAAATTGGACGAGTAACACTTGTTACAAAAATTTGACTTTTTTTTTGTTTTTGGGGAAGGACTTTATTTGTGATGAACCTAAAAAATATAAATGCAGTGGGTTGCCTTAAGTTTTTAAGTTTTCACAACAATTTTTTTTACAGTGGTGAGAAGAGGGACCCAAAATGCAGGACTCTTATGATTCCAAAAACTCCTATTCCCACACTGTGACTCCAAAAACACACTCTGCTCCCGGATTCCTGGTAACACACAAACACACTCACATTAGCAGGATTATCTACAATGTGGTGGGTTTTCTCATACAAAGTCCACGGCTGTACTAACGAGTTTTGACTGAAGAATCAGCCTCTTAAATAGTGTTCCTGACTCCAGTGCAGGAACACTTCCGGGATCGCGATCCCTCTTGCAACCCAAAATGTCCGGGAGCATGAACATAAATAAACACAAACAGAGAAACGGGAACAACCAAAGCACTACACGCAAAAAATAAACGTAAATCAGTGATTCCTGAGATTAGGGACAAAACAGGTTTTCATTTTCTAAAATATATTTTTTGATTTTTCAAAAAACATATTTACATATAATTGTTACACAAAGTTTTGGCTGTCTCACCATGTTTTGGTACAATCTCCCAGGTGTAACATTTTTTAATAATTTATGTTTTTGCTGGAGAAGTGCAAGGTTTTTGTCAACACCGTCAGACACAAAGAAATGCAAAAATATATTTTAAATTAAGTTGTTTCAGCTATTTTGACTATTAGCAGCTTCTCTATTCTATTGTTTATGCATATATGTTTTCAAAGTAATTATACCACATTTAAAAGTAAGATTGTTTTGGCTTTTTATTATTAGAGTTACATCCATCCATCCATCCATCCATCTTCATCCGCTTTATCCGAGGCCGGGTTACGGGGGCAGCAGCCTAAGCAAAGAGGCCCAGACCTCCCTCTCCCCAGCCACCTCCTCCAGCTTATCCGGGGGAATACCAAGGCGTTCCCAGGCCAGCCGAGAGATATAATCTCTCCAGCGTGTCCTGGGTCTGCCCCGGGGCCTCCTCCCGGTGGGACATGCCTGGAACACCTCACCTAGGAGGCCACTGGAGCAGCCTCCTGGGTGCTGGGAGCAGCAGCTGCTCTACTCTGAGCCCCTCCCGGATGGCCGAACTTCTCACCCTATCTCTAAGGGAGAGGCCAGCCACCCTTCGGAGGAAGCTCATTTCTGCCGCTTGTATCCGCGATCTCGTTCTTTCGGTCACTACCCACAGCTCGTGGCCATAGGTGAGGGTAGGGACGTAGATTGACCGGTAAATTGAGAGCTTCGCTTTTACACTCAGCTCCCTCTTCACCACGACGGACCGGTGCAGCGTCTGCATTACTGCAGCTGCAGCCCCAATCCGTCTGTCGATCTCCGGCTCCCTTCTCCCATCACTCGCGAACAAGACCCCGAGATACTTGAACTCCTGCACTTGGGGCAGGAACTCATCCCCGACCCGGAGTGGGAACTCCACCCTTTTCCGGCTGAGAACCATGGCCTCAGATTTGGAGGTGCTATTCCTCATTTCCGCTGCTTCACACTCGGCTGCGAACCGTTCCAGTGCGAGCTGGAGGCCCTCACCCGATGAAGCCAACAGAACCACATCATCCGCAAAAATCAGAGATGGTATTCTGAGGCCACCAAAGCAAAAGCCCTCCGCCACTTGGCTGCGCCTAGAAATCCTGTCCATAAAAATTATGAACAGAACCGGAGACAAAGGGCAGCCCTGGTGGAGCCCATCACCCACCAGGAACGAGTCCGACTTATTGTCGGCAATGCGAACCAAGCTCTTGCAACAGTTGTATAGGGATCGAATGGCCCGTAGCAATGGGCCAGACACCCCATACTCCCGCAACACCTCCCACAGGACACCCCGAGGGACACGGTCGAATGCCTTCTCCAAGTCCACAAAACACATGTAGACTGGTTGGGCAAACTCCCATGCACCCTCAAGTATCCTCGAGAGGATAAAGAGCTGGTCCAGTGTTCCGCGACCAGGACGAAAACCGCATTGTTCCTCCTGTATCCGAGGTTTGACTAGCGGACGAACTCTCCTTTCCAGCACCCTGGCATAGACTTTCCCAGGGAGGCTGAGGAGTGTGATCCCCCTGTAGTTGGAACACACCCTCCGGTCCCCCTTCTTAAAGATGGGGAACACCACCCCGGTCTGCCAGTCCACAGGTACTGCCCCTGATCTCCACGCAACATTGCAGAGGCGTGTCAACCAGGACAGCCCTACAACGTCCAGAGCCTTCAGGAACTCGGGGCGGACCTCATCAACACCAGGGGCTCTGCCACCAAGGAGTTGTTTAACTGCCTCAGTGACCTCGCCCCTGGAAATTGGCGGGTCATTCCCCTCATCCCCAGACTCTGCTTCCTCCTCGGAAGACGTGTCAGTGGGATTAAGGAGGTCCTCGAAGTATTCCTTCCACCGCCTGACAATTTTCTCAGTCGACGTCACCAGCGCTCTGCCAGCACTATACACAGTGCAGGTAGAGCACCGCTTTCCCCTCCTGAGACGCCTGTCGGTTTGCCAGAATCTCTTCGAGGCAGTCCGAAAGTCTTTTTCCATGGCCTCTCCGAACTCCTCCCACACCCGAGTTTTTGCTTCAGCCACTGCCCGAGCCGCATTCCGCTTGGCCTGTTGATACCTGTCGACTGCCTCCGGAGTCCCACAGGCTAACCAAGCCCGATAGGACTCCTTCTTCAGTCTGGTGGCTCCCTTCACCTCTGGTGTCCACCATTTGGTTCGGGGATTACCACCACGGCAGGCACCAACCACCTTGCGGCCGCAGCTCTATGCAGCAGCTTCGGCAATGGAGACGCTGAACATGGTCCATTCGGACTCAATGGAGTTACAGTCATACATATTTTCAGAAGCTTGTATTTAAGCTCTATAAGAAACAATCATATTAAGCAGAATGCAAATTACACATTTATTGAGAAAATTAAGTATTTTTATTGGAAGATCATGAGGGAGGAAAATATATGGTTCTCCAAAAGAGAAAAATAAACCAAAACTCCATATTATGGAGTTGACAAGGTGCTGACGGTGGTGACAAAAATCTGACGGTTGTGACACACTATTCAATTCAATTTAATTCAATTTTGTTTATATAGCGCCAAATCACAACAAAAGTCGCCTCAAGGCGCTTCATAGATACAGAGAAAAACCCAACAATCATATGACCCTGTTGCGACCCGTCTAGGGCCAGGCCATAAAATGAGTGAGGCACTCGCTCCCCCCCCCCCAAGACCCAAGCAGCCACAAGAAACAAATCCGTTAGATACAAGGTGATTTATTTACAATGTGAAAACAAAGGAACCAAAACGGGAGTGTCAACACTTCAGGGTGAGCCAAGGCCAAAACAATAAACAAAACAAATCTACACAAATCCCGCACCCCTGACCTTTACCAAAAAAAAAGTCGAAAATAAAGACAGAGTCTGACCTCCTTAACTAACTCAAAACAGGAGAAAACGGGTGGTCAAAAGAAACGGCAGCTCACCCTTACCCACTCCACTTCCACAACTATCAAGCGCACTGCAGCCAGCGGCTGCCACAGGAATACTGCTGGGTCATGAGGAGAAACGCGAGGACCTCTCCCGCTGTAGCGCTCCAGCCTCCTTTTAATGGATGGGTCCTCCAGCTGGAACCAGTCACATCGGGGCGGTGTATCCACGCACCAATCGGAGCAGGGACCTGGCACAGCTGAATTAACATAAAAGGACGCAACACCTGCACAAACAAACACATGGACATGCAAGTTCGTAACAGACCCCCTTTGAGCAAGCACTTTGGCGACAGTGGGAAGGAAAAACTCCCTTTTAACAGGAAGAAACCTCCGGCAGAACCAGGCTCAGGGAGGGGCGGCCATCTGCTGCGACCGGTTGGGGTGAGAGAAGGAAGACGGGATAAAAGACATGCTGTGGAAGAGAGACAGAGGTTAATAACGGATATGATTCAATGCAGAGAGGTCTATTAATACATAGTGAGTGAGAAAGGTGACTGGAAATAAAAAACTCAATGCATCATGGGAATCCCCCGGCAGCCTACGTCTATTGCAGCATAATTAAGGAGATGATTCAGGGTCACCTGGTCCAGCCCTAACTATATGCTTTAGTAAAAAGGAAAGTTTGAAGCCTAATCTTGAAAGTAGAGATAGTGTCTGTCTCCCGAATCCAAACTGGAAGCTGGTTCCAAAGAAGAGGGGCCTGAAAACTGAAGGCTCTCCCTCCCATTCTACTTTTAAATACTCTAGGAACAACAAGTAGGCCTGCAGAGCGAGAGCGAAGTGCTCTAATAGGGTGATATGGTACTACAAGGTCATTAAGATAAGATGGGGCCTGATTATTTAAGACCTTGTATGTGAGGAGCAGGATTTTGAATTCAATTCTAGATTTAACAGGGAGCCAATGAAGGGAAGCCAAAACAGGAGAAATCTGCTCTCTCTTTCTAGTCCCTGTCAGGACTCTTGCTGCAGCATTTTGGATTAGCTGAAGGCTTTTCAGTGAGTTTTTTGGACATCCTGATAATAATGAATTACAGTAGTCCAGCCTGGAAGTAATAAATGCATGAACTAGTTTTTCAGCGTCACTCTGAGACAGGATATTTCTAATTTTAGAGATGTTGCGCAAATGGAAGAAAGCAGTCTTACATATTTGTTTAATATGTGCGTTGAAGGACATGTCCTGGTCAAAAATGACTCCAAGGTTCCTCACAGCGTTACTGGAGGCCAAGGTAATGTCATCCAGAGTAAGAATCTGCTTAGATACCATATTTCTAAGATTTTCAGGGCCGAGTACAATAACCTCAGTTTTATCTGAATGAAGAAGCAGAAAGTTAGCGGCCATCCAGGTCTTTATGTCTTTAAGACATTCCTGTAGTTTAACTAATTGGTGTGTGTTATCTGGCTTCATGGACCGATAGAGCTGGGTGTCATCTGCATAGCAGTGTAAATGTATGCTATGTCTTCTAATGATGCTGCCTAAGGGAAGCATGTATAATGTAAACAGAATTGGTCCTAGCACTGAACCCTGTGGAACTCCATAATTAACCTCAGAGTGTGAAGAGGACTCTCCATTTACATGCACAATTTGGAGTCTATTAGATAGATATGATACAAACCACTGCAGTGCAGTACCTGTAATACCTACAGCATATTCTAATCGCTCTAATAGGTTATTATGGTCAACAGTATCGAATGCTGCACTAAGGTCTAGCAGGACAAGCACAGAGATGAGTCCACTGTCAGAGGCCATAAGAAGATCATTTGTAACCTTCACTAAAGCTTTTTTCTGTGCTGTGATGAGCTCTGAAACCTCACAGAAACTCTTCAAATAAACCATTCCTGTCACGGTCCTGGGTCTCCTGACCCAACATTTTTAGTTTTTTGTGATGTTTGTATTATTGTACTTGTGTGAGTTATTCTATGGTTTCTAGTTTCGATCCCTTGCCCTTCATGTTTCTGTGTCCCCTCTGTTCTGTGTAAGTCTGTGTCTGCATGTTTGAGTTCCCCTCTGTGTCTCTCGGTTCTTACGGTGTGTTCACACCGAACGCGATGGAGGCGAACAAAACGCCCCAAACGCCCCTAATTTGACGCGTGCACATTCGCGTCTCAACGCGTGTCCAAGAAAAATCCATCACGCGTCAAAATATGATATTTTGACGTGTGTGAACCGGAAATGTGGGAGGAATGTGGGAGGAAGTTGTGCCAGACCGGTATCTTTGCAAGATGGAAGCTGTCGAGCTAGCGCTTGAAGAGAGAGTCTCCCTTCTCTATTTACTGTGGAGAGCAGAGCAGCGGCGTAAAAGACGTCCTCGCCATACCTGGGTCCATCAGGTCCTCCAGACGCGTGAGCAGTTTGGTGAGTTTCACCATTTGCAACAGGAGCTGCGCTTGGATGACGGCAGATTCCAGCGATATCATCGTCTGTCACTCGGCCAGTTTGAGGACCTGCTTTCCCGTGTCGGTCCCAGCATCGCCCGCCTAGACACCAATTACAGGCGCTCAATCCCACCTGCAGAGCGCCTGTCCATCTGCCTGCGGTTAGTAAAAGTGTTTAATACAGTAGTCCTTTATTGATACCTGTGCTAATATATGCTAAACCATCCATTTATACACTGCTAATATGGATGTGCTATGCTAAAAGTGAATGCTGTCGGCGTTTACTGATAGCAAACTGGTACGAGATGACTGTTTATAATATTTCTAGTGATACTCGAAAGGTCTCATCAAGTCCCGATTTATTTCACTTTATGCTGTTAACAGTGTTTGAATGATAGCATGGCTGTGGTGTCATAGGTATGCTCTCGGTGTTTGCTGATATCAAACTGGTATTAGGACCACTGTGGGTTAATCTTTGCAGTGATACTCACTCCTTTTTGTTTATTTAGACTTGGTTTAATTCTGGGATAGTTGAATATTTGTATATAATCACCGCAGACTGTTTCAGATTATATCTAATATATATCATGTAATTATCCTTATAATTGCAAAATGTTTAATGTAAGATTTATGTTTTGGAATTTGTAATTTTGGAATTTCTATAATGTATTTTGTAACTGCAGTACACATAATACTCATTTTAAACAATTTTGTCCAGGTTCCTTGCCACCGGGGACTCCTTCAGGACCATCGCGTTCAGTTTTCGAGTCGGTGTGTCCACGGTGAGCCAGATCATCCCCCAGGTAGCGACGGCCATCTGGGACTGTCTAGTGGACGATTTCATGGCTGTGCCTTCAACTGAAGACTGGCAGTCCATCGCAGAGGGATTCCAGGAGCGCTGGAACTTCCCTCTCTGCTGTGGAGCTCTGGATGGGAAGCACGTCCAGACGAACCCCCCAACTCAGGATCCATGTTCCACAACTACAAGGGAACTTTTTCCATTGTTCTCTTTGCGGTTGTGGATACAGAGCATCGCTTCCGCGTCATTGATGTTGGGGGGTACGGGAGGACCAGCGATGGTGGTATTCTGGCCAACTCCACCTTTGGTCAGGCTCTTCGGGCTGGGACTCTCCATCTGCCTCCTGACCAGCCTCTACCTAGTGGAGAACACCGTGGAGCCCAGCCCCATGTCTTTGTGGCTGATGAAGCGTTCCCGCTGCGGCGTGAGCTCATGAGACCTTTCCCTGGACGCCTCCTCCCTTTAGGGAAGAGGATCTTTAACTATCGCCTTTCCAGGGCCAGGATGATAGTGGAAGGTGCCTTCGGTATCCTCTCCTCACAGTGGAGGTTGTATCGGCGCACCATGGAGCTCCGTCCTGAAATTGCGGAGAAGTGTGTGAAGGCAACGTGTGTTCTGGACGAGAGAGGGGCACCTGCTGTGAGGGGTGTGACACCTGCTGTGGTGGAGCCGTTGCAAGGCCTGGGTCGTATAGCAGCAAACAACTCCTCCAGAGAGGCTGTCCTGGTGAGGGAGAAGTTCATGGCTCACTTATCGGCAGAGGGAGGTGTGTCTTGGCAACCAAAGGAGTAGCCTGTTTGAAGTCTGAGTGACTTCCCCACAACGGCTCTTTTAAGAGCCACCCACAAACCTCTAAAGAGTGTTCCTGTCTTTTTAAAATTTTCTTAATAAATGGAGCTCTACTCCAAAATAAACTAACCTCTATTTACTCTCTTAATAACTTGTCTTCACTATGTTCCTATATACAGTGTGGTGCAAATGTTTGGGCAACCTTATCAATGGTCATTAGTTTCCTGTATGAATCGCTGTTACAGTAAAAAATGTCACTTACATATATCATATAGGAGACACACACATTGACATACACTACATATTTATGTTATTTCTCTTTTTTTGTGTTGCCAATTTATGCACCTGCTTGATTTAGTTTAAACAGTTATTGCACACTTTTTGTAAATCCAGTGAACTTCATTTCACTTCTCAAATATCACTGTGTGTGTCTCCCATATGATGTATTCAACTGACAATTTTTATTGTGACAAACAACGATTTGTACAGGAAAATAATTACTTTTCACAATGTTGCCCAAACTTTTGCATCCCACTGTATTAGTATGTTTTGTTATTTGTGTAATGTGAATTAAATTCTACTTGTGTCAAGTCGAGTGCCAATATTTGCTGTGTAGTAGAACAGAGACATTTGTCATTATAAATGTTTATTTGATAAAATATATAAATTCAGTAACAAAAAGATTCAACATAAATATATGAAATTTAACTATTTACAGAGAGACAGGAATAAAAAGGACCCAGCTTGGAGTGGAAGAGCCTCAGGGAGAAGGAGGAGAAAAATAAGAACATTGTTTCTGCCCTGGAGAGCTGCTGCCTCATCAGAAAACTACTGATCATTATGCTCCAATGTTTCCAAATTTAACACAGCTGTGCTGTTTTCAAAAACTAATTTATAAATTTGAAATTTCACGAATTCTCGTGTCTGAGGCGGCATGCTCTCCAGAGCAGGA
This sequence comes from Copadichromis virginalis, assembly GCF_057382275.1. Classification (NCBI taxonomy): domain Eukaryota; kingdom Metazoa; phylum Chordata; class Actinopteri; order Cichliformes; family Cichlidae; genus Copadichromis; species Copadichromis virginalis. The sequence goes on from NC_140618.1 coordinate 408,085, forward strand.
ACAAGGCTGAGGAGGAAATGTTTAACACTATTGTGTTAAACGCTGAATTGTTGATTACAGTTCAGCGTTTAACACAATAGTTCCCTGCAGACTGTTCACAAAGCTGAGGGATCTGGGACTTAACAGCCGTCTGTGTGCATGGGTGTTGGACTTCCTCACTGGCAGAACTCAGGTGGTGAGGGTGGGCAGGTGCTTCTCCAACAGCATCACCATCAACACAGGAGCATCTCAGGGATGTGTCCTCTCGCCACTGCTCTACTCCCTCTACACTTCAGACTGTGTGGCCACCCATGGCTCCAACACCATTGTGAAGTTTGCTGACGACACAGTGGTGTTGGGTGCCATCTCCAACAACGATGAGACGGCCTACATGGATGAAGTGAAGAATCTGGCATCGTGGTGCCAGGACAACCACCTCCAGCTGAACGTCAGCAAGACCAAGGAGCTGGTGGTGGACTTCAGAAGGGGTCAGCACAGAGACTACAAGCCCATTATCATCAATGGAGCTCCAGTGGAGAGGGTGCAGTCCTTCAAGTATCTTGGTGTCCACATCTCCTCAGACCTGACATGGGCTGCCCACATTCAGGTCCAGACCAAAAAGGCTAGGCAGCGCCTGTATCACCTACGACAACTGAGGAAGTTCAGGGTCTCTCCAAAGATCCTCAGGATTTTCTATACAGGCGCTGTGGAGAGCATCCTCACACAGAACATGACATCGTGGTTTGGGAACAGCTGTGTGAAGGACCAAAAAGCTCTAGTACACTACTAGTGTTTTCTACACTAGTAGAAAACAAGATATTATTTCTTTCAAAATGACCATTAAACCTTAGCAACCTTTGTAATATCACAAGACACATTACAATTCTGTTTTTGCACATGTCAAGTTCTACATCTTAATAGTTCACCAGCAAGTCGCTGCCTGCTCCTTGATTTCTAAAGTTCTCTGTGGTTGTGTGTTTAGACGCTGCTGGACTTTCTCTCCTTTTGACTCTCTGTGCTTTCTTCCAAAACTTTCTCTTCTGCCTTTTTTCTCTTTCTCTCAGATCACTGATGTTCTTTATTTTTCCCTCTTTCACTCTATTTCTCCATCTTTACCTTTATGTGAAACTCTTTCTTCAACTCAGGTTGGCTGTTAATTTTTTCTCTCCTTCTTTTTTGATCATCCCTGTTCCTTCTCTTTCGTTCCTCTGACAGCTTCCCCTTTGCTATTCTAGCCTGAAATGTACCATTTTGTAATCACTATAATTTTTCTGAACCTTATGCCTTTTTACATATTAAGGATGAATATTCACAACACAATTATACATTAAGCAATAGAGATGCTATCCAGCCATTAAGTTTGATCATTAGCTGTTTCCAGGTCCAAACTCCGCTGCAGATCCCAAAGTCAAAGGAACTCTGCGGCATCACTGAGTAGTTACATAATACAGAGTTACAAACTGTCTAAATTCTTTCATCTTTAATAAAATGATCAGTGTGGCTCTACCAGGTGTAACATCCAGGCATCCATGAAAACAGAATATATGAAATTTAACAGAGTTAAAGTGAGATTGCTTGTTTCCACCTGAACACGATACACCAGCTCTGCTATCACTTCCAACATAAATAGAGACAGAAAACTAAACAGCAGTGACTGTATTGTCAGGTTACTGAAGTGGGGCTAGCTGGTATATAGTGACGTGCTACATGATCGCTAGCGACACAGTTGTGTTAGCATAAACACAGTGAAGCTGGAGGATGAATGCTAACTTTTTTCCACTTGATAAAAGTTAACGTGCGGGTTCCCGATGGTTAGGCTGACAGTGATCACTGACTGTTTTTAGGGGCTTGTTCAGATGTAATAGAACAAGATAAAAAGCATTGAAACATTTTAACAGCACAACACACAGCAAATCCAGCATGTCCAAATTAACACTGTTGGATTTGATTTCAACACTTTTAAAGTGTCTATATGGGTCCACACCAGAGAGTGTTAATTTAACTCTTTTTGGAGAGTTGGTACGTTAACTCTGATTTAGTGTTAAACACCAAATCTGTCTGGAGTTGATAATTTAACACTTGGTGTTAAGAGTTTATATATTAACTCTCAAAGAGTATTTTAGTTTAACTACGTAAGAGTTATCTTCTAATTCATTCTAAAAAGCGGGAATTTTACTGTTCTGAACTTCTAGAAATTTCTTTTGGAAATAAACATTTACTAAAAAGATGCAATGGTTTTTGAAAAACATTTATTCTAAACTGTGCACCACAATTTCAAAACATTTTCTGAAAGATGAAACAGTATACATGTTCTCACTTTCATTAGAATTTTGTTTATCAAAAGGTCTGAGCTGGTAAATGCAAATAACAGCATTCTCAACACTTATTTCTTCAATACAATATGCATGTCCTTCATTCATCCCTTTGTGGAACTTCAATGCACTTCTGCTCTCCCCCATATTCCATCTTCACAAGCATATCCTGTGCGGAGATTGAATAAAAATTAGTTGACACTAATTAACGGCACAAATAATCCAGTAAACAATTGCAGCACAGTAAAAAAAAAAAAAAAGGAATCCTCTTTGAGCCATTACTTGTGTAAAGTATTTTCCCAAGAGACAAGGACACGGGCAACAGGTAATACTGAACTAAATGTAAAACCGCAACCTTTTTCATTTTTACCATTTGCACAAAACTCTGGAGGGATCTAAATGCTGACGTAGAACCCAGTCAGGACGTCAGCTACTGCTGTTTGCTCTTTTTTTTTTTTATGGGCGATCGTTTTCAGGCTTCAAGTAGCACCATTATACCAACATTTCACATTCTAGACATTGTTTTAGGTGTATTTGACCAAAAGTTTGACTGAAAATTCACATGCAAGCTTTTTTTCAAGGCTGTGGTATTTGCCCGCAAACAATACCTTTCAGCTAGCTAAAACAGAATATTATGCTATCAGCGAGCAACATGGCTAATGCCTTTCACACAGCTTTGTCTCAACTCCAAAGAGCCACAGAAGTAAAAGCTAATAGAAATAATTGAAACAATCTTTGAAAAAATGACTTACCAAGCATGGCAAACAACTCAAATATGTAGAGCAAAATGTTCTGAAACGGCTTCACTTCAGCTTCGATTGGAGCCGTGCTGGGGGCGGAGTCTGTGAATTTACTCTGTTGGTGTCATAGCCCCTGTAGGAGTTCAGAGTTAAGAGGTCAAGAGTTAATGTTTCCATTATAACACCTCCAGATTTGACAGAGAAACACTCATTTTTAACACTCGATTTTAACTACTATCATTTTACACCTCAGAGTTACATTAAAAGAATGTGACTCTACTTAGAGTAAAATTAACTCTACTTTTGCAAGAAGACTATTAACACCAAAACATTTAACACTTTTGAATTTGCTGTGCAGGCTTAATAAACACAGAATAGTTTGGGCCCGGAAGCAGGATTTATACATCATCACTTAAAGAACAGCTCTCGGGGCACAGCTAGCTCAGTAGATGACACATGATCGGAAGGTTGGGCGTTCAAATCCAACGAACAGCGGCCATCCTGGATTTGTAGCTGCCCACTACATCACTCAGTGAATGGGTTAAATGCAGAGGACTAAGCATTTTCCTACAGGATTAATAATGTATACATAAACAATGAGATTCAAGATAAGACAAATTTGATAATATTTGACACATCTGTGAAGCAGAAATATCAGTAAAATACACAGGAAGTAATATATCTGAAATATTAGCATAAATAACTTAATATCTTTTTATCCACTGCAAACCATTTTATTCTCCGCGGGAGTTTGCTTCATTCATCCTGGCCGCTGTTTACATCCCGCCAGACGCAGATGCGCAGGCAGCTCAGTGCGCACTCGCGGAGCAGATTCTCCACACGGAGCGGACATTCCCCGACTCTCTCATCATTGCTCTTGGGGACTTTAACAAAGCCAATCTGAGCCATGAGCTTCCAAAATATAAGCAGTATATTAAATGCCTGACCAGAGAGGAGAGGACATTAGACCACTGTTACAGCACGATCAGCGGGGCCTATCGCGCGGTGCTCCGCGCTTCACTCGGACTTTCTGACCACGTCATGATCCACCTAATCCCCGCGTACAGACAGAGGCTGATGCTCTCCAAACCTGTCGTGAGGACTAAAAAACTGTGGCGCAACGAGGCTGTGGAGGAGCTTTGCACGTGTTTGGAGACCACAGACTGGGACACAATGAAGGCTGCTTCTAACAGCTTGGACGAGTTTACGGACACTGTCACCTCCTATATCCACTTCTGTGAGGACAGCATTGTGCCATCACGCACCAGGGTGAGTTATAACAATGACAAACCCTGGTTTACTCCTAAACTCAAAAAGCTGTGGCTGGAAAAGAGAAAGGCGTTCAGAAGCGGAGACAGGGACTGCTACAGAGAGGCCAAGTACAGGTTCACTAAAGAAGTGGACATTGCTAAACATCAGCACTCTGAGAAGATGCAGCAGCAGATCTCAGAGAATGACTCGGCCTCTGTGTGGAGAGGTTTTAGGAATATCACAAACTACAAGCCTAAAACCCCCCACTCCACTGATGACTTGCTCTTAGCCAACACCCTTAACGACTTTTACTGCCGTTTTGGCGAGCCATCAGGCAGCCTTCACACCTCCAACGGCCCCAACAATAGAGACACTTTGGACACTCATTCCCCCACCTCTCCCCCCTCCATAGAGCCATCACCACCTTCAAACCGTTCACCTACAACACCCCCCTCCTCACCCCACACAAAAGAGGATTTCACACCACCTCCTCCCGCCACAACTCTTCATATTCATGAAGCAGATGTGAAGAAGCAGTTTAAGAGTCTGAATGCTCGAAAAGCTCCCGGCCCAGACGGTGTGTCTCCTGCCACCCTCAGACACTGTGCAAACGAGCTGGCCCCAGTGTTTTCTGGCATTTTCAACTCCTCACTGCAGGCATGTCATGTGCCTGCCTGCTTCAAGTCCTCCACCATAATCCCTGTCCCCAAGAAACCTAGGATCACTGGACTAAATGACTACAGACCCGTGGCTCTGACATCTGTGGTCATGAAGTCTTTTGAGCGCCTAGTTCTCTCCCATCTCAGGACCCTCACGGCCCCCCTCCTGGACCCCCTGCAGTTTGCATATAGAGCCAACAGGTCTGTAGACGACGCCATCAACATGGCCCTACACTTCATCCTGCAGCATCTGGACTCCCCAGGAACCTACGCCAGGATCCTGTTTGTGGACTTCAGCTCTGCCTTCAACACCATCCTTCCAGACCATCTCCGAGACAAGCTTTCCCAGATGAATGTGCCTGATCCCATCTGCCGGTGGATCACTGACTTCCTGACGGACAGGAAGCAGCATGTGAGGCTGGGAAAGAATGTCTCGGACTCCCGGACCATCAGCACCGGCTCCCCTCAGGGCTGTGTTCTTTCTCCTCTGCTCTTCTCCCTGTACACCAACTGCTGCACCTCCACCCACCAGTCTGTCAAGCTAATCAAGTTTGCAGATGACACCACCGTTATTGGACTCATCTCGGACGGGGACGAGTCTGCCTACAGGAGGGAGGTTGAACGTCTGGTGTCCTGGTGCAGCCACAACAACCTGGTGCTGAATGCCCAGAAGACAGTGGAGATTATTGTGGACTTCAGGAAGCACACAGCCCCACTCCCCCCCATCATCCTGACTGACACCCCCATCACCTCTGTGGACTCATTCCGCTTCCTGGGTACCACCATCACCTAGGACCTGAAGTGGGAGCCCACCATCACCTCCGTCATCAAGAAAGCCCAGCAGAGGATGTACTTCCTGAGGCAGCTGAAGAAATTCAACCTGCCAACACGGACGATGATGCAGTTCTACACTGCAATCATCGAGTCCATCCTCACCTCCTCCATCACCATGTGGTACGCTGGAGCCACTATCAGGGACAAACAGAGACTGCAGCGTGTTGTGCGCTCTGCTGAGAAGGTGATTGGCTGCAGACTCCCATCTTTGCAGGACCTGTACACCTCCAGGACATTGCGGCGTGCAGCTCGGATCTCAGCTGACCCTTCTCACCCTGGACACAGTCTGTTTGACCTGCTCCCCTCAGGCAGGAGGCTCCGGTCCATTCGCACCAGAACCTCTCGCCATAAGAACAGTTTCTTCCCCTCTGCTGTTGGACACATGAACAATAACCATATGACTGTACCCGCCACTAACACATGACCCTACGCTGTGTCACTGCATCATTCCATGTTTGGCACTGATCACCACCTGCACTCATGTATATATCTTTCAACGTAGCACTCTTAATTCTTATTCTCATGTATATATCTCATGTATATCTCATGCACATATCTTTCCACGTAGCACTTTTAATTCTTATCCCTACTTTTATTTTTTTCCATGTCTATTTAAGTGCTATTTATGACACTATGTTTGCACTGAAGCACCGCAGCAATTTCCTAATGTTGTAAACCTGCTCAACATTTGGCAATAAACCCCATTCATTCATTCATTCATTCATTCATTCATTCATTCATTCATTCATTGATAAATGGTGAATAGCACACTTTTTTGGCATTTGTCAACACCATTAGAAAAAGGGTCAACGCCGTCAGAGAAAAATCCTGATGGTGTTGACATCTGATGGTTCTTGACAAAATACCCGATTTTCTCTCATAACACATGTTTATCTGATAGAAGCCATCTTATTTTTCATCAGTTGCTTATGGCCTCTACGATCTACCTAAATTAAGCTCTTTTTACAAAAAAAACCCCAATTAAATCTTGGATTAGTGTGACTTTGGTGTTGACGCACTATGGTTGTGACACAGAGCTTTATCAGAAATGTGTGCAATAAATGAAATTAAAATGAAAGAAATTATCACAGCAGTGACCTCATGGCATGTCTATCCAACACGAAGTGGTAAAGGGCTTCCTCAGAGTTTAAGCTGCCCACAATAATTCCTGACTTTTTTTGTACTTTTAAAAAAATCTGATGGTGTTGACAAAAACTCTGGACACGATTTTAATCACTTAAATAATATGTAAAAATAAATTTTCAATTGCATATTTTGATATTATATAAGGTATTGACTTAAATACTTAGTGACGAGAGCCATGATATTTAATTTTACATTACTTTTAATTTATTTTTCTGTATTTTAATATTATCACACGTGCTTCTGGACAATGGATTTTTAAGGTACTGGTAATGTATTGTACCATTTAAAATAAATAAATATGTATAAAAAATGCTAAATCATATTTTTGTTGTATATAAAATTTCCTTGGTTTGTCTTTTAGGCAGTTGGGTTAACACTTGTATGCATACTTTTAACCACAAAATTGGGTTTTAGCTGCCGGACATGTTTTGTCCCTTATCTCAAGAATCACTGAAATACAGAAATACATGACAATTACATGAAATGAGAGTTGAGATCCCATCACCTCACTGCCTGACCCTCAGAATATAATAAGTGATAAAAGATGTAAAGAATCATCCTGAGGGGATTTTTTTTGTACCACAACCTGGGACACAGTGGGATATCTGGGAAACTGACAGGGCCAAAACCATGACCCTCAACAACCTGGAGACAAAGGCAATTGCAACTATTAATGTTCCTTTCACAAGTTCACCTACAAACACCTTTAACTTTTACTTCCTTCAGTCAGATCTTGCTGACTTCAAGCTCTCTCCAGGTCGTCTTCCTCAAGCTGAACTAAAATGTGAGTGAAAGGTAATGGCTGTGACTGACAAGTTAACAACAGGAGACTGTTGCAGCAAAAATAAATAAAGTTGTACTGTGATTATCTTGTTTACATAATTCTAGAAAATCATAAGTGAAATTAGAATTAATGTTTTTAGAACACCTGAAGACCGTGTGTTTTTTTCATTGGGTGGATGAGTGCAGCTTTCTATTCTCTTTTACATATTCTTTCTGAGACATTTCTACTATGAACACAATACTGACAGTGGTTAGACGCTGAATTACTGTTCGAGGAAACCTCTGTGTTACAAGAAAAAGGAAACCTGAAAAGAGAAGCAGAGGAGAGAGGACAGCAGAACAAATGAAAAGAAAAAAGAAGAGCAGGAGGAGATGCAAAGGTGAGGTGATGGAGGAGCGATGGCAGTGTGCAGTGGAGGTAAGTGTCACATCCCATCAGGCGACAGGACGAGTGAAAGATACAGTATTGCCTTTGCTGTGGTAGGAAATAACACACACGTGGTGACACACACTCAGGTCCAGCCGAGCTTATCCGGCGCAGCAGGGCAGCTTGGCCTCCATGCAGAGCAGCAGGCCCCGATCATTTTGGACAGTATCATTAAATGCCATGTCATTACGTGTTATGGAGTAATGCTCTCACTGCCTGCCTCTCCCACAGGATGCTGCAGCCCATCTGATAGGTATGGAGGAGTGTGCGGCTGTATGCATGTCAGCGCATGTGTTTGTGGTGAAGGCGGAGGGTAGGTGTCAGCTGTGAAAATGGGATGGATGAGCCTGAGGGATTGAATTGGCATTAAATTTTAGACGCAGAGGGAGGATTGACTTTGACTGGAGCGCAAGGGGGCTGTTAGCTTATCTTTAAGGCCGTGTTTGTCACAGCACTGAGGGCAGCTTGGTTAGACAGGCCAGGAAAGAGGCAGGGAAGCACCAAGCCGAGCGTGGGCTGAGCGATATGGATAGGTGAAGGCTCCCGGTGGGACTCGCTGCCTGAGCTGGCGAGCTGTGCTGAGGAAGGAGTGCAGGAGAGCAGCTAAATTGAAGGTTTATTTATCCAATTCGCTGTCAAGGTCGGCTTGTCGGTGAGCTGTCCTGTGTGTGTTCACAAAATGCCAAAATTCGATGAATTGTTTAAAAAAAAAAAGGCAGCGAGCTGCACTGTAGAGGGGGGAATCAATGACCTTTGGTTGCGTCAAGCTTCAAGCTGCCAGCAGCTCTTAAGGCTGTCCTTACCGGCCATTATGGTTGCCTTTTAAAAACAAGGCAGGCAAGAGAGGAGCTGTCGAGGAGAGTTGTCCAACTCTGACACAAGCACACAAGAAGATTTAGACTGAGATTTCACACACACACACAGAAATCACCTGCACGCCAGGCCTTTCACTTTCTAAAAGAAAACGTTAAAAAAAATAATTTAATAATGACTTTCTAATTTAACTTTAAAGTTCACTCAAAGCCTGAATCCTCTCTCCACTATCTGAAGGTTTACTTATGGATGGATGTCTGCTTAACTTTGGTTAATTTTACACAGCTGGAAAGTAGTGCTGCTTGTCACTGATAATCATCTTATGCCTATACACCTCCGTAGGTAAGACCGTCCATCCTGGTTCAGCATGGCTGAACCTTGGAAATACAGGTTGAATAGGAAAAAGAATTTTTGATGCAGAGCATTAATCAGTTTGGCTTTGGCTTGAGCTGCTGCAGCTGCTGCAGTGTAGCAGTGCTATCCTTTAGAGGGACCCCCTCGTCAAAGTTTTGGAAGGCCTCTGTCAGCGTGAAAAGAACATGACCTTTAAGATCGTATCAGCATGTTTGCTGGTGCATACACCACTGAGGAAAGGTTCAGTGCCCCATCAGAAAGAAAAGAGAATTGGTGTTTGTTTGAAAAAAGCAGTTTGTTGGCACTCAAGAGTGAGCAGCTTTAATGCCACAGGCGGAAGGAGGGAATAAAGATGAAAATAACTTTTGTGCATCCGATGATTTGTTTCCTTGATTGCTTTTTCGTCATTGAGAACTACTTCAATAAAAATCATAATGAAGCTCAATCTGTGTCCAGACAGTAATGAGCATATGTTGAGAGTAATGTGACAGTGGTCATCGGTTACCTCCTGCACCCAGTCTTCAAATTTGTGGTCTGTCGGCTTAGCCACACAGAAAACACCAACACAGACATCAACAGCTCCTCAAGCTCAGTTTAAATCATTTGTGTGCTTTGCAGATATATTCCTGCAAATACTGATTTTAGAAGCAGTGTAGGAGAACCAAAATAACAAGCTAAAAAAATTAAAATGCTTTTTAGTACTGAAGAGGACAGCAGATTATTTATGCTCCGTGGATTTATCAAAAGGTAAAATGGGACTAAATAGGAGAGCATGCTTAAAACATGACTTTGTATTGCTTTGACGTAGATCAAGGAGCACTTCATATTCATGGGAATGAGCCTAATTCCAGATGTATGTTTCCACAGTGTAACAGCAGCAGTACACAGAGAACCAAAGAAACACCTAGTCAAACTGTGCATTAGAGACTAAGCTGCATTAACATGCTGTCCCTATGGTCGCACTGCGACATGCTTTGATTACTGAAAGTGCAGCACTAGTTTCCCTTCAGTTGTTCACAATGGCAAGTCTCTGGATGTAATGGTTCCTTTTTTCCTTCCGAGTTGCATACATTTCCCTCAAGCATACTGTGATTACAGTTTCTGCTTTCCTTTGGCATTCTCTTTCTTTCCTCTGTCACAGTTAGAAGAGATCACACAATCTCCACTTTTCCCGGGATTTTCCACAATTTTCCAGGGATAAATATCCCAGGGCAGAAATGCATCCTATCTGTTATTTGGTCAATTCAGCATTTTCAAGAGAGAGGCAGGAAAAATAAAATAAATTAATACTTTTCACGAGGTCTGCAACTCCAAAACAATTATGCAGTCTAAATCCTCATCACATCCTTGTTATTGCACCACTAACATTTGCCACAGGATACTAGTTTGAGGGGGTTTTTCTTATTGTGTGATCCTGAGAACAGAATGAGAAAACTTAGACAACGGAAAAAAAAGACAAAACAAAGTTGTTAATGAGGAAGAAAATTGCACCTCATTGGCACTGCAGTTTTCATGTTTATCATTAATCAGACATTAAACATAGTTTTTTCTTTACTGCTGACCATTATAGTATATATATTTAAGCTGAGATCAGGGGTCTGGGCTTAGTCACTCAGCAGGGACTCTGAGGGGAGCGTGTGTGTGTGAGGTGGTTCAGTATGTGGCTGAATGCCTCGTAGGTGAGACTTCTGATGTCCAACTGGGAGGAGACACGGGACTGACCAGCATACACAGGAGAGCTTAAGTCTTTGTCCTGGTTAAGGAACATCTCAGTGTCTCCCCAGAATAGCTGGAGGAGGTGGTTGGGAGAGGGAGGTCTGGACATCTGCTTATAAGGTTGCTGTTGAGACTTGGATAAAAGGTAAATAATGAATGACTTACTATAAATCCTTATAAAGACATCAGTTTCTCTCTACATGTAGTTGGCAAGTGAAAAGTCTCTTTTTTCTCAGTACGTCAACAGATTCCTTATATGAGCAGCAGATTCAAACCCAGAACCTTCCTACTGGGAGGCCACATCACTAACCACACATGTAGGAACAAGAAGTTCAGACTGTGCATATACTCAGAATAATCACATTGTGCAGCTCACACTGAGACTGCAGCATAAATCATATGGTGAGATGCAGAAATTATGCAAAATGTATAGATTTAAAAAGTAGTCTTCTAGTAAAAACAGTTTGTGGATCTTGTCCCTAGAGGGAGTTGTGTGTGGAGTAAGCTGGTGTGCGACAGCTCAAAAGCTGACCTGTGTAAAAGACAAAAACCACTGTAAATAAAGACTCAAGTGTCAAGTTTTGCAAAGTTGTGTCCTTATATCACTGTGGTGCAGAAACCCGAGCTGTGGTACGACAACCAGCTAGAGGCGCTTGTCACAGCGGGGTACGCTGGTGTGTTTTGTTGATTGGACCCAGAAGCAGACACTGAGGAGACGAGTTGATGTTTGAACAAAAGGCGATCCTTTAGTGGGATGATGGCACGTGAAAAAAACATGGAAACTCAAAAAATTAAGAAAAATATGAAACACTCTGACTAAAATAGATGACCTGACAATGACACACTGAAAACAGAGGACTTAAATACACAGGATCTGATTTGGGGAAGTGGTAACACATGGGGAAAGCAGCTGACAGACATGAACATAATGACAGGACAGGGGAAGTGAAACTAAATACAATGACAAAGGCACAGTAGACTCCTCCAAAATAAAACAGGAAACATGGAGACGTAGACATGACACAAACTTGACAACAAGAACCACACAGACATGAAACATGACAGGCAGATGCACGAAGCAGAGAGAGTTAGTATAGGGGAAGATGACAAAAGGAACTAAGAAAAAAAAGGACTAAACAGCAATCTAGAAACTAACTAGATGAGCTAAACTGGAACACAAATAAATACAAAAGGTGGTTGTCCATGTGTATTTCGTCCTCTGTTCTCTGCTGTCTGTTGTTGGTCCATCTGCTTACTTTCCCTCATGTTTCTCAGGTCTCTCATCCCCAGTTCCAGGTTTTTGTATTGTTTTTTTTCTTTGTACCTAGTGTTTTGTGTTTTATCTTCCCCAGTTTAGGGGACACATTTTCCCACAGGGCCTGGTGACTATGGATCCTGTACCACACCCGCAGTTGTAACAGTTGAAGCAGAAGTGCTGGAGATGCAGGTGATTGGGACACTTCTGCTGCGACTGCACTCTGAGGTCAGTCAGCTGTTCTGTATACACCAGGCTATGGTGGATCCCGGATTTGGCTGGGGGCACTGTTGGGGCAGAGTGGGTGGAGGTCAGGTAGGTGAATGGTGACATTCACAGATATCCAATTGTCCCAGTGTAAATAAAATATAAGAGCAAAACATATAAACTGAAGGCTACAGTTACCTACTCCTGATACACTCCCTAATTCTGGGAATGGATTGGCCCAGGTCCAGCAGGTTTCTGATCATCTCCCGAGTTGCCATCCTGAAAGAGATACTCACGTACCTGGGCACATTGTTAACGTCTAACACACTAAAAGAACTGTATGAATTATTGGGCATTAATTGGGCATCTGCTCAGACCACAGTGTACCACCCCCAGAGTGACGGGCTGATGGAGCGGCTAAATAAGAGTTTAAAATCCATGATTCATAATTTCATTCATGAGGATGAACGCAACTGGGTCACTGGTTACACCGTCTGTTGTTTGCAGTGTGGGAGGTGTCCCAGGAACACTGGAATTCTCTCCTTTTGTGTTTTGCAGATGTGGCCCTGGTTTACCACTCTCACAAAGCACCAGGGATTGAAACACACCAAAGCCCGATGGTGTGTTCATGGCCCTACACATTACCTGAACATAAGAGATTAATTATTCAGAAGGACTTGCCTGAAATGCTAAAGATGGGAGTATTGGGAGAGTCACACATTTCATGGTGTAGCCCATAGTTCTTGTGGCAAAGAAAGATGGGTTTATATGGTTTTGTGTTGACTACCACAATGAAGTGTCACAGTTTGATGCTTATCCCATGCTCCACATCGACAAGCGCCTGGACCAGTTAGGCAGCATTCTCCAGTCCCCATCTGTTTTGACTTCTGCTTGGGAGCAATAAAGAAGTGTGACATTGGGTGGAAAAAGACTGTTTTTAAAGTGTGGAACCAGACCATTGCTATTCCCTAAATTATATATTGAATATATAGATGTAAAACTGCAGTGAACCCACTGTCCGTATCTTGTCTTGTATTGGTGGCTTAAAACCAGCATCATGGGCAGGCCACCTTAAAAATTTTATCTATTTTTGTAGTTTGTAATCATTGACCACTTTCACCCACATTTGTTCCATTCTCTGAACTATTTCTGTGGAATTTCTACAGGAAGTGACAAGAATAAGTATAGTAATTTTGGAAGGATATTCATTTGACTGATCCTGTTTACCAATTCCTGAATGTTATTATTCATTTCAGCACCAAATTCCTCCATTTGATTTCTAAGGTCGTCTTGAAGATCTGTGATTCTAATCAGTCTCTCCTCAATTCGGTGCAGAGTGTCACCATGCCTGCAGACACTACTTCACTCACGGCTTCCCAGACTAACGCCAAGTTTTTGCTTTCATTGTAAACGCCATCTTGGCTTTGAGTCGTGACACTTCTTTTGTATTTTCCTGCTTTAGCATTATTTTACATGGCAGTGGAAAAGTTGACCAGAATGTGTGGAAAAGAAAAATATATGTTGTAAATAAACACTCGAGTGTCTTGTAATGCTGTGTTTAGGTGCGTCCTTTTATCACTTTGAGGTATGCTCAATAGAAAAAAGGAAAGAAACTCAGTAGAACAAGATAGAATATGTGTTTGAAAGAGAGGGAGACAGGTGTGATCATGAGCATGCAAGTAGCAGAGTTAATGTAAATAAATACCCACCATCCAAAAAAAAGGCAGTGCTCAAGAGAGGTCAAGAAAAGAGTCCAAGCAGTGTTGAGTGGGTGAAGACGAGTGTCAGATGTGGTTTATGATAGAAGGCAAGCCACAAGAGTGAAAGGGAAGCCTTACAAGATGGTTTGTAGACGGTGGGGTCTAAGCTGGAGTGAGCAGGATCGGCAAGAAATGAGTCCATCAGAGGGACAGCTTAGAGTCAGAGAGGCTGAGATGATTTGGAAGTGTGCAGAGGAGGGAGATTGGATATACTGGACAAAGGATGATGAAGATGGAGCATCCAAGCAAGAGGAAAGGAGGAAGACCTCAGAGAAAATACATGGATAGTGAAGGTGTGTGTGACAGAGGAGGATGTTAGGGTTAGGGTGAGATGGAAGCAGATGATGTTTGTTGTAGTGCACCCCAAAAGCCAGAAAGAAGAATGAGGAAACAACTGACTGAGCAGATTTAACTCAGAAAGCAACATCAGTGGATGGATGTGATGTGATAACCAACAAAAAAGGGAAAACAGCTCTAGGGTTAGAGTCTATGTAATCAGTTGGATACATGCTACGAATGTTTTACTGATGTTTGGATGAACAGTGAAACAATGATGATTTATAGTTTGTGATATTTATCTGAGTGCATATGATGGACTATTTGTATTTATAGTCCTCCACAATTTCCACATTGACCCCCTGGATTGAAACAGGGGTCAAGGATTTCCTGTCCACAATCAATTCCTTGGGCTTTCCCACAATGAGCTGCAGTTGATTCTCCTTGCACCACGTGACAAAGGATCAACCACAGCCCGGTACTTTGACTCATCACCCTCACCGATGTATCCAGCCACCGCAGAGTCATCAGAAAACTTCTGAAGATGGCAGGTCTCTGTGCAGTGGCTGAAGTCTGTTGTGTAGATGGTGAAGAGGAAAGGGCAGAGGATGGTCCCCTGTGGTGCCCCTGTGTTGTTCAAGGTGCACATATTGTGGTCTTCCTGTCACGTAATCAATAATCCAGGACACAAGAGTGGCATCCACCTGCATTGCTGTCAGGTTATCACCCAGCAGGGTTGGCCTAAAAGGTTGAATTTTGCAGACTCAGACTCAACATGAACAATTTATGAAAGAAAGCTGGGGGGTCGCAGGTGTTTGGCGACCGTGGTTCAGGGGGTTGGGAAGCTCATCTTGTAACCGGAAGGTTTCGATCGGTTGGATCCCCAGCTCTGTCTGTCTCAGTCGTTGTGTCCTTGGGCAAGACACTTCACCTACCGCCTACTGGTGATGGTCAGAGGGGCCGATGGCGCGATATGGCAGCCTCGCTTCTGTCAGTCTGCCCCAGGGCAGCTGTGGCTACAACTGTAGCTGCCTCCACCAGTGTGTGAATGTGAGAGTGAATGAATAGTGGAATTGTAAAGTGCTATGAGGGTCTCGAAAAGCGCTATATAAATGCAATCCATATAAATGCATTGCATTACTCACCCCGTCTGGTCCAGCAGGCTTGCCTGAGTGGAGTCTTCTCATTTGTCACTGAACCTGGTCATGTGTGAACATGTTGGTTGGGAGAGGGGTGTCAGGACTTTTACAGGAGACTATGGTGCAATATGGATGAGGAGGGAGAGAGAGCTGTTTGTGGATTGCAGGCTGACTACAGGTAAGTATCTAGTCTCTGATATTGCCCTTTAATACGTGAACCATTCACACCTCCTCTCTATTGCCTGCTCCGAAGGCCTTCTTTTTGTCATTGAGGAGTGCTTTGATGTCCTTGGTCACCCACGGCTTGCTATTTGGGTAACAATGGACAGTCAGCATGGGCAATGGAGTTGGTACAGAAGGTTATGTAGTCAGTGAGGTAAGGAGCCTAAAATAATACAGGAGTGTAGCACTTCATATGTAAATGTGCAATATTGAAGTTTTTACTTTTCCATATTTACATCAGAATCTTGTTCCCTGCATCTTTAATTGATTTCAGTATACTGGAATGTTTTATGTAAACTGTGGCTGTTTACTACAGTAGCTCAATTAATGGCTAATTCACTAAACAAGCAAAGTATACATGAATTTGCCTGTTTCTTTAAATGCCACAGAAAAATTAATTGAAACTATGACTTTTCCTCCTGATATGTTCCACAGCACGTCTCTGCTTAAACCAAGCTGCTCATCACAGAAAGGGAAGACTTCCATAAATGTTTAATGACACTGGGTACACCGATGCTTTGAAAATGTGCTTCTTTTTTAATTTCCTTCTCCTTCTTTCTTTGTTAGCTCTCCCTATGCTAATGTCTGATAATGTCTCACAGCGAGGCCTGAAGCGAGATGAACCAGTTGTGATATTGTGCTTTTACTAATGTGCTGGTGGTAAGGGAGCAAATGATAGTTCTTTTATTCCAGCCTTTGATTTGATGAGTTTCTCTTCTTGCATCACATGCTAATACCTTTATATTAACAGTTGTACAACTTAGCCTGTGCATGTGTGTAGTTATTTAATAAAGGTCAAAATAAGTCAGAAAAAAGGGTGTCGAAAGAAACTCTTTGTTCACTTAAAAAATAACAGAATAATGACCAAGAATGAGAAAACTAGATGCGCCCCATTATAGTCTTCATGGCTGACCATGAAACCTACAGTTCCTAAAATTTAGGCTATAGCTTCATCACCTCCATACCCTCCCCCTGAAGTGGACCTGTTTGTTCTTTTATTCTGATACCTCAGAGTTCATATCTCCACCTCCACTGCAGCCAATTTGTATTTTTTCTAAAGGTGACCTCAGCTCATTTCAGCTCCACAGTTTTATTCTTATATTGTTCTGAGTAGCTTTGCATGACTCCCACCTCAAAACAATCGTATTTTATTTTATCCCGATGCTTGGTGCAGGCCCTCGCTTAGAAACAAGCCATTTTAGCAGCTCTCCCTTGAAGAAAACATTCTTCTAATTGGCTGCCCTTCATAAACAGAAAGTTTGACCACGAGGTGGGTGCACCTTCTGTGCCTGAAAGGACCACACAAGAATATTCCATCTCTGTGACATCATAATGACCCCAGAGTAGAAAAAAATGATCAGGAATTCTTGCTCTATGATCAGATAAATTCAATTTTTATTGAACCAAACACTTTTGAAAGAAGGCTGCTAACTCATGGGATGAACCAGTGTTGTGGCTAAACATAAGAGACAACTTGGCAAAGAATCTGTTTTAAATTATATCTTTAGACTTTTTGTTCCCAGCAGCCTGTCACAAGACACTTCATTTGTTCCCATTTCTTGAGCTGATTGTATGAAAAATACCAACAATAACAGAGCTGGAATACATAAAATGGGATTTTTGTACCAACAAGGGGATTTCCAAAAAGCTGTTAACTGTAAAGTCAGCATATATCAACATGGTGTGCAGTGTGTCCTTAAAAATTCTGAGGAAACCAGAGAAGAAGTTTGAGTCCTAAAATACTATATACAGCAGATGAACATTAACTGAAATTTGTCTTCTCAAGGAAAAAAAAATCCAACAAAGAACTAATACACAGGGGTTAAAGTGGGTTGGAATGATCCAGACCATGTTCTAGCATCTTCATTAGATGAATAATTACATCTAAAATAATATTTTACTGTGTTTACACTATTGAAGAGAAAACGTCAACAGTCAGATGATCTGTTATGAGCAATGCCTGGTGGCAATGAGAAGGAAGAAGCCCAGACCTCCAACAGCCCCAGATCAGGGAGGCACAGCTATCTGCCATTGCTTTTTCTGGTTTGTTGTCATGTTTCTGGTGCCATGAAAGTGGTCATTCCACATGTTTCTGTAAGTATGTCTGTGTGTGGTGAAACCTGGAAGAGGAGGGGTGACTTTAATCCTCAACTTTTCACCCCCAAGGTAAGACTGAGAAGATGAGAGAGGAATTTAGCCAGTCCTGTGTGTGTGTGTGAGTGTGTGAGTTGGCCATAGAGAATGAATGGGTTCAATGCTGCAGCTGGACAGAAAAATCAATGCTTCATATGAAGAGGCTGCGGGGGTTAGGCCTCCGTGTTCATGTCAACAAGGCTATTGGTTTTCTTAATACTCCAAAGTTGGCATTTCCCCGCTTCGGGAGGGCCGGTGAGGTGACTTGTGTGGTCAAAGCTTAACAAAGGGATCCTGCCTTCTAGCCTTTGCTCTACTGCTCGGCAGAGGGAGGCTGAGCCAGGATTAATTACCAAGTGTGCCAGCTGGATATTTGTTGTTTTTGCTCATTGTCATATTGTCCCAATACTGTTGAAGGCAGGCTAATACTGTTAGATCAAGCAAGCTGGTTCAGTGTAACGCTGAAGGAATGTCCATCAGAAATGCTTTCACAAAATAATCAGTGACTATAATATCATACTCCTACTGTATCAGTATTTAAGAGAACAAACTCAAAGGAAGGAGCCATTAAAGGATCAGAATTTTACCTGAAAGATTATTTTTATTAATTAACTTGCTGATAAGTTTTCAGTGAAACAATTAATTACGTAGGTCCACGTGAATTCATTTACTAAGAGATAACTGCAGAAAAAAAACACTTGTTTTGAGTGTTTTTGTTTCCTCTCATCTCCATGTCAGAATTAAACTGAGTCACTTCTTAATTGCATTTTGTGTTCATGTATTATTTTATTTTATGCAAAGGGCAGATAGATGTGCTAAGCAGAAAAAAAAAAACAGCCCGATGCTGCAATTGCAAAAAAATGTGACAATAGGAGTGGAAAGTTCTGCTGGTGATTCGTTACCAACATGGTAATTAATAAACAGGCACAGTGCATGAAGAAATGAGAAATATAAACAGTGAGATTTCCCCCTATGTGGCATTTCAGATGATGACAGGCAGCTGTTTGCTTCTGAATAGATGCAAACTGTATTCCGTTACCCTATATTTATATTAGATACATGATACCACTTTTTTATGTCCGATACCGTATCATAAATTTGGATATCTGCCGATACCAATATGAATCCGATATAGTGTTTTTTAATCAATAAAACTGTTTTTTAATATCTTGCTGCATTTTGTATAAGTTCATACTCAAGTTTAAACAACAACAACACTAAAGCTATTCTGTTATACCTGTATGCAAAATTGCATAGTTCAGCAATACTGACCAATCTAATAAACTTAAACCTACACCATCCTTCCTATTCTGGTATTAGACTTAATAGTTACTATATACAGTAATGGACTTCTATTCATTTTACATCAAATTAAAACTTTGGGTGTCAGATAATTATTTATTAAAAGCTAGACATTTTAAATGAGAATAAGAAAGGAAAGTATGTCTTTGTGCTCCCTTTTCCCTGTTAATGCCCTATCGGCCCCCCTGACTAAACTTTGCTAGATCCGCCCCTGCACAGTTACCAGCCATCAGCTACATAGAAAAAGATCCTGGTGTAGAAAGTAATATTAAATAAATTCTAACAACAGCTTATCAAGTTCAAACGTGCTGCTGTTGTTTATCCGCTGGTTTCCTCTTTCTGGTGCAAAGTGGGCAAAAACAAACAAGAGAGATGGACTCACGACAGAAAAGCCGATCAGCTGATCATTGATCAGTTTCATGATTGAAGTAGCAGCAAGAGAGGGAGAGAGAGAAGAGGCAGTCGCTCCATATATCGGTTGTTAAGCTTAAGGTGGGAATGCTTTACAAACATTCAGAGATGGACTTACACACTTGCTTTACTTCTCTCGGGGATAACTTTGTCGAAAATGAAATGCCGGGTTGGTAGCGAAGCTCCAAATGCTCAACCAGACCACCGACAGGTCTCACACGCCACTCTATCACGTGATGCATACACTGTTTTTTTTGGCCCTGTAATTATTATTTCAATTAGCTATATAAATTTTACAAAAAAATACAAATTCAGTGTTATTACTTTAAAATAGCAGTTTTTCTTGTAGTGCATTACTTGAGGATTGTTTGTAATTATGTGTCCTCAGTTTTGTATGTAAATTGAATCATTTGATCCAAGTAATATTCACTAAACCAATTCATTGGCTTAATTAGTTGATATTTCCAAGTAAAATGTAATGGAGTGACATCAGTGAATATGGCCACCTTCTCTGCATTCGGAGCATGACGTCAAAGCCCCTCCCCACATTTGAGCGGTCTTTCTTCAGACATACCATGGTCCAGATTTCGACGGTTGGCAGACTTGACGGAAACGGGAAGAAGTAGAACCATGAATGTAAGTTTTAAGCAGAACAAACTTTGTATGTTCCTGTTGGCTCACCTACTTAAGTCCGTTTCTCCGCACTGAAAGAAGCTGCGCTAGCAAATAGTGTATTTTCCTGCTAGACTTGCTGACTAACTTTCCTGGCAGGAGGTATGTCCAGAATTTCCCAAAGCACTTTACAGCTTAGATGGCCACCTAAACAACACACGCCTGCTGCCTTAACTAACGTCTTTGTGAATAAAACGACCACAGTCCAGTTTAAAATAATTGCTGCACAGCTGCCATGAGGTGTATTTTGAAAAATAACAAAACAAAAAACGATATACGCACTCGATTTCACTCAAGTCTTCATATTGACCTGTTTTAAATTTGCCACCGAACTAACCGTAAAAAGATTTTAAAAAAATCAGTGTGCATCCTTGAGTTACTAGAAATTAGTTGAAAAGCATATAGATAACCTTTTTTTTTTTTTTTTTTTTACAGAACATAGGACCTTCTGACTGCTAGTTTAAACTCCACAAGGTAAGATCAAATTAGTAACGATTAGGTTTAACTTGTCACATAATTTGTCTGTTTAAGGTGCCACAACATGAGATGGATGTGCAAGATATGTAGCTTTGAGTCAGAGAAGAGGTTGGGATTGTTAAAACACTACAGACTAAAGCATGGAAATGGTGGTCGCAGCCAGTCGTTCCCTTGTCTTCACACTGATTGCCCTTGCTCGTTTAAAACATTTAATGCCCTTAAGACCCATTTGTCTCGACACCATGTGAAGATGGTCACACAAAGTGGACCTCTTTCATTTACTTGTCTACTTTGCTGCTCTGTTTTTTTTTAATTCAGAGAAGCAGTATTTTGAGCATCTTAACAACCACTTAAGGAAGTTTGAAGTAGTTGCATGTGTCTTCAAAAACTGCAACTTCAGTATAAATATTTATTCCACCTTTGCTACACATAGACACAGAAAACACCAGTCACACACCCTTGAGGATTTTAAAACTGAAGTATTAAAAAGCAAACCTAATGAACCCATGTTTGCTCAGGATGAGACCTGTGTGGAAGAGAGCTTAGAGCTTTGGGATGGGGAACCACAGGAGTTGTCTCAAGATATAAAAGAGAAATTTGGCCATCTATTTTTAAAGTTAGAAAGCATGTTCAATGTCCCAAACAAATGCATTGATGAAATAGTAGATGAGCTTCAGTTTATATCCACCTCTGCATCTGGTCCACTTTTAAGAGATGTGGTGGTGTCCACCTTGAAAAGCCATAACTGTGATCTGGATCCAGCCATTATCTCAGATTTAGTGAAAAATCTTTGTGAGACACACCCTATAAGTACTGCCTTGGGGACAGGTGGCCCTTTCACTACTTATTACAAGAGAAGAGAATTTATGAAGAAGCATTTTTCAGTTGTTGAACCAGAAGAACACATACTTGATAAAAAAAAAGGGCAAAACCTTCCAGTATGTCCCAATATTGCCCTCCTTGGTGCAGGTCCTAAGTAAGTCGTTTCAAGAAAACACATTTGAAGGTGAAAAAAAAACTGAAAATGACTTTAAGTACCAGACATTTCGTGATGGATCTCACTATCAAAACAACAAGTTTTTCTCTGTAGAGGAGAACAGAGTGAGTCTCATCCTGTACGTTGATGACTTTGAGGTATGTAATCCTCTTGGGACATCTCGAAAAAAGCACAAAGTCACAGCTGTCTATTGGGTGTTGGGAAACATTCCGGTGCAGTTACGTTCCACATTGACATCAATCTACCTTGCAATTCTGTGTAAGGCTGAAGACACCAAGCAGTTTGGATTCCAGCGAGTTTTAGAGCCACTGTTAACAGATATCCAAAGCTTGGAGAAAGATGGTATTTTTGTTCCAGCGTTAGGGAAAGCCATTAAAGGGACTGTGGTCAGTGTGGTGGCAGATAATTTGGGGGCGCACTCTGTGGCAGGATTTGTCGAAAGCTTTGCAGGGTCATACATCTGCCGGTTTTGTGTTGGGGAGCGATCCAAGTTTCAGTCCAATGAAGTGAGATCTGGGTCTTTTCATCAAAGAACCAAAGATCAACATACACTGCATGTACAGACAGCTGTGTCTAGTCCAGATCACCCTCATTGTTATGGTGTAAAAAAACAGTGTGCATTGTCAGAAAAACTTGAGCATTTTCATGTTACATCTGGTTACCCTCCAGATGTTTTACATGATCTGCTGGAGGGCATTGTTCCAGTGGAACTGGCTTTGGCATTTGATAACTTGATCAAGAAAAAATATTTTTCTCTCATGGAACTGAATGATGCCATTTCCAATTTCCCATACAAGTGGAGTGATAAAACAAATCGCCCTCATCTCATTCCTGCTAACATTTCGACTCGAAAATCAGTAGGGGGCAACGCACATGAAAATTGGTGCTTATTACGTCTTTTGCCTCTGATTATAGGTTTAAAAGTACCCCAACAAGAGCCTGTATGGCAGATGCTGATGACACTGAAAGACATTGTGGACCTTGTCATGTCTCGAGCCCATACTGAAGAAAGCATTTGCTATCTTGACAGCATCATTTCAGAACACCGAAGCAGATTCCTTGATGTTTTCCCCCAACATAAGCTCATTCCCAAGCACCATTTCCTTGAGCACTATCCTCAGCTCATTCGGGAATTTAGCCCCCTAGCTGCCCTCTGGACAATGAGATTCGAGGCCAAACACAGCTTTTTCAAGAAGGTAGTCAGACACACTGGTTGTTTCAGGAATATTTTGCTGTCTCTTGCAAATAAGCACCAGCTCATGGTTGCATATCATCAATCACATTCTGTCAAACCATCACTTGCAGTCACAAAAACAACAGAGGTCTCTTTAGATGTGCTTAAAGATGATCTAAAAGACCTGGTGAAATGCAGATTCCCTGCTGTTACAGCTGTGCATGTTGCCAATAATGTGTGCAGTTTAGGCACCAACTATGCAGTGGGAATGTTGTTGTGTTGTGGTTCCACTGCAGGACTGCCTGACTTTTCTGAAGTGTTACAGATAATGGTGATTTGTAACAAACTGACTTTTTTCGTGAGACAACAAAGTACATGGTACAATGAACATCTGAGGAGTTATGAGCTGGAGAACACAGGGAGTGTGCAGTTACTTGAGCAAAGAGAGCTTAAAGATTTTTATCCTTTGGCTTCATACACCCTTGCAGGAAGACGCCTGACAACTTTAAAGCACCACATTTGCCTATCCTTTTGAAATGTGAGGAGAGAAGCTTGTGAATAAATGTCTGTATTTCTCATCTGTTGTTGCAGCTTCTTCCTGTTCATATGGCACCCTCAGCGAAACTGCGGATAATTTTTGGGGAGGATGATGTCCACAAACTACTTTTACCTGCAGGCATCCCAAGCACACTTCAGGACCTCAATGATGTTCTTCGAGAGACATTTGATATTACAGGACCATTCACTGTTATGTACCAGGACATGGATTTCGATGGTCAGTTCTTCACTTTGACCTCGATTGAGGAAGTACAAGATAAAGCTAACCTCAAAGTAGTAAAAACTGAACCAGTAATCTTAAGTCTCACTACTGTGGACATGTCAGAAGTTGAATCTCCAGTTCCACTATCTACAGAAGCAAGCTCCTCCTCATCTGTATGCGACACAATCCTGTTGTCCTCCCCAGATGAGAGTGGACCATCCTACAGGTCTAAGCCATGGCCATTTAAGTTTGAAATACCAGACTTCTCTTATGATATAGACCTTGCACTGGAAGCAGGAAAGCAAGCTTATGAAAATGATGGCACACTTTTGAACAACCCAAGCGTAACTAGTAGCATTCTTGAGAAGCTTGCAGAGACTATATTTGGCTTCACAGCATATCCAACTGGTGTCCAGATTTTAGCTGTTGCTGAAGCCTTGGTAGCAAAATACCCATGCCTCAAAGAGCCAGGGTCTTTTAATGGCCTATATGGTTGGCAACGGAGGATAAAGTATAAAATGGGCAACTACAGGGCAAAGTTAAGAGGTCGCCAATTAGCCATTCCAGAGCTCGAGGTGAACACACTGAAGAGATGATGCTCCAGTGAAGAGGGTTCACTTAAAGGCTTTAAAAGGGCCAAAAAAGCTGAAGTCAACTATCTGCCACCACTGCCATTCGGTGAGACTGAGGAAACCTTAGAGATGGAGAGACTAGATTTGCTGAAGGAAATGAAGAAGAAGAACAATGAGAGGGCAATTAATGAGAAAATGGAGAAGTCTTTCGCTATGAGAAGAAAAGAGGTTGTCAAGGATTGCCCCGCAATCCAAGACCTCTTAGAGAGGTGGCCTTCTCTGTTCTGTGAAAATCAGGTAAATCCAGTTCTTGTTCATGCAGCAACTAAGTGTATATGAGATCTCGTGAGTCATCTTTGATATGATTTTGTGTTTTATCTCTCATTTCAGATCAAAGAGGAGTTTAAGCGAATAACCACAATTCATCTGGAGCGAACGTTTTTGTCCAGATTGGACAGGTACACCACCAAACTCCTGGAGATATTTCGAAGGAAGGGCGGGACTGCAGGGACCAAAATAAAACCAATGTTGGACTCACTGAATAAGGTAAAATTTTAAATTATTTTAATTACATAATCTAATGGAAAAGATGAGGTCATACACACTGAGAATGTATCACTCTTATTTAAAGGACAAGTTTGTTATTTTAAACTTAAAGCTTTGTTTTCAGATTGTTTATGATGAAATCGAACGATTTTGATTGAAATTTGGACACATGCTGCTGGCCCAAGCTTTTTTGGTTTCTGTGGTAGCACACCCCCACCTCCACAATGGCTTCATACAAAGACGTGAAACTCACCGAGTGGTCAGGGGTGTTCACTGATAGGTTCACACACAAATCGTTGCAAAAATGCTTTCCAACAGGTGTTTTACCATTTGTTGTAAAACTGGACCTATTTTTTTTCAAACGCCTTACACCTGTACATTCTTCCGCCGAGAGCTTGAATAATAGAATAGAATATTGGCGGACTAATACCGTACATCACAGCACATCTAATACAAGTCAATGTAGTTGGACAAAAACTACAATAAAAACCAGTTGGAAAGTATCTTTTGCAGCGATTTTTGTGTGAACATATCAGTGAACACTCCTGACCACTCAGTGAGTTTCACATCTTTGTAAACGACAGTTTTATGCGTTTTAGGAAGGATTGTTCCAGTGCACCTATGAAGCCATTGTGGGGGTGGGGGTGTGCTACCACAGAAACCAAAAAAAGCTCGGGCCAGCAGCATGTGTCCAAATTTCAATCAAAATCATTCGATTTCATCATAAACAATCTGAAAACAAAGCTTTAAGTTTAAAATAACAAACTTGTCCTTTATCTGATCAGTGTCTGTGTTGGCTGAAACTGTTCTCCTGATCCTGACACTGTGGCCACAATTAACAATTTATGCACATGATTGTCTCTACAAGTGTATACAAACCTGTCATCTCTCCCTTAATATGCGCTCAAAAGCAGAGAAATTTACAGAATTTTCAAAGTGACCCTCTGAGTGCAGCGAGATCCCTTCCTGCTGCCCATAGACTCCAATACATTTATTTCCCAAAATATTACTCTTGTGTGTGGGAATTCCTGTCCTTGACTGGTTAATATTGTGATAGGAGGTACTGATATGTTGCAAAAAATTCATTTGCATGTCCAGTGATGAGGCAGAAAACTTTCCTCACTGGGCAGAGACAGTTTCTGGACCCACAGATCATGACATGCACTGTACTCTTGTCTTAACACACATTGTTGAGAAATTCATGTTAAGTTGTACACTTCACAACGTTAGAATGTAGCTGCAGGCTTACATTCTCCATGAGTAACTTTCTGTTTACATCTGTATGTGCTGTTATGTATGTATGTTACATATGTTATGTTGTGTATTTTCTGCAATAAATTTTCTTTTTGGGTTTAATAGCATCATGTCGATGGCAGAAGGGACATTATCATTCGTTGCTTAGTTGAGTATCTTGGAGAGAGTGGAGAGGAGCTGATCAAAGACCATCAGGTATCTGATGATTATAATGACTGTATTAAAATTGTCTAACCTTATAATCTGGTCTTCACTTGTGATGATATATTGAAGGTCAAAGATTCTCTACACTCGTGATGTTTTTTAAAAAAGACTCAAGATTAATATTTTCAATCAGGCTTTTAACTAATTTCTTAAATCTTTATGCTCTTACCCTTTATTTTTTAAATCATATTTAATCTTTATCTTATCTGCCTTAAACTTTAACTTGCCTTTTGTCTGGTTTTTTTCTGACTTTTTAACGATCACTTATTAACTTTATTTTATGAGCAAAAGAGTATTTAATTTGATTATACCTTTATAACCTATTTTAATGATTTAATGGTTCTGGTCTACCAACAAGCGTGCCGTCCCATGGACAGCTCCAGGCTGGATGGCCCCCAAAAGTGATTTTCTTTGTCTCAGGGTCAGCCTCTGTGAAGCACGTTCTGTAACTTTACGTATGAAAAGTGCCATATGAATATTGTTTGATTTGAGTATACTAAATTGAGTATACCTCTTTTTTTTATTTTTACATTTTATTTTTCTCTTAACCTTTTCTTTTACTTGGAATCTATTCTAGTTATTTCTAATTGTGGTTTGTTTGTTTTTACAGGAGGACATCAGCCAAGAAGCATTGAAAGAGGACTGCAGTAATCACATGATGAAGATCATCGTAATCCATCCCAATGTGGCACAGGAAAACCAAGATCCTGTGAACGTGTCGGTCATCATTGAGGGGACAGAAATTCTGGAGGACTGCGGAAGTGTGACAAACGCTTGCCTCCTGCTCATGGGTGTCATCTATGCTGTCAACTTAAGTTACCCACTGAAACTGAAATATACATTTGAGGTATTTCAGAAGCTGTTTCTTGAGCTTGACATCCTTAAAATGTCACCAAAGGTCCAGTCTCTCCACAAGAAACTTTTAGCGTGAGTGTTCCAGTGTTATTTGTGCTTTTGTCCAGCACAATTAATTTGTTTGCATTTTGTCTGTTTTCTGACAGTAATTTCAAATGTTCAAAGTTCTTTCTGTCCTGAACGTTCTGAGAATGTCTGCAAAGGTAGTGATTGCAACTGTTAATGGACAGAGTTGATGTATGTGTTCTGAAAGTTGATTAGAAGAAAGGGGACAGTGCACACTGAGTTTTTGAATAGCATGTTTTGTTTTGTTTTTTGTATATGTGTATATGCTCTGTTTTGAAATTTGCAATCAAGAAGTTCTAAGGCCATGTTTTTTGTGGTTATAATGTTATGTAGATATTTTAAATATATCTATGTCATTTCAACTGTGAAATAAAAGTGTCTCTTAAGCTGCAAATATTTTTTTTGGAAAATATTGATTTATTATCTAATAGAATAATAAGAATATTTATTCAATTCAATTAATATTAACTAGTACATTCATAATAAATATTACTTAATAATTACGTAGAATATAACAAAGAAAAGATGAGTAAGAAACACAAAGAAATATCAGCAATGTTCACTTGGGTTTTGTAATTGGATGCAATGGTATTCTGAGTAAAAGTTACAACCTATAGATGAGTATTGCCAGTGCAATTTGCTTGTGTATTTCACATAAAAAATAGATGGTTCTAGTAAGTAAATATTACTTAGAAATAGCCCGAGTAAAGATTACAAGCACTTTCTGTGTGGAAAAAGTTGCCTAGCTTTTTTTAAGTAAATGTCACTCCAATTTTTTTTCAGTGTACTGCTCCGACGTGCTGAGGTTATGAGGCGAGTTACGGCATGTTGGGGTTACAGTGCCGAGTGGGTAAATGCCCACCATCTCCAAACACTCCTAAACATCATATTGATTCATATATAAATCATATATGAATCATATATGTTCTCACCAAGTTTGGCACTCTGACAGCGAATGTACACTAAAATAAGAATCCACTACTTTTGGTCACAAATGTAACTGCACCTACTTAGGAAGTCCTGACCTTAGTTTTGAAATGCAAATGAGGGTTTTGTAAATATTTTCTATGGATTCAAATTATTGTTGCTTCTATAATATTTGATGGTAAATTTAACCAGCCAGAACACAGCCAATTATGCTGAAGATCAGCAATATTAAATCCATACTGCATATGGGAAAAAACATATGTAGAAAGAAATCGCTAACACTGAATAAGATCACACAGCAAAAGGCTGCTTACACACACACACACACACACACACCCTCTTAGGTGCAGTGAAAATTTTTGGTGTTATTCTGAAGGATTTTTGTTTAATTTCTTGATCCTATAATAAATTCATGTCCTCGTATGGTGACTGTAAAAACAGATTCATGGCTAACACACCCACACAGCCCAGTCATTAGCGACTCTACGGTATGGACAGCAAACCTTCAGGGAGGGGTCGGAGAAGGCCGGACTAACCTGGCCACTAAGCATTGTTCACCCAGAGCAATCGGATGAAAACGCAGTGCAGATGTAATTTGTTTTCAATGGCTGTTTCAAAAGAATAATTGTGGTGACACTGGAAGGTCGATAATATGGATTTTTGTTTTCGAGTGCAGTGTCTGTGTGGTGCTAAGAGAGGGTAGGAAATACAGTGCTGCAGACCCAAATACAATAAAAAATGGATTGTGTGTGTGTGTTTGTAGGGGTATTTGCAGGTCTGGTAACCATCACTGGGACTCAGACATCATTGGAAGGATTACTAAATGTGTCCTATCGGTGAGCATGGGCTGGTGTTCTCCCTTTTTGTTTCCTTCCTATGTTTCAGGGAAAACCATGGCCCTGCCCTGATGGCTCACAGAGCAGAGCAGCCTGAATAAAACTAAAACCTGGCAGAGTAACACCCACAGTTGAATCCTTTGAAATCTCCAAAAGACTGCTTTTATTCATACTATGACTTCAAAAATGTTTTTTTCAGTCAGATGACGATAATAAGAAATGCTTTTAGACTGAAATTGAGAAATTGTTGAAATAAAAAAAGAACAAAAACAGGTGAAGTAACCTATATTTCTCTCATTTGAATTGGTTTCTTGCAGTTATCTGCTCACCCTCAAAGTTATCAGTGGCATAAGTATTACTACACCACTGCACTAAAACATGCACGTACTTGTTATACTGCTGTTATTCCATCTTCCTGTCTTCTTTCTCTCACCCCAACCTGTCGCAGCAGATGGCCCTGCCCCTCCCTGAGCCTGGTTCTGCCAGAAGTTTCTTCCTGTTAAAAGGGAGTTTTTCCTTCCCACTGTTGCCAAAGTGCTTGCTCATAGTCGGTCATATGATTGTTGTGTTTTTCTCTGAATGTATTATTGTAGGGTCTACCTTACATTATAAAGCGCCTTGAGGTGACTGCTGTTGTAATTTAGTGCTATATAAATAAAATTGAATTGAATTGAATTTCATCAGGAATTTATTGGACTTTTTATTCATTCTGCAAAAACAGTTTTGTACCTTTAACCATCTGATGCCAGTCTTTACTGCAGACCTAGAATACATAGAAAACACTCCATAGTATTAGTTCTCACAGTATTTCTTTGTCCTCAGTTTAGTTATACAGCATCTTTAACTTATAAAAGGGATAATCTGTTGCCCATTTCTCTATGCCTTCATCATCCTCCACCTTGCTGATCTTCTCCTCAGGCTCATCGTGTTTTGGCCTCTCTGCTTTCAGATAATGGCCACTTTGACCATTTGCCAAATCAGACACTGTTTAGCTGGGAGATAGAGTCGAGGTAATTCTAATTCGTCAGAGGAGGTGGAGGGTGGCGTGGACACGGCCGGGCTCATTGGAGGGGTGGGATTGTATGACATTAAATGAGTGAAGGCAGATTTAGCACGCTGGTGCTGGGTGGAGAGGGACATACAGTGGAAGCACATTATTTGTCTGTAGTCCGAGCCCTTGCTGACACTCTCTCTCTCTGCACTATTCCCTTGCCGCGGGTGGTCACCAGAGACCAGACTGTGGCTGATTTATTCCTCCGCTCTGCTGTCCTCTGCCTGACTGCCTCTGCAATGGAGAAATTTCCTCTCTCTCTCTCCTCAGCAGTGATGCTAAAGCAGGGAAAGCAGGCGAATGAGATGGAGGGCTAACATTAGAACGTCTCCCTCTCTAATACACTCTCCTTCTACTCCCTGTTTTCCACCCTGGAGGTTTCTTCTCACCAACCATGTCACTCTCAAAGGGCATCTGTATGTGATGGATATAAGAACATGTACACATTGTACAACCTTGTGCTTAATTAAAAATATTAAGTGGACTAAACTCAGGTTTTCTAATTGAACTCAAATGAACTGTGTTTTTCAGCTTTTTGAACAAGCTGATACAAACTAAGTAAGCTGGATAGTGTGGCATCGTCCCCACATGCTGTGTGTATTTCTCTCTGAGATCTCCGGGATAGTTTCCTGCTTTCTCAGTGTTTTGTTTTCAGTTCCCACTTTCTAGTTTTCTGTTTTGCAAGTATTTTCTTGTGTAAGTTTTTCCACTGCAATAAAGCAGCCTCCTTGCGTTTATTCCTCCTTCTGAGTGTCCTGCATTCTGGGTCCTACATCCTGCCTGCCACAACCGTTTCATGAAAAAAACGACGCAACCATACAATGGACCCAGCAGCACTTGCTCCCTCAGAACTCCGGCAGGATATCATTCACTCCATGGACCAGCTACGTAACCAGCGGCTGGATTTTCCTGAGGAGTATTGTCGCACTGTACCTAACCGGCTATAGCAATTAGTTTTTGGTCTCCCGTGGCTATACTGAATTCTCTTCACCTGCTAATAAAAGACTTTCTTCTCTATCACTGCCTATTGCAAAATGGGAAGCGGATTTATCAGTTAACTTAGACCAAAACTTCTGGTCTCAGATTTGCTTAAAAACCTTTCATTTAATTAGAAATCCCAGTCTTCAATTAATTCAATACAAAATACTACATAGAGTGCACTATACAGGTCATCAGATGTTCAAGATGGGCTTTACCTCTACCAACAACTGCTCACACTGCCAAACCAATACACCGCACAATTATATCCACGCTCTTTGGTTCTGTCCACCAGTTCAGAAGTTTTGGCGCGAGATATGTGAAGACTTATCGAAGTGTCTGAAATGTAACATTCCAACTTCCCCCTTAGTGTGTTTGTTGGGCAGCTTAGATAATGTCACTTCAGAAAAGAATATAGCCCATATGGTTTTCACTGCCCTATGCATAGCCAAGAAAACAGTCCTCATGAACTGGAAAAATAAAAACAATCTTAATTCTAACCAATATAGAAATTATCTATTAGATTACATTAGTCGTGATACAGCCTCTGCCACCACATCAGATCAATTGCTCTGGGCTCCTTTGATCAGCTCCATCACCTAGTGGGGGTGGGGGGGGGGTGGGGGGGGTCATAGTTTGGTCCCACCTTCGCTGTTGTGATTGGTGTGGGGGTAGGGACAGGCTTAGGGCGTCGGGGGGTTCCCCAGGAGCATCTTCCTTGGGGGGCTCAACCCGGGGTAGCGGTCATGGCCTGTTAAGGGCTCTGTTGGCTCTCAGGTGACGGTTTCCTCGTGGCTGCGTGCAGCGGGGCTAGGGGAGGGTCTGTGCTGACGGACGTGGGTTACTGACCTGGTAGACTGGCTGCCCCTGGGTGGGTCCGGGACGGGCGTGAGGTTCTGGGGGCGCTCCGTCTCTGGGCTGGGGCCCTTGCTGGGCCTCGGGGGCTTGGGTCCTGGTTGGTGTGTTGCTGGGGTTGTGGGCGGGTGGGTGTATGGGGGCCCAGCCCTGGCGCAGGGTGCCGCCAGTGCATCAAGCCATCTGGGGGGCTCTTCAACTGGTGGGGGAGGCTGTCACATCTTGCAGGCGGTCTCCTCTCTTCAGGAACTCTCTCTGCAGGAGGGGGAGATACAGGAGAGGTGGAGGAAGATCTCAGCCTGGGCGTCTATTGTCTTGTGTAGTCTGGAACATGAGTGGATGACGGGGTGGGTGCAGTTTTCTCTGTGGTGGGGTCGGGTGGGCTGTCCCGGGCTCGGTGGGGCCGGGCGGCGCTGCTGGGGTAAAGGTGTGTCACCTGGGTGCAGGGGAGGCATCCCCCCCTCTGTCCCTTGGGGGTGGGCACGCTACACGGAATCCAAAAGACCATCAGGGTGTACACCTCACCCCTGGTGTCGTTGCCCACCTCTCAATCTCAATTTTAAACACACGTAGACATTGAGGGAAATCAGGAGGGGCTATGCGCTTACCTGCTGCTCTCTGGCACGTAGCTCCATGCCCTCCTGGGTTTTAAATGCACCTTAGAACACACATGCATCAACACTACATGTGAGCCACGGAGGGAGGTTTGGAGTCTTCACACACCCCCGTTCTCTGTTGCCTGTTGGAGCGGGGGGCCAGGAGGAGGAGTTGGCCGTCCGACTGGGGTCTGGAATGTGGGTGAGTGTTGAGTAATTGCATATGAGAGCATGAGGGTGGGAATGGATGTCTGTATCTGTGTGTGCCTGTTTGTCTGTGTCTATATGTCAGGTCGGGTATCAGACGCCACCTCTCTGGGGACATCTCAGGTCCTCCAAGGTTTGGAGGTCTATCTCCCCCCACCACTTCCCCTGCCAGGGGCAGACGCCCTCAGACATCGGTGCGTTGGTGGTTCTTTGTGCCCTCGGCCTCTCGGCCTGAGGCTCGGTCACTCTGGCACAGCTGGCTGCCAGCGGAGCTCACGAGCACGTCACTGCAACCCCCCCCTGGCTTCTGCTCCGCGGCTGCTGAGTGACCCCTCAACTGGGACTCTACTCAGCTCTTTCTGGGATAGTGGCGCGGCTGCCCCTCTGTTGGTATTCCTTGGTCTCTTGTGTTCTAAGGGCCTCTGGATGTCTGGAGTTGTGATCTGCTTCATGCCGTGGAGGATGGGGCTGTGGCCCCCCCACACCCTCTAGCAGATCATTACATGAAGGAACCTTTTAATACAAGCGCGCTCATGCTCACAGGTGTACACACGGGTGCTCACACACACAAAGTACACCCTTTTTGGCTCCTACCTCAAAGCACACTGTGCGCTGTCGATCTTACGTGCTGCACAATAATGTTTAATATTTAGTATTTACTGTTATATTCCCATATATCATCATGATGTTGTTTATTATGTTGCTCTTTTTTTTCTTCTGCTTGTTTTTTCTTTTTTCTTTCTCAACAGATTATCCAGGTGATTGATATTTGAATTTTTTGTCTGCTTATTTTGTTGTTTTTTGTTTTTTGCCCTTTATCCCCGTCCCTCTTCCCCGCTGTTTTTCTTTCCCTCTTTCTTTCTCCCTTTTCTTTTCCCCAGTCAAATCTGTCCCGTATTTAGCAAGTGAAAATGAAATAAAATAAATAATAAAAAAAAGGTGAATCAAATAGACCATTACGGCGGGGCTGGGATGGTCCATTTGGTAAAGTAAATCCGTTGGGCATCTTTCTTCGCCTTTAGACAACAATTCTGATGGCAAAAGAGCCAAACGGGACAGGCTAAAAAAAAAGAAAAAGAAAAAAAAAAGGACTTTCTTCTCAATTAATTGCACCTTCATCTCCAACTCCACCCACGCACCTGCCCGGCCTGCCAGAAGATTCGCTGCCCGACCAGGCAGAGGACTCTCAGCATAAGTCACCGGACATAACGCCACCAGAAATGTCAGCGCCTCCCTTTTCCCAGAGAAAGCGGCGTTCACGCCACTGTCAGCCTTCGCTCACCGAGCAAGCTCCAGTGGTTAGTGACAGTGACTGTTTTCGAGATCAGACGAGATCGGGCGTGTTCATGGTGGTGTGGCAGTAAGCTTCACTCTATACCCGGGGTATAGAGTATGTTTGGGGAGTGTGATTGTGTGTACATGTCAATTTATGTCAATCCTTACGTTGGGTGAGTGCTGAGTGTTTGTATATGTGTGCATGAGGGTAGGAATGCATGTTTGTGTCTGTGTGTGCCTGTTTGTCTGTGTCTATATGTCAGGTTGGGTCTTAGACTCCACCTCTCTGGGAACTCCCAGGCCCTCCAAAGTGTGGAGGCCTATCTCCCGTCACCACACCCCCTGCCGGTGACTGATGCCCTCAGGGGTCGGTGCATTGGTGGTTCTTGGTGTCCGGGGCTGGGCGCTCAGGTATGTACCAGCTCACTCCCGGTGGCTACTTGGCGGGGCCTGGCGCCTGTTGCTCAGTCAGGCCTCCTCTGGGGTGCGGGGACCCTCAGGCCTCCGGCCTCTGGGCCTGTGGCTCGGTTCACTCTGGCACAGCTGGCTGCCGGCAGAGCCGGCGGGCATGCCGGTGCAGCCCCCTCTAGCTTCTGCTCGGTGGCTACTGGGGATCCTCAGCCCTTCCCATGAAGGTGGCACGGATGCCCCTTCGGTGGTCCTCATTGGGCTCTCGCACTCTGGGGCCTCTGGATGTCTGGGGCCTGGATCTCCTCCATGCCTGCTTCATGCCCTGGGGGACAGGGCTATGGCTCTCTACATCCTCTTGCAGACCATTACATGTGGGAACCATTTGAATACAAGCGCGCTGATCCACACAGTTGTGCACACGCGTGTTCACTGTTTGTAGACTTAAATTACACCTTTCTTGGCTGCTACTTCAAAGCACATTGTGCGCTTTCTGTCTTAGGGCTGCTCAATTAATCGAATTTTAATCACGATTACGATCTGGGCTTTCAACGATCATTAAAAGTGACTGAGCCGATTATTAGCCCCTCTCTCGTGCTTTACTCTCGCGCTGCTCCGTGTGGCAAATCGAGCGCACCTCTCGTTTCGAACACGCGTCACAACAATTAAGAGGACCCGAGGGAAGCTCGGAAAGCTAAGCAGAAGTTATTTGGAGAGGAGAGTGACTGCCGTTGGTTGAAAAGAGAGGTAAAAAAAACTTCAGTGGTGTGGAAACATTATGGGTTGGTGGAGTCAGACGTGGATCAAGTAGACATAGTGTGTAAACTTTGCTACAGTGTCGTAGCTGCACCACAGAGCAACACTACAAAGTTCACTAAACATAGATGTTTACATTTTTCATTTATGGTAAATGGCCTGTATTTGTATAGTGCTTTACTAGTCCCTAAGGACCCCAAAGCGCTTTAAACATTCAGTCATCCACCCATTCACACCCCTGTGATGGCAAGCTACATTGTAGCCACAGCCACCCTGGGGCGCACTGACAGAGGCGAGGCTGCCGGACACTGGCGCCACCGGGCCCTCTGACCACCACCAGTAGGCAACGGGTGAAGTGTCTTGCCCAAGGACACAACGATCGAGACTGTCCAAGCCGGGGCTCGAACCGGCAACCTTCCGATTACAAGGCAAACTCCCAACTCTTGAGCCACGATCTCCCACGAAATTTATTTCTTATATTGCAAACATTTGCACTGTTATCAGTATTTGCACACTATTTTATATTATTTTTTAAAGTCATTATTCAATACATTGTTATTGTTAACCCTTTAAAGCCGGTCAGAGCAGCACGCTCTGTTTTGCGTAACTATTTTTAAATCCCTGTAGAACCTGAACCGTGTAAGCTAGCGCAATAATTTTACATCTTATGCCATCAGCTTGTCCTCAGTCACGGTTTCCTTCCACATATAGCTTTGCAAAAATAAAAAAGCACTAGCAGGAACAAAAACATAATATTCCAGAAACACACTTTGCCGATCCGATCAGCTGTTCGTAACACTTCCCACATTGAAACAGACGTCAGCGCGAACTATCGCATGTCCGCCATTTCCTGCCAGAAACCGGAAGTGACGTCATCTTCGCGGAAAATGTAGTTTTTTACTTGTAGGCCTTAAAAACCTATACTGGTGTTTTTATAAGTCATGTTTGACTTTTCTGAATAGTTTCTGGGATGCTTAGAACTCATATTGCACTGCTGGAAATAGTTTATTTTGATGCACCTGCTGTTTTCTTTGCAAATTTGAATCATAGGATTGTTATTTTGTTTTTCCTGCACTATATAAAAATTGCTTTATCTCCAAAATAAAACTATGAAGACACTCAAAATAAATTTCCTGTTGTTGTAAACTATTTTTTGCATTTCAATTTTTGAGGGATAAACCTCTTAAATTTCTCCAAGTAGAAATATATGTAAAAAAACAAAAACAAAAATGATTTTCAATTTTTTTGTAGTTTATTGCACTTTTTTGCAATTGATGTAGTTACTATGGACTTAATGCATACACATTATTAAAACATGGGCTATAACAGTTGTATTGATGTATAGCAACTTGAAATGCTCCCAATGGAACTACAACATGTAAAAAATAATATAAGCTCTGGCGGACTTGGTTCTATAGTAGGTTGTAAGGATTAAATAAATATCGTCAAATAATCGAGATCTCAATTTCAGTGAAAATAATCGTGATTATCATTTTTGCCATAATCGAGCAGCCCTAGTCTGTCTTGCGTGCTGCACAACAACATTGAATATTTAGTATTTACTGCTGTTTACACTTAGCAAGATTAATGCGATGTTTTTGTGTTTAGTATGTTGCTTTGGTTATTATTGCTTGTTTTCTATTCTTTCTCTCTCAACAGGTGGTCCAGGAGATTTTATTTTATATTATTTTATTTTATTTTTTTCCCCCTTTCTCACTGTCCCTCTCCCCTTCTGTTTTTCTTTTCCTTCCTCTTTCTTTCTCCCTTTTCTATCCCTCACTCATGTCTGTCCCGTCTGTAACAACTGAAAATAAAATAAAATAAATAATAAAAACAAAGGTCGATCAAATGGACCAATACGGCAATGCCACGATGATCCATTTGGCAAAATAAATCCATTGGGTATCCTTGTTGGTCTTCAGACAACAATTCTGACGGCTAAAGAACCAAATTGGGAAAGGCAAAAAAAAAAAAAAAAAAGAAAGCATTTCCAATGCTTTTTACAAAGCATTGGAAATAATTATCGTTCCACCCAGCTTTTCCACACCACAGCAAGAGCAGCCACATCAGAGCTGTTCCACATTGCCATCAGCTTCCCCTGCCGCTATAACTCCCTCTCCTAGGAGGAAGCAATGTCTGTGCCACCAGCAGTGGCGTTAATGTGAGCAGTGAAGGATTCCACTTCTTGTGTTTTGACTTTGACCCAGGTGTTGTCTACATATCTGTACCAGTGTCTAGGTACTCTCCCTTTAAAAGAGCCAAGAGCCTTTCTTTCCACTTCCTCCATGTAAAGGTTGATCAGATTTCCACACTGTTAGACCTCTGCCTTACCACTACATGTTTCAAACACAACGAGGGTTTCTACAGACAAAAACATGGCACTAAACTCATGAGGTATGTAGATGGGTCTGAATTTCACAGTCAAATATTCCAAATTCAGGGAACAGTGGCTGTCTACAGTCCTTGTGTTTTTTTGCACCAGCTGTCAGTAATGTAGATGCATAAACTCTCTTCTTTGTTCTTACCGGAGTGCCCATTCCTGTCATGATGGTGGACCGTGCCACATACTAACTCAATAGCCGAGTCCAGAATTTAAGTCTCTGTGAGTAGTATAATGCTACTGTCCCGTATAAACTAGTTGACTGCAGTCTGTAGTATCAGTTTGTCAATTCAATGATTACATTTACTTTAGGTGTGTTTTTGTTTGTTTTTTAACATGTCTCTTTAGACCTAAACTGAAGGTGGTAGTGCCAAACCAAATACCAGACATAGATGGGACCTCTCCAGATGCAATTTGTGTCACAATCTGCAACGGCAGATCACGTGGACATAGGTGGAGGACCCAAATGCAGACACCTGAGATATGATTGAGGTGGAAAAGAAAGCAAGCTGTTTATTGCAAACTGATAATCGACATACCAAACAAAAGGCAGGAAAGAAACTTACTAAGTCTAAACTGGGAAAAATAAAGAATAAACTAAATACATGAACCTTAGAAACAACGAACATGGGAACATGAGGACCTGGAAACTTGGAGGCTTGGAAACATGGCGTGAACACAACAGATGACCTAAGAAAGAATGAATAACAACAGACCACATAAATACACACAAGGGGAATGAAGTAAGTGGAAACATACGGGGAACAGCTGATACAAATTAATATGACACCACAGGGGAAGCAAAACTAAACACACAAAATATGGAACACAAGACTGTCAAAATAAAACAGTAAACACACAGATGCAGACCTAAGATGACAATTTGTTCATCTATAAGGCGGCGTGGAACCAAACAAGCAGTTTTGAAGAGCTAATCCTTCCACTGTTTCACTAAGACAAGTTTCTCAGGTATGAGGAAAGTAGCCCTGTGCATGTTTGGCTCCACACACAAAAGTAAGGCAGTTTTTTTCACAGTAAACATAATCAAAACTAAATATCGTTCTCAACTCATCAGTGAGCACCTCCACATAAGTATGGGGATGACCCTGACT
The DNA here is from genome assembly GCF_057382275.1 of Copadichromis virginalis. Lineage (NCBI taxonomy): Eukaryota > Metazoa > Chordata > Actinopteri > Cichliformes > Cichlidae > Copadichromis > Copadichromis virginalis. The sequence goes on from NC_140618.1 coordinate 446,762, forward strand.
CCATTAAAGGTTTAAAATACTGTAAAGACAAGCTAGAGCTCAATTCACTCACTGAGCAAAAAAGTAGGGGAGATCATTAAATATGGAGAGAAATTTACCTCAAAAGTGTTGAAAATGTGTACAATATGATTCACAATGTGTATGATATGATGCACGTGGATATGATCCCACGTTCCAGTTCTGGTTGAGTGAACGCTGAAGCGACTTGCTGCCGCTACTTGCTGCCGCTACTCACCGCTAACCCTGTCGTTACTTTTATCGCCATTCCTGCTCTTTACTCCTGCTTGTTCCTTGTTACCTGCTACTTGCACCCTTGCTTTTTCTACTCTTTGCTCCTGTTATGGCTACTCACCGCTATCCTCTCCCGGGGTCCTGGTTCCTGGCATCCTGCTGGTCCCTCCCACGGATTCCTGTCCTATTCCTGTCTTTACGGCCCATCGGTGTCTCTGCTCATGTTCATGATGTGGCCTCCTGTCTGTGTGGTCCTGGAACCTTGTGTCATTGATCCTTCATCCCAGTACTGGACTCCATCAATACACAGCTGATGAGCTCCTTTGACTCCGCTCCACCACCGGCTGTTTTTCGCCTCCATGCGGATATTGTTGTTCTCCCTTGCCAAAAGTACATCCATTGGGGTTCCTGCCGGAATTTTCATCAAGATAGTTCTAAGCAAATGCAGTCTCTCTGGTCCACCTGTCGCCGCTCTCCACAGAATCCTGGCAGGGCTGTTGACCACAATATTTGGCTAACCTGACCAGGTCACCTAGCACTCTCACACAGTCTGACAGTACCTGCGTCAACTTCCGCCAGCTTAACATCCGTTCACTCACGAACAAGGGACATCTCGTCCAGGATCTCCTCACAGACCGTAAGGTTAACTTTTTCTGTTTGACTGAGACGTGGCAACAGCCCAACGACTTCTCAACAGCACTTCCGGGATGATGGCGCCTGTGTTTGGCTTCGCCGCTGCCGGGTGCAGTTTGTCACGATCTATCCTCGTGTTTTTTTCTCTACTCTGCTGTTTTTTATTTGTATCAATGATGTTCTGGCTGCCTTGGTTTATGATCGTTTGACGCTGTTATCAATCCGATCTTCAATGATGGCCCAAGATGTTTCATCTTCCTCCTCCTTTGGCACTTTCCATTCTCCGCACTTTTCCCCGCACTCCTTTGGCACTTTCCATCTGTGGATCCATGGCTGGATCCTCGGCCAGCGTTCTCAGCGTTCCCCGTAGATCACGGAGAAGAAGAGTAAGGAGATCAGGTCCCCATCAGCATCTGCACTGTCAGTTCCCACGCCAGTTCGGCCTGTTGTTTTAGAAAGATTTTTACCTGTTTCACTATCCGAGCTGGGAAAAATAGTTAGTGCAACAAAAGTATCCTCTTGTTCACTCGACATTTTACCCGCATCGTTATTCAAAAAGGTCTTTTACTCTATTGGTCCCTGTATGCTCACTATAATTAACACCTCTTTGGGATCTGGCAAAGTCCCTGCTTATTTTAAAACTGCTGTTATATACCCCCTGTTAAAAAAGCCTATGCTGGACCCATCTCTCACTAGCAACTACAGACCGATCTCAAAAATACCGTTAATTGCTAAGATTTTAGAGAAGATTGTGGCTAAGCAGCTTACAGCAGTTTTAGACAAATATAATATCTTTGATAAATTTCAGTCTGGCTTTCGTAAAGCTCATTCTACTGAAACAGCCCTTCTTAGAGTTTCCAATGACATTCTGATGCAAAACGATGCAGGTAATGTTCTGTTCTCTTAATGTTGGATCTCACGTCGGCCTTTGACACCGTTGACCATTATATTTTGCTTGATAGGCTGAAATACTGGGTCGGTGTATCTGGGTCTGCCTTAGAGTGGTTCTCCTCGTATCTTTGTGAACGATACTCTTCTGTGGCAGTTTCTAAGTACAGGTCATCTTCTACGTCCCTGTCCTTTGGTGTGCCACAAGGCTCTGTGCTGGGGCCATTATTGTTTTTTTTATTTATTATTAATTATTTATTTACTTCCTCTCCAGCATATTTTGAGCCCTTTTGAGGATATTTGTTACCACTGCTACGCAGACGACATCCAACTATATATATCTTTTAAACCTGAAGATGCTTCTAAGCTGCGGATTTTAAATGTGTGTTTGGAAACCATCAAAGGTTGGATGGCCGACAATTTCCTCCAACTAAATGAAAATAAAACTGAAGTCCTTTTATGTGCTCCAGACAGACATGTACCCAGCATAATGAATGCTCTTGGTCCCCTTTCATTTGTGAAACCATCTATCAGGAACCTAGGGATAACCTTCGATCCTGCTCTTACATTGGATATTCACGTCAAATCTCTGGTTCGGTCTTGCTTCTATCATTTAAGAAATATTTCTAAATTGAGCCCCATAATATCTCATACTGAACTGGAGATTGTTATTCATGCTTTTATTTCATCACGACTGGACTATTGCAATTCACTGTTCACATGTCTAAACAAAAGTTCCCTGGAGCGTCTGCAGACTGTCCAAAATGCTGCAGCAAGGCTTCTGACGAAAACATCGAAATACTCACATATAACACCGTTGCTTATACAGTTACACTGGCTCCCTGTCGAATTCAGAGTCCACTTTAAGATTCTGTTTCTGACATTTAAGGCTCTTCAAGAACAAGCACCATCATACATCATTGAACTTTTACAGCCCTATGCCCCTAGTAGGTCTCTGAGGTCTTGTGTTCAGGGATTACTTGTTATTCAGTATACGAGACTGAAAACTAGGGGTGATCGAGCTTTTGCTACTGTGGCCACCAGACTGTGGAATTCTCTTCCTCAGAACTTAAGATCTGCTGATTCACTGATTACTTTTAAAAAACAGCTAAAAACACATCTTTTTAAAATTGCATCTTGTTAACTTTTGACTGTACTTTGTCTTTTTAATCTGTTCCTATATCTTGTAAAGCACTTTGTGATCTTTTATCTAGAAATGTGCTATATAAATAAAATTTTACTTACTTACTTACTTACTTCTCATAGCTCAATTACTCCACCCCCCTTGGGGTTTGTTTACACCTGCCAACCTTGTGAGTCCAGCCATGGTGGAGGTCTCGCGGTAATCTATCGCGAGAACTGGAAAGTCTGTCTATTCCTACCTCCTTTGAATTGGTTGTCTGTCAACTCTCAGGTTCTACTCCAACTGTCATAGCTGTCATCTACCGTCCCCCAACATCTAATTCTGTTTTTATAAGTGACTTTGCTTATAAAAGGTTATGTGTTGCTAAACAACACATAACCTTTCCTACTCACACCAAAGGCCATACTTTGGACCTAGTTTGCTGTTCCGGACTTACTCCTTCCAAATGCACAGCGGACGAACTACCATTCTCTGATCATCTGTTTCTCTTCTTTGATGTCCAAATGACTTTTTACATAATCAAGAACCCTTGCATTTCTTTTTGGAATATCAAGAAAATAAATCTTGATATCCTTTCTTCTGCTTTTTCTAGCTGTTTGTCTCTTAATAACCTGTCATTCAAGATGATTTGGTCTCTTATTATAATCACAGTCTTGGTAGTATTTTGAGTTCTCTTGCTCCACTAAAAACCAGACCTGTAGCCTTTTCTCAGACTGCGCCCTGGTACACACCTGAACTCCAACTTTTGAAAGCAAAAGGCAGATGACTTGAACGTCGCTACAAGAAAACTGGCCTTACTGTTCATAAGGAAATGTTTTACCCTTTAAAGCCAGTCAGAGCGGCAACGCTCCGTTTTGCGTAACTATTTTTAAGTCCCTTTAGAACCAGAACCACGTAAACTAGCGCAATCATTTTTTTTGCATCTCATGCCATCAGCTTGTGCTAGGTCACGGTTTCCTTCCACATATAGCAAAAATTGCATAAAAAAACGCTTGCAGGAACAAAAACATAATATTCCAGAAACACACTTTGCCGATCCAATTAGCTGTTCGTAACAATTCCTACATTGAAATAGACGTCAGCGCGAACGATTGCATGTCCGCCATTACTTGCCCGAAACTGGAAGTGACATCATTTTCGCGGAAAATGTAGTTTTTTACTTGTAGGCCTTAAAAGCCTATACTGGTGTTTTTAAAATCAGGTTTGAATTATGCTTTTCTGAATAGTTTCTGGGATGATTCTTTTAAAAAACAGTTAAAAACCCATCTTTTTAAACTTGCCTTTGGTTGATGTTGTTTTATGTTATGTTTTATGTTCTAGCTTCTGTGAAGCACTTTGTGATTTTATCTTGAAAGGTGCTATATAAATAAAATTTTACTTTACTACACCAGCAACCATGGTCAAATGTCTTCCAGGGGCCACAGCAGGCGACATTGAGGGAAATTTAAAACTTTAAAAAGGGTAAACGTAAATTCAGTAAAATTATAATTCACGTCAGCAGTAATGACACCTGGTTATGTCAAGCAGAGATCACTAAAATCAGTATTGGCTAAAACTAATGTGTAACCTTGCCAAAACAATGTGGTACTCTAGTTTTCTCTGGTCCCCTTCCCAATCGGACCAGGAGTGACATGTTTAGCCAATGCTCTCCTTAAATTGCTGGCTGTCTTGTGTTTTGGTATTATGGTCTATGGCCTTTGTTTTGATTATTGTAGTGACTATTATTACCCTTGGTTCGGTTTTGGCTGTTACGGTTTTAGTTCTTAGGTTTTGCTATATGGCTTCCCTGTGTTCCTTGTTGTGTACACTCTGTGCCTTTCTGTCCCTCATTTCAGGTCTGTATGTTCTGTGTCCCCAGTATCTGTTAAGTTTACGTGCCAAGAGTTCAGTCGGTGCGTTTCCTGTTTTACTTTGAAGGTCCGTGTCTTATGTCAGTGTTTCTAGTTTTGTTTCCCTTGTCTCGTCTTGTCTAATTACTCCCGGCTGCGCTCTCCTTCTGTGTCCTATTCCCTCATTTTCCCTCAGTGTATTTAAGCCCTGTTTTTCTCTTTGTCAGGGGCCGATCGTGGCTCAAGAGTTGGCAGTTTGTCTTGTAATCGGAAGGTTGCTGGTTCAAGCCCCGGCGCCGACAGTCTCCGTCATTGTGTCCTTGGAGAAGACACTTCGCCCGTTACCTACCAACTGTGTGCTCTGCCTGCCTAGTTTCCGTATCCTCAAGTTTAGTTGAGTTCTCTTAGTGTCCAGCAATAAAGCTGCCATTTTGAGTTGCCTCTGCATTTGAGTCTGCATTTTGGGTCCTTTCCTGCCTGTCTGCACACAGACCATAACAAAATGTAAATTTAGTAAAATTATACTTCACGTCGGCAGTAATGACACCCAGTTACGTCAATCATAGGTCATTAAAATCAATATTGGTTAAAACTGGTGTGTAACTTTTCCAAAACAATGTGGGACTCTGTAGTTTTCTCTGGTCCCCTCCCCAATCAGACCGGAAGTGACATGTTTAGCCGCATGTTCTCCTTAAATTGCTGGCTGTCTGAGTGGTGTCCAAAGAAGGATGTGGGCTTCATAGATAATTGGAAAACTTTCTGGAGGAAACTGGTCTTGGTAGGAGAGACAGCATCCATCCCACTTTGGATGGAGCAGCTCTCATTTCTAGAAAGGGTTAGGGTTAGGGACAAATGGACCAATTTAGTAAAGCTTACAAAAACATGACTATCCAGAGTTGGGACCAGGACGCAGAGTTGCAGTCTTACCTCTCTGTAGCTTCTCTCCTCCTGTTACTCCCCCAAAACCCCATCTCCATAAAGACTGTGTCAGCTCCCAAACAGATAAAAAACAAATTAAAAACCAGCAAAAACGACTTAAACATAAAAAAAATCACGAAGAAAGAACAATACAGTATCCACATCTGAACCAAAGAGTAAAACAGTGAAATGTGGATTAATAAATATTAGGTCTCCTCCAAGTCTCTATTAGTACATGACTTAATAATTGATCAACAAATTGATTTACTCTGCCTTACAGAAACCTGGTTGCAGCAGGATGATTATGTTAGTTTATATGAATCAACACCCCCGAGTCATTCTAACTACCAGAAATCTCGAAGCACAGGCCGAGGGGGCGGTGTGGCAGCAATTTTTCACACCAGCCTATTAATCAACAAAAGACCCAGATAGACTTTATATTCATTTGAGAGCCTGATGCTTAGCTTCGTCCACCCCAGCTGTAAAACTCAAAAACCAGTCTTATTTGTGATCATCTATTGTCCACCTGGGCCTTACACAGAGTTTCTGTCTGATTTCTTAGACTTTTTATCTGATTTAGTTCTGAGCTCAGATGAAATAATTATTGTGGGTGTTTAATTTGTTTTTTATTTTTTTATTTTTTATGGGTGTTTCATGATTCGACTGTGTGGCAGGCAGGAATGGACCCAAACGCACACTCATGGGGACAGAACTTAAACTCAAAACCACAGCTTTATTGCTGGGAAAGAAGATCATAAAACAATACAAAACTAAACTGGGAAAAACTAATTATGCACCAGGAGACACAGGGTGAATCACACACAGCTATGAGGGAGAATGTGACACAGAACTGAGGGAGACGAGGACATAAATACACAGAGGGGTTAACACGGGAAGTGGGAGCACATGGGGAACAGCTGACACAGATAATCATAACAAGACTGGGCAGGCTTAAACACAACATGACGCATACTGACGGGAGACTGTTAAAGTGAAACAGGAAGTACACAGAGGTGCAGACAGGAGGGGAGGAGAGAACACAGAGAGAGCACAGACATATTGGGCTGGGGAAAACATGGAATAAAACACAAGGAGGAGAAACGAGGCATGGGAACTCATATGTGGAGGGGGTCACGGGCTAAAGACATGAGGGGAACTCTAATAAACTAAACAACCTAGCAACCATAAAATAAATAGAGAAGAAAATACAAAAACACACGAAAACTAAGACCATGACAGGGTGATATTAACATCCATGTAAATGCTAAAAATGACAGCCTCAACATAGCATTTAATCTGTTATTAGACTCAATTATCTAATCTCAAAATGTAAAAGAACCCACCCACCACTTTAATCACACTCTAGATCTTGTTTTATCATATGGCATAGAGGGGGCGCTAGTGTGCATGTGTGCGATGTAGACGCGTTGGCTATAGCTCTCCACCGCAGCTTTCTAAAAAAAGGCAGGATATCACAACAAAATCATTTAGGCGCTTAAATAACCAACTCGTACCTGTGGATTAATTATTGCATTGTATATATATATATATATATATATATATATAAAACACCCAGCACGCCCCTGCGGGCGGTTTATCCTTCAAGCTCGGGTCCTCTACCAGAGGCCTGGGAGCTTGAGGGTCCTGCGCAGTATCTTAGCTGTTCCCAGGACTGCGCTCTTCTGGACAGAGTTCTCCGATGTTGTTCCTGGGATCTGCTGGAGCCACTCGCCTAGCTTGGGAGTCACCGCACCTAGTGCTCCGATTACCACGGGGCCCACCGTTACCTTCACCCTCCACATCCTCTCGAGCTCTTCTCTGAGCCCTTGGTATTTCTCCAGCTTCTCGTGTTCCTTCTTCCTGATATTGCTGTCATTCGGAACCGCTACATCGATCACTACGGCCATCTTCTGTTTGTCTACCACCACTATGTCCGGTTGGTTAGCCACCACCATTTTGTCCGTCTGTATCTGGAAGTCCCACAGGATCTTAGCTCGGTCATTCTCCACCACCCTTGGGGGCATCTCCCATTTTGACCTCGGGACTTCCAGGTTATACTCGGCACAGATGTTCCTGTACACTATGCCGGCCACTTGGTTATGGCGTTCCATGTATGCCTTGCCTGCTAGCATCTTGCACCCTGCTGTTATGTGCTGGATTGTCTCTGGGGCATCTTTACACAGCCTGCACCTGGGGTCTTGCCTGGTGTGATAGACCCCAGCCTCTATGGATCTTGTGCTCAGAGCTTGTTCTTGTGCTGCCATGATTAGTGCCTCTGTGCTGTCTTTCAGTCCAGCTTTGTCCAGCCACTGGTAGGATTTCTGGATATCAGCCACCTCCTCTATCTGCCGGTGGTACATACCGTGCAGGGGCCTGTCCTTCCATGATGGTTCCTCGTCTCCCTCCTCTTTCTTGGGTTTCTGCTGCCTGAGGTATTCACTGAGCACTCGGTCAGTTGGGGCCATCTTCCCAATGTATTCTTGGATGTTCATTGTCTCATCCTGGACTGTGGTGCTGACACTCACCAGTCCCCGGCCCCCTTCCTTCCGCTTAGCGTACAGCCTCAGGGTGCTGGATTTGGGGTGAAACCCTCCATGCATGGTAAGGAGCTTTCTTGTCTTTATGTCAGTGGCTTCTATCTCCTCCTTTGGCCAGCCTATTACCCCAGCAGGGTACCTGATCACGGGCAGGGCGTACGTGTTGATGGCCCGGATCTTGTTCTTACCATTCAGCTGACTCCTCAGGACTTGCCTGACCCTCTGCAGGTACTTGGTGGTTGCAGCTTTTCTAGCGGCCTCTTCATGGTTCCCATTCGCCTGTGGGATCCCCAAGTACTTGTAACTGTCCTCTATGTCTGCAATGTTGCCTTCTGGTAGTTCAATCCCCTCAGTTCTGACTACCTTCCCTCTCTTTGTTACCATCCGACTACACTTCTCCAGTCCGAACGACATTCCAATGTCATTGCTGTATAGCCTGGTAGTGTGGATCAGTGAATCGATGTCTCGTTCACTCTTGGCATACAGCTTGATGTCATCCATGTACAGGAGGTGGCTGACAACTGCTCCGTTCTGTAGTCGGTATCCGTAGCCAGTCTTGTTAATGATCTCACTGAGGGGGTTCAGGCCTATGCAGAACAGCAGTGGGGACAGAGCATCTCCTTGGTAGATCCCGCACTTGATGGTGACTTGTGCTATGGGCTTGGAGTTGGCCTCTAGTGTTGTACGCCACATCCCCATTGAGTTCCTGATGAAGGCTCTTAGGGTCCCATTGATCTTGTACAATTCTAGGCATTCCAGTATCCAGCTGTGGGGCATTGAGTCATAGGCCTTCTTGTAATCAATCCAGGCAGTGCACAGGTTGGTCAGTCTGGTCTTGCGTCTCGGGTGATTGTTCTGTCTACCAGTAGCTGGTGTTTTGCGCCTCTGGTATTCTTGCCAATTCCTTTCTGTGTCCCGCTCATGTATTGACCCATGTGCCTGTTCATCTTAGCCGATATGATGCCTGACAGGAGCTTCCATGTAGTACTGAGGCAGGTTATTGGTCGGTAGTTGGAGGGGACCGGCCCCTTCTTGGGGTCCTTGGGGATCAGGACCGTCCGGCCTTCAGTTAGCCATTCCGGGTGTCTCTCGTTAACTAGCAGCTGGTTCATTTGTGCTGCCAGACGCTCGTGGAGTGCAGTCAGCTTCTTCAGCCAGTAGGCGTGAACCATGTCGGGCCCTGGTGCTGTCCAACTCTTCATACTGGAGACCCTTTCTTGGATATCTGCCACTGTGATGGTTACTGGACCCTGTTCAGGGAGGTCGCTGTGGTCAGCCCTCAGATCCTCTAGCCACTGAGCATTGCCGTTATGGGTTGCATCCTTCTCCCATATGCTCTTCCAGTATTGCTCCGTCTCCAGCCTTGGTGGTGCTGTTCTCTTATTATTATTGTTCCCTTGCCACTGAGAGTACACCTTTGCTGGTTCTGTGGAGAACAGCTGGTTTATTCTCCTGCCTTCTATCTCTCTGGTGTACCTCCTCAAGCGGCTGGCCAAGGCTGTGAGTCTTTGCTTGGCAGTTTCCAAGGCCTCAGGTATGGACAGCTTGCTGTATTTCTTAGGCACCTTATTTGTCGCACCTTTCTGCAACTCCGTTAGTTGGCTAACCTCCCTCCGTGCTACTTTGATCTTGCCCTCTAGCCTCCTTCTCCATGGAGGGTACTGCCCCTTGTCGCTGTTCAACTTGTAGCCAAGCATCTCACTGATCACTGTTGCCGTATTGTAGATCAGCTTGTTAGATATATATTGCTATATATATATATTTATTTTATTTTATTTTATTTATTTATTTATTTTTTTTAGCTCCACCTTTACAGCATGTTTAAAGCTTGATACAAAAGCTTTTTATAATAATTTCCCTCTTCATAAAAACTTTACAGCAGGAGAATCTTTTTACATTTCACCTGTTTAAACTGGATTGAGGCTTAAAGTTTGCACTATTAGCGACATAGCCTTCTTGATGGTGGACGGCGTCTCCAGTACATGCTTTATTTTTAACCCTTTAAGACCTACCATAGAACCAAGTCCGCCAGAGCTTATATTATATTTTTACATGCTGTAGTGCCATTTTTGGGAGCATTTCAAGTTGCTATACATCAATACAACCATTATAGCCCAAATTTTAATAATATATTTGCATTAAGTGCATAGAAATTACATAAATTGAAAGAAACTGCAATAAACTACAAAGAAATTGAAAATCGTTTTTGTTTTTTTTAACATATATTTCTAGTTAGAGAAATTTAAGAGGCTTATCCCTCAAAACTGTAAATACAAAAAAGTTGCACAAACTAGTTTCCCACCACAGGAAATTTATTTTAAGTGTCTCCATAGTTTTATTTTTGAAATACACCAATTTTTATATACTGCAGGAAAAACGAAAATAAATATTATAGTGCAAATTTTCCAAAAAGTTTGTATATGCATCAACATAAACTATTTCCAGCAGTGCAATATTAGTCCTAGGCATCCCAGAAACGACACAGAAAGTCATAAACTCAAACATAACTTTTAAAAACACCAGTATAGGCTCATGAGGCCCTGATGGTAAAAAACTACATTTCCGCGAAAATGACGGTTCTTCCGGTTTCGGGCAGGTAATGGCGGACATGCGATAGTTCACGCTGACGTCTATTCTAACGTAGGAAGTGTTATGAACAGCTGATCAGATCGGCAAAGCGTGTTTCTGGAATATTATGTTTTTGTTGCTTCAAGCGCTTTTTATGCAGTTTTTACAAAGCTATATGTGGAAGGAAACCGTGACCTAGGACAAGCTGATGGCACAAGATGTAAGTACAACTCCTCCAGTTTGATATGCAAAAAAGAATTATTGTGCTAGCTTACACGGTTGGAGTGCTACAAGGATCTAAAAGTAGTTGCGCAAAACGGAGCGTGCTGCTCTGACCAGTTTTAAAGGGTTAACGTGAATCATGTGAAACCTACTGTTAAACCTCAGCTGTGGACCAGTTTAAACTGTGGAAGTATGACTCTGTTACCGGTACATGACAAAATTATTTATATTTTTGGAGCACAGCGCAAAGCAGTCAGAGAAATCTCATCCTTAGGGTTAGCATTCCCAGAACGACAGCGCAAGGACTGAGCGCCAACAGACACTCCCAGTTTACCTATGTTGCCCTTAACACCAGTAACATAGACCAGAGATGACTCTGACAGCTCAACATTATCCCCAATTGCAATAAATTAGCCCCCATCCTCCCCATTTACATATCTGAACACATATGTGTGTCCTGTGTGTGTGTTTACAGACTGTATATCTATGTTTCTCTCTCCTCCATTATTTTTACCTCTTGTTCCCCTCTGTCTCTCATTTATAATGGGGAGAGCGAGGCTGTAGATAAAGGAGGCGAGTAGGGAGACGGAGTGAGCGGTCACAATGTGTGATGCTATCTGCTACCCACAACGCATTGCAAGTGGACGCCTGACACGTTCTATACATCTTGCCAGTGCGGCGCTCATTAAACAAATGCCCGCTGATATATGGCTGTGCAGAAATGAATTTTTACCTCTGTGGGCTGGGAACTGCTCTCAGTCCCACTTCCTGTCTGATCTCTGGAGTCTGAACAAACACACATACAGAAAATCCAGCGACAGATAACAGATGCAGTCGTGTTTGCTTTCTTTTACATATTTTCTCTCTGTGTACTGATATTAGCTGAGTGTGAGTGGTTACTGTCTTTGAGCGTGCTGAATGAAATATCACCCTGTAATGAAATGTTCATAGTCGCACACAGTCCACTCAGAGTCTCCATGATGTTTCCATGATTTATCTGCGATGTTTGGTGCCTTCCTTCCTGTTAGAGTAGAAGTGAAACTTTGTTTATATACAGACTTTTCTTAGACTCCTATAAATCATCACAACCCGAATCTGGTCAATAAAAAAACAAAGTCAAAGTTGGTAAATTCTTATTTTTTGTGAGTAGTGTAAATTTGTTTCTGATCATCAATTTTATTTTTCTCCTTTAAAATATTTGTCTGAAATCAGAGTTATAAAAAAGTTTTCAATCTATTTTCATTAATCAAAATACTTTATTAATCCTAGAGGAAATTATGTGGTGACGGTTGCTTCAAGACAATAAGACCAGTAAGTAACTAAACTACACAATTATTATTACAAAGTTACAAAGTAACAAAACAGTGATAATAAATACGTACAGTGCTAATTATGAATAATTGTTAGGGACTCTGTGTAAACTCAGCTGTTCTAGAAGCTTCTTGAACTGAAGAAGCTTCTCGGATGAGAGGTGAAACGTCTTCGAGCAACTTAAAGAAGTCCAGACGCTTTTCTTACCAAGCTCCTTAGACTACGATGGATGACTGAGAACCTTCACACACTCATTGCCGTACATTTTGGGAGGAACACCCTTCACCTGGTGCGGGAGTGTGAAAAGGAATGCTTGTTTTGAAAAATCAAATTTAAACAGCTTAGAAAGAAGTATGTCATGGCTGACAGTGTCAAAAGTAGGTCAAAGAACACTGCCCCCACAACACTGCCATTATTCAGATTACATTTTATATTTTCAACAAAGTGACAATTTGCAATTTCTGTGGAACATGTTGGTCCAAAACCAAAGTGCATTAGGAGGTGATTGGTCTCTAGGTGATCACAACCACAACCTTCTCGAGCACCTTTGAAAGAACGTTAGTTACATATCAATTCATGCTCACCTCCTTTAAAAACCCTTTTCCATTCATTTGGAAGTCTCCTATTTCTAATTGATAAATTTGTAAGATATGTCAGTCTCTGCTTCATTAACCTCGTGAATAGAAAATGAGTCTGATTCGACAGCTGTTGTTTTATTAGTTACAACTGGAGAACTGAAATTTTGCATTGGGGCGGATACAAAAATACTCTATATTTATTTTTAAACTATAATGTAATGACACTGTTCATTATTGATCACTGAACAGTATCACTGGAGTGAACGACTAACATTTTGTAATTTTAAAATATAATTAAACCGACAGTTCCAGATTTTCATGTATGTAAAAAAAACAAATGGTGCTGCTAAAACCTGCATTCTTTCTAACCCAGCAGGAGGGTTGCAAAATTAAGTCTGATTGGATGAAGGTCTATAGAAAAATGAGCCTGCTGCTCGCTGATTACTGAGTTCAGTAAACACCTTCCTGATGACTTTATGGTTTCAGGTCTGACTGAATAAACCATGAAGTTCAGTTTAGAGACGACAGTCCTTGGGAGTCAAAAAAGAGAAAAACAAGAAGCAGGGGAGGGTTTAAGGCAGGGTTTGGTTGAGGGGTAGTCATAACGCAGACGCTATCATTCATGTCATTGTCTAACTTGTAATTTCCATAGTTTGCAGTTAGTGGGGTTTGCTAAGTGTCAGTTTGAGTGCAAATGGCTGTCTGTCAATCAGGGTGAATCAGAATCAGAATACTTTATTGATCCCTGGGGGAAATTATTTTTTGTTACAGTGCTCCATTATAAACCAACATTAAGACAAGACAGACAATACGCTAACTAAGAATAGTACAATATATACATATATATACATACATACATAAGTCACTCATAAATAAATAGCTGGAAAAGAAACGTGTAGTTGTAGCAGTAACCAGTGTGTTAAGTGGATGCGTTGTACAGGGAGCCACAGGCAGGAAAGATTTCCTGTGTCGTTCAGTGGTGCTTTTCGGTAATCTCAGTCTCTCACTGAACGTGCTCCTGTGACTGACCCTCAGCCTGCTCCCCCAGCATGCAACAGCATAGAGGATCGCACTGGCCACAACAGACTCATAGAAAATCCTGAGCATTTTCTGGCATATGTTGAAGGACCTCAGTCGCCTCAAAAAATAGAGACGACTCTGGCCCTTCCTGTAAAGTGCTGTGGTGTTTTTAGCCCAGTCCAGTTTATTGTCAGTGTATACTCCAAGTTATTTATAGTCCTCGACAATGTCAACACTGACCCCCTGGATTGAAACAGGGGTAAAGTGTTTCCTGGTCTTCCTGAAGTCCACGATCAGTTCCTTGGTCTTTGCCACGTTGAGCTGCAGATGATTCTGCTCACACCACGTGACAAAGGAGTCGACCACAGCCCGGTACTCTGTCTCATCATTCCTGGTGATGCATCCAACCACCGCAGAGTCATCAGGAAACTTCTGAAGATGGCAGGTCTCTGTGCAGTGGCTGAAGTCTGTGGTGTAGAGGGTGAAGAGGAAGGGGGAGAGGACAGTCCCCTGTGGTGCCCCTGTGTTGCTGATTACCTTGTCAGACACACACTGTGGGAGACGTACATATTGTGGTCTTCCTGTCAGGTAGTCAACAATCCAGGACACCAGAGAAGCATCCACCTGCATCGCTGCTAACTTATCACCCAGGAGGGTTGGCCTGATGGTATTGAAAGCACTAGAAAAGTCAAAAAACATGACCCTCACAGTGCTCGCCAGCTGGTCCAGATGGGTGTAGACACGATTGAGCAGGTAGATGATGGCGTCCTCAGTTCCGAGACGAGGCTGATAAGCGAACTGAAGGGGATCCAGATGTGGTCTTACTATGGGTCGCAGCTGGTCCAGGATGAGCCTTTCCAGGGTCTTCATGATGTGGGAGGTCAGTGCCACGGGCCTGTAATCCTGGGGGCCACTGGGATGTGGCTTCTTTGGTACAGGGACGAGGCATAATGTCTTCCACAGCACTGGTACCCTCTGCAGACTCAGACTCAGCATAAACAGCTCATCACTGTGTCAGTGGATCCTCAACTTCCTCACAGACAGACCCCAATCAGTGAGGGTGGGAAAACAAGTCTCCCCCTCCATCTCACTCAGCACTGGAGTGCCTCAGGGCTGTGTTTTAAGCCCCCTGCTGTACTCACTGTACACTTATGACTGTGTAGCCACATCCGACACCACCTCCATTGTCAAGTTTGCTGACGACACTGCTGTTGTGGGCCTGATCTCCGACAACATCGAGACGGCCTACCTGGAGGAGATTAGGAACCTGGAGACCTGGTGCCAGGAGAATAACCTCCTCCTAAACATCAGCAAGACTAAGGAGCTCATCGTAGACTTCACTACAAAGCAGGCGAGGAATTCCAAACCCCTCATCATCAGTGGCACGCCAGTGGAGAGAGTGGACAGTTTCCGATACCTGGGTGTCCACATCACTCAGGACCTGTCATGGTCCTGTCACATCAACACCCTGGTTAAGAAAGCCCGTCAGCGTCTCTTCTTCCTCAGAAGACTTAGTGACTTCCATCTGCCACTGAAGGTGCTCAAGAACTTCTACTCCTGCACCATCGAGAGCGTCCTGACGGCAAACATCTGCACCTGGTTTGGGAACAGCACCAAGCAGGACAGACGAGATCTGCAAAGGGTGGTGCGCTCGGCAGAACGCATCATTCAATCAGAGCTCCCTGACCTGCTGTCCATCTACACCAAGCGGTGCAAGTCCAAAGCTAGGAAGATTATGATGGACCTCTCCTATCCCAACAATGGACTCTTCTCACTGTTGAGGTCTGGGAAGCGCTTCCGCTCCCTTAAGGCCAAAACAGAGAGAATGAGGAGGAGCTTCTTCCCCCAGGCTATTCGGGGCCTGAACCAGCTGTAGGACTGGACTCTCCCAAACACATCACTATAAGACTGGACTCTCACACACGTCACCACCACACATTTCCTATAATCCTATAATTCCTATAATTTATAATCCTTATCTTTATAATCTCTTCTGCTATTTGCACATTCTTTACTGTAAATTCCTAAGTTAATTTGTAAATTTTTTGTAGTAAACTGTAAATTGTAAATATTGTAAAACTTTTCTTCTGTCATTTAAGGGTCGGGCATTGTACAGCTACAAGCATTTCACCCCCATGTCATACTGTGTATGGTTGTGTGTGTGTGACAAATAAAATTTGAATTTGAATTTATGAAGGACTCCACACAGCTGGGGGGCACAGGTCTTGAGGACGAGGGGACTCACTCCGTCTGGTCCAGCAGACTTGCCTGAGTGAAGTCTCCTCATTCGCATCTCAACCTGGTATTGAGTGAAGGTGATGGGTGGGGGAGGGGTGTCAGGAATCTCACAGGAGGCAACAGCGCCATGTGAAGAGAGAGGCTGGCACAGTGGTGTGGCTCTGGATTCCAGGCTGACTACAGGTGAGGTTGTGGGGGTGGGAGCAGACACTGTGGTGTCGAATCTATTGAAAAACAGATTCAACTCGTTGGCTCTATTCTCACCTCCCTCAGCTCCTCTGCTGTTGGTTGGCCTGAATCCAGTGATGGTCTTCATGCCCCTCCACACCTCTCTCATGCTGTTCTGCTGGAGTTTCCACTCCAGCTTCCTCCTGTAATAGAGATTGAAAATGTGACGTCACTCAGGGGTAATACCGCAAAGAATTCTGGGAACTCGTGGCAAGAGGTACTAGCGCACGCAGGCTTTCAATTGAAATCAGTCACACAGCGATAAAAAGAAACACAAAAAATGCCAAGAAGCTTTTGTATTATTAACTGCAATAGCCGGTCGCATGACAGCCACGGGAAGCCGACGGGTAAAGAGATCGGTTGTTATCGGATTACGTCGTTGAAGAGAAATTGTTCGAGCCATGTTTCCAAAATAACAAAGAGGCGACTGGATTGCAGCCATTCAAAGACAAAATATAACGTCCCAGAACACTCCAGCTCACAGGTTAGTCTGCTCCAAGCATTTACACAAAGGTCAGTCTGCTGTTGTAGTTAATGCGTCATTTTTCTTAACATAATTGGTGATATAGGTTACAAGCAAGTCTGGCGCTGAACAGAAATTGTCGCGCTATGCTCCTTTGTTTATTGTGCATAAATAGTGAATTGTACTGACACAATATTGCGTTTCGCTTCTGTTATTATGGTACCTTGACAAAAACATATACTTTTATTCACAGGATAAAACAGTTGTTTTGTATCACTAATTGCCCAGTACGATTACAGCATATAGTATTATTGTCACTGCCACATTTCTGTGATGGGTACCAGAAATTATTTCTACTACTAATTAATTACCGTTGAGCTCAAAGGTTATATTAATAAACGGTTAACGAATGTGTATTTATGAAGACGATTTGTGAGACTGGTAAACTTATGATATGTACGATGGTCTTTCGTTCTACACGGTGCATTTCAAGGTCCTGCACCCATCCGTCGGTAAACTGTACCTGGGCTTGTTGCAGTGACCTGAAGTTACTAAACTTCGTGAGTGTATGCACTCACTCCAAGAACCGTATAATTATAAATATGAGCGTGGTGAAAGTTGGGCAGCACGCTAACGTATTTTGTCCCTCTGTGTGCTCGTAAGGATCTAACACTTTCACTGGTTTGATTTTTTTCCTCGTATCTTTTCTTTGACTTTTCATTAAGTCTGTCTTTGTACGGACCGGCATTGTTCTCCTTCGTTTTGTACATACCTTTTTGGGGGGCAAAGAAAAAGCAAGAATTTATTGGAACGGAAGAATGAACGTTTTGCGGTGCTGCAAATGCTTGCATTTGATGCAGGTACTTGGATTGTTTTGCCACGAGTTACCGGCATGCAATGCGCGAAAGTCACGTGGTCTGTCAATCTCTATTGTCCTTAGCCTCTCTGATCTTGTCCTTTAGTAACACCTGGACCTTCCTCACCTCCTCTTTGTTGCCCCCCCTGAAAGCCCTCTTCTTGTTGTTGAGGAGGGCTTTGATGTCCTTAGTCACCCACGGCTTGTTATTTGGGTAACAATGAACAGTCTGAGCTGGAACAATGGAGTCGGTGCAGAAAGTTATATAGTCTGTGATACACTCAGTAAGCCCATTGATGTCCTCGGCGTGAGGCTCACAGAGTGTTTCCCAGTTGGTCACCTCGAAACAGCCCTGTAGTTCCACTATTGCCTCCTCTCTGACCACCTCCTAACAGTCCTGGTGGTCACAGGTTCCCTCCTCACAATTGGCACATAGCGGGGGGTGAGGTGAATCAGGTTATGATCTGACCTACCAAGTGGGGGGAGGGAGGAGGAGCTGTATGCATCCTTGATGTTAGCATACAGTAAGTCTAAAGTTTTCTCTCCCCTGGTGGGACAGTCCACATATTGTTTGAATGTAGTTAGTGTATTGTCCAGTGATACATGGTTGAAGTCACCCGAGATCACAATAAAGGCACTCGGGTGCTGAGTCTGTAACCGGGCTATGGTAGAGTGGATAGTGTCACATGCAGCTGTGGGGTTAGCAGAGGGAGGAACATAAACAGCCACCAAGATGACGTGAGAGAATTCCCCGGGTAAATAATACGGCCTGAGTCCAACAGCACACAGTTCAATGTCCGGGCAACAAATCCTTTCTTTGATTGTTATGTTGGCAGGGTTACACCACCGGTTGTTAACTAAAACAGCAAGCCCACCTCCTTTCCGCTTACCGCTAGCGATGCTGTCCCTGTCCGCCCGAACAGTGTGGAAGCCTTCCACGGAAGCATTCTCATCGGGAATGTCCTGGTGCATCCATGATTCGGTGAAACACATCAGGCTACACTCTCGGTATTCCCTCTGACTCCGTACCAGTGCTGAGAGCTCGTCGATTTTATTTGCCAACGATCACACATTTCCCATCACGATCGATGGCAGACACGGTTTATACCTCCTCCTCGCTTCGAGCCTCCGCTGTCTCACCGTCTCCTTTTTTCTTCTCTTCTGTCCTTGACCTCTGCATCCTGATGTGTTTTCCTCCAAATTTCAGCTGGTACTTCTGCCGGCCTGGCCAGCGAGCCGGCCGGCATCAGGGCGATCAGCTGATCTCTGGAGTAAACAGTCCATGCGTGTAGGAGATGTGCCGCGGTCCCGTTCCTTGATAAAAGTAACAGTTCCACGGCCACCAGAAGAACAAAAACTCTCTCAATCCACATGATTGAGTAAAAGATAATAAACGGATGAAAATACAAGTCAGAAAAAAAGGAATACGTAAGAAAAAAGAGCAAAACTAAGAGAAAAGCAGGAGCGACTGTAACAGGCTGCACGCTGGTTGGCGCATGCGCACGTGGGTGTACCCTGCTTCTCACCCTGTGACATCCTGGATCAGCCCCCTGCAACTCTGATGTAGATAAGAGGATGGATGGATGCAATCGCAACTATTTGAAAGTTGTTTTAGATCCATTAAAGTTTCATGTTAACCAAACTCAAGACTTTGTTAAACACGCCACAAAATAACTATAAATAACGTCAAAATAATCATGGAAAGGATGTCCACAATAATACACATCTTTCTATCAGCATTTAGTTTTTTTTTTTTTTTTTTTTTTTTTTTTTTTTTAAATGACATCAGAAACAGCAGTATGCGACATTACGTGATGGCAGAGCTTCAGTTCATCCTTTGTCATTTTTTTTTTTTTTTTTTTTTTTTTTTTTTTTAATAAATAGGACAGGGGGAATGAATGAGAGAGAGAGGGGGAGAGAAAGAAAGAAAACCCAAGGGGAGAAGAGACGGTGAGAAGGGGGGGGAAGAGAGACAAAAAAAAAAAAAAAAAAACTCCTGGGTCACCTGTATGGAGAAAAAACAAACAAACAAACAAACAGAGGAGACAGCAAACAACAAAGAGCAACATAATAATAGAGAAAGCAAAGCACCATCACAATAAACTAGCTAGTCATAGATATCAGTATTTACTAAGTAATAAACGATATTGTGCAGCACGCAAGATAGACAGCGCACAGTGTGCTTTGAGGCAGCAGCCAAGAAAGCTTTAGTCCGCGTCTGTGAATACCCATGTGTGCATACCTGTGTGGATCAGCATGCTTGCATTCCAAAGGTTTCTCCATGTAATGATCTGCTAGGGAGTGTGGGGGGGCCACAGCCCCGTCCTCCAGGGTGTGAAGCGGGTATGGAGGAGATCAAAACTCCAGACATCCAGAGGCCCCCAGAACACAAGAGACCATGGAAGACCAACAGAGGGGCAGCCGCGCCACTGTCCCAGTAAGAGCTGAGGAGAGTCCCAGATGAGGGCTCACTCAGCAGCCGCGGAGCAGAAGCCAGGGGGGGTTGCAGTGACGCGCCCGTGAGCTCCGCCGGCCCCCAGCTGCGCCTGAGTGACCGAGCCCTAGGCCGAGAGGCCGGGGGCACCCCACCTCCAAAGGGGCCCGAGCGAGCCCCAGGCCCCAGGCCCCGACAAGCGGCCGCCAAGGAGTGAGCCGGTGTGTACCCGGACGCCCACCCCCAGACACAGAGAACCACCAACACACCGACACCTGAGGGAGTCCGCCACCGGCAGGGGAAGTGGTGGTGGGTGGAGATAGGCCTCCAAACCTTGGAGGGCCTGAGGTGTCCCCAGAGAGGTGGCATCTGATACCCAACCTGACATATAGACACAGACATACAGGCACACACAGACACAAACATCCATTCCCACCCTCATGCTCTCATATGCACTCACTCCACACTCAACCAACATGGAGACAGACATAAAGAGACGCTGTACACACAATCACACTCCCCAAGCGTACCCTACAAACCGGGTCTAGGTACCCTTGCCCCTGGAGGGGGGAATTGCACCCAGACCCAGGTGGTGTTACCCTTTTCCCTGCGGTGGGGAGAGGCAGACCACCCCGACTCCGCAGCAGCAGGGAGGCCCCACACCCCAGACCGCAGTCGGACGGCCAACTCCTCCTACTAGCCCCCCCGCTCCAGCAGGCCGCAGAGAATGGGGGTGGGAGAAGACTCCAAACCTCCCTCCACCCGCTCATTGTAGTGTTGATGCATATGTGTTCTAAGGTGCAATTAAAACCCAGGAGGGCATGGAGCTACCTGCCAAGGAGCAGCAGGTAAGCGCATGGTCCCTCCTGCTAGCCCTCAATGACTAAGTGTATTTAAAATTGAGAGGTGGGCAACGACGTCAGGGGTGAGGTATACACCCTGATGGTGATTTGGACTCCGTGATTGTGCCCACCCCCAAGATCCTATATGTATGTGTAATGAGAGTGTGAATAATGTGAATGTCTAAGTTGTGGAATAAAATTGAGGCAGAGGCAGCCAGAAGGGGACGGGGGGGGGGTAGCCTCCTCCGCACCCTGGTGACATACCCCCACTCCAAGGCCCTGCATGTGTGGGTGGTTGTGGAGGAGCGGGAAGAGGGAGGCAGCTGGAGATGGGGAGGGAAGGGCATAGAGGGAAGGGAAGTTTTTTTTGTTGCACTGACGTAATTTGTACGGTTTGGATCAATTCACTCATAAGTTGGAAAAACAGCATAGCAAAATGCTAAAATAAAGCAATTTGATCACATAGAAACCTTTCCATGATTTCTTTCTGTTCATTGAAGTAGTTGGTTTTTTCGAGAGTGGTATAAACCAATTTCTGTTAACGTTTTGTCTTGATGCATAGTCAATCATCCAGGTAAGTAAATCCCAAAAGGCTGATTCTGTTCATTTCGTCACCTGGATGAGTGACGAAATGTTTCTCCCACTTAAAAAATTACGCCCAGATGAACAGAATCAACCTTTACGGATTAATACTTTGCGTTTTCAGTTTGATTTTAATTTAAATTTGTAATAAAACGTAGCACCAAAAGATGATTCCCATCCTGAATACTGACAGAATATAATTTTTCTTTGTCTTCCTTTTCCTGAACAGCATGCATTGTTCAGTTGTAGGTTGCTCTCATTAAAGCTTTCTAAAGCTCTTAAAGCAGTCAGCAAAAAAGATAGATCACTAAGTGGCAGAGACAAGGTGTGTAAAGGGGAGGAAGAGAAAGAGGAGGAGAAAAAGGTGTAAAAAAGTAATTCTTTTTTTTCTGAGAGCAAACATGAGCAAATACGGGAGGGATGGGAGAGAGGTTAGAGAAAGAAAGGGGGCATCAGAGGGAGAGAGGGAGGTGCATGGGTGGAGGTGGATGCTGGTCAGCGGAGATGTCGGTGGCCCATTAATCTTGGACTCTTCCTGCCTAGTTATTGTGTATTTCTTTTGGCCAGAGATTGATTGTAGCAGGGGAAGATGAATTTGCCCGTGGACCTTCTTTTTCTCGCTTGTTTTTTTTTTTCTAACTTCTGATGCTTGGCCAAGGTGATAATGCTCTCTGTCTTCATGCTCCTGCTTCCTCCCTCCCTCTGCTGTTTCTCACTTTCATTTATTTTAGATTAAAATCATCATCTATCGCACAAAATGTGTCTGTAAGGACAAAGGAAACAATGAAGGGTCGGGATGTCTGAGGGCAGGAGAATGGACGGTGACCCAGCTGGACCAAATATGAGGAAAAACACACACACACAGGCTCTTTTTCTTCTGTTTCATGCATATGCAGGCTTATTTAAGGATGTGCAATATATGGGTGTCAAGATGTCATGATGACCACTGTCCAATCTGATGACTTGTGTCCATTTTGAGGGTGTAAAACAAGGAGGTGTGTTCCTTGGTTTAGTGTTTTGTTTTACCCGCCCCACCACGGTTCCTACCAGTGTGTCATTGTTAACCCTTGTGTGGTGTTCATATTTTTGTTACTCAGCCAGTGTTCATGGGTCTGGTGGACCCGCTAGAGTTTTGGCTTTCCAAATTAACACTATCAAAAATGTTTATGTTAAATTACTCAACAGATGTTTACTTCATCCCAATTACAAGCCATATGAACAGTAAACATGGTTATTTTTTTCCCTTTACCTTTGTTAGATCACAGTTATGAATTAATGTGCTTCTCGTTTTTTTTTTTTTTTTTTAAATAAAATGTTATAAAAAAATAAATCAGTTATAATCAAGTGGAGTGAGTGGAAAGACAACACATTTACACGTGAAGCAATATGTTTCACAACTAAATGGGATCAGCTGCTCATCAATGGTGACATTAGGCCCAGGGATGTAAAACAGGGGGAGGTGGTACACACACTTATCCCACACTGTCCTGATGGCAGCAAGCTTGTCTCTCTGCCGTCGAGCTGGTCTGTCGTCTCGGTTATCAAAATGGATAATCCTGGAAATTTTGTGGAAGTTTTCCAGACACACTGATGCACGGAAAGGTTCTTGCCGGTTTCTGCATCCCACAGGGATTCTGTCGATTCCCCTTTGGACCTGAAAACTCCTGCAAGGATAAGAACCCCAAAGTAGGCCTTTGGGGTTCTTAGATGAATTTGGTCCATCTCCTTCCACCTCTCTCCAAAAACACACCTTCCTTCTAGATTACTGCAATCCAGAATAATTTTCTGGATGGAATCTGGGATGAAAAGCTCAAATGAAGACTTGATGTCCTGCACATGAGTAACTGTCAGCCGTGTTGGCCCTGGCTTATCACAGTAGCAGCTCTGCAGGGTGGCTCATTTCTTGGGCAAGAAGACCATTCAATTTCACCAGTTATTGACATCCATATTTCTTCACTTGCTGTCTGGTGGGCTTGTTCTGGTCCTGGAGCTGGCTGCAGATGGGGTACTCGTCTTCGTTTTGTTACTAAATGGTGCTCAACCTCATCCTCTTCTTCAAAGTCACTGTCAGACTCTGAATTTTCAGAAATGTGAAATATTCTGAAACCTCTTTGTCAACATCATCATCCGAAGCCCCTCTCTCTTCCAAAATCAATTGGATGGCCCTCGCAGTAGATAATCTTTTGCCATCTTGATCAGTTGTGATAAAGAACCACACTGGCAAAGTCTTATTTATAGTATTATGCCCCTAATTAGCAGGTGGGACAGGGTATGAGAAGATAAAATTTGGATCCCTCGAGAAAGAGGGTAAAATGTGTGGGAATGTAAGAGCAGACGGTGTTGATAGTTGAATTTTCAACAAAGTTGCAACTTTGTGCGGGAGCAGGAGGGGAAGAAAACACTATCAGCAGCACCAGAAAGGAGGAAGACAGAGTGTGGGAACACAGGACCTGCACTTTCAACACTTTTATTAGGCCTGGGTCCAGTGGACCCGAACACCTTGTATGTAATGTAAATGCGTGGGGGGAGGTACAGTATGAGGTCATTGAAAATTAGTTCGGATTTATGTTCTTCACAGAAAATAAGCCAAAGCCAATGAATTTCAGGTTGAAAATAGAATTAATTGTTTAATTTTTCTTTTGAGAAAAACTGAAAACGGGTCTCACAGACCCGAACACCATACAAGGGTTAATAACACTAAGTATTCATATGTATTTTTGTGTTTTCATTTGTTGTCTCTGTTCCTATGCTTTGTGTCTCCTTCATAGTGAATCTTTTTATATTTTTTATTTTGAAAATATTTTGCTTTGAATAAAACTTAGTTCACTCAATATTTGCCTCATGTGTTCTGCATTTGACTAAAATGTGAAAGTGAACGTTATTTATGTGCTTATCTACCTGTGTATATGGCAGAATGTTTAGGACGTAGGTCTCTATGATTTATGTCCCAAACACTGTACACATATTGTTCTGTAAACACAACAAAACCCACATATGTTCTGCATTTCATCATCACTGTGTTCTGTAGAGACATCAAATAGACACACTGGTTTCTCTCCAAAATAAAGAACATTTAAAAGACTGTAATAAAGACCTCTTTTCTTCATATCTCATGCACCCCAGATGTTTCCAGGACTGTTTAACGTAGTCATCTTGTCATCCTAATGAGCTGCTGATGAAGTCTTAAAGTGGTCCTGTTTCAGTCTCAAAGCTACCCTGACGTACTACTGATATTGTTATTGTACCAGGCTATGATACCTCTGTGCAGTCCTGCATGAGTTACTGTTGTATCAGTGCCAGATCTCTGGTGCTGTGTATTCCCTGCTCTGAATCCTACTTAACCTGGTGACTTTAGCATGGTCAAACATATGCTGCACACCACAGGGACACACACACACACACACACACACACACACACACACACACACACACACACACACACACACACACACACACAAACACTGTTTAATCAAGGATGGTGGTAAAAACGTCCTTTATTTTAGGGTTTTTATATGTATGAGTTTTTAATGTGAGGACTTTGATCACTGTAGTTAAAGTAACTTAAATCATATAAAGATATACTTTCTGTGATAGAGTCTGCATCATACTCCAAGGTGCTGGTGATCTTTGTGATTAGTGGACTTCATTTCTAACAATAGCTCGTGTAGCTCACAGAGACATTGAAGCTTATCCTTTGGAGGAAAGGTCACCGTTAACATAGAGGTTAGTCCACAAACCTGGAGAGTTGGGGAAGGCCTCATTCTGTGAGTTATGCTAGAAGTTAATGATATTTGTTCAATGCATGAACAAAGTTTCACAGTTACATAAACCTCTACGCAGCTGAATGGAGCTTATTATAGGTTCAAAACTTCAAAACTTGTAAACTGAGTCTCCTTGACTGTAAGATCCCTTTGCTCACTCTGCAGTCTCTCTGCCTTTGTTAGTTACTAATTTCTATATTTGTCCAACTAAAGCACATTAATGCAGAATAAAGAACCAAACTTTCAACTCACAAAATCAAAGTCAGTAATCATCAGTGCTGCTCTATTATCATTTATTTATGTTTTCTCCTCATCTCACTCTGAAGTCTTTATGTTAAAACACACACACACACACACACACACACACACACACACACACACACACACACACACACACAGGGACTGAACCATACAAAAAAACTTTGAAAGTCACATAAACAGAGAGGAGTTGCTCACACCTCCCTTATTTTTCCTCTCCTGACATTATTGTATGTGTGTGTGTGTGTGTGTGCGTGTGTGCGCGCGTGTGTGTGTGTGTGTGTGTGTGTGCGTGCGTGTGTGTGTGTGTGTGTGTGACCTTTCTGCAACGTTGCCCCGTATTCACTGGTTGTCAGCACTGTCTCTGTCCCAGGCCATCCGTCTCTGCCACCAGTCAGTCCTCCACGCAATCCTCCACTGTCCCATTAACACACACAGAGGCATGCCCATGCTTATAGTACAGTGTACACGCACAAACACACACACACAGATACACAAAGACACACACAGAAACACAATCCTCCATTGTCCCATTAGCCTGGGATGAGGTGCTCTGCTCGGCTTTGAGCTGGGTTCAGTCTGGCTAGCCTGGGGGATCATTAAGGCTTCGCAAAGTGCACACACACACACACATGCACACACACACACACACACGCGCACACACACACACACACACACACACACACACACACACACACACACACACACACAAAGTAACGTGCTGAAAGAGTCCAGGTGGCCTGTTGTTATTTATAACAAAAGAAACAACACAGCAGAACCGGCTGACATCAAGCCCATGTGGACCTGTGTGTGTGTGTGTGTGTGTGTGTGTGTGTGTGTGTGTGTGTGAAGATCAGTGAAGGACAGCTCAAAGTGTTCGTCCCCCCCATCCCCCCACCCTAGTGGTCAGGGCTGCTGGTCCAGATGTTGGCTCCACAGCAGCAGTTAGATTGATTGGTTTAATTGTCAGCATTTTGCTCTGCTCAGCCTGAATACCTAAAGTTAAAGTTTGAAAGGATGTTTGTCTCCCTCTCTGTCTGCTTTTGTCCCCTGTGATTGAGAAATTTGTCATGTTTTCAGATCTTGTGCATGTACAGTTTCTCCTCACATCTGTTCAACATCCTGCTGAAGACACGCAGTCGCTCTTTCTGTCTTTTGTTTTTTCTCTCCAAACCACTTTATGTACAGGGTTAGGGTTCTGCAGCTTGTATCGTCAAGTCAGACTTAACTCCCCACCCTTTTCCTGGCGAAAACTACAGAGTGGCGGTGGTTCAGGAAGTAGAGTAGGTGAGGAACGTTGGTTTTCCAATCATTGGCTCCATCAGTCTGTGTGGCAGACTTGCCCAAGTATCCTTGTGCAAGATACTGAATGCTGAGTTGCTCCCGATGTGTTCCTCTGAGTGTGAATGCATACACAGAAAATGTGCTCATACAATGAGGTGTGAATGAGTGATGTTGAGTTTTGTAGTAT
The DNA here is from genome assembly GCF_057382275.1 of Copadichromis virginalis. Taxonomy (NCBI): domain Eukaryota; kingdom Metazoa; phylum Chordata; class Actinopteri; order Cichliformes; family Cichlidae; genus Copadichromis; species Copadichromis virginalis. The sequence goes on from NC_140618.1 coordinate 473,774, forward strand.
AAAGCTCATTCACTCTTTAGGTAGTGCCAGTGCCAGTTATTTTACACAGAGATTCTTCCTGGAATCTTTGTCCATAAAAATTAGGAAGAGAACTGGTGATAAAGAGCAGCTGGAAACCATACAGGGACCAAGGTTATCAAGGCCAAAAGCATGAAACACAGCTACACCTATACTCTGAAACATGTTGTCACTGACCTTTCATCATGCCCCGCCCACATTGGGCTCCCCTGCACATCTGTCACAGGAGAACGAGGAGACAGCAAACAATTAAGTGTGTGAGCAGTTGTTGAGGCAGAGCCGAAAGAGAAAGAGAAAATAATAGTGTCCCTACGAGGCATTAATCTCCCTCACGCTGGAGACGAGTCAAATGCGATGAGCTGGTGACTAACGCCACATTTTACATACCGCAGCCACAGGCAAGAGCTTCCACGCCACGAGAAACACATGAAGGATTTAACTCCTGCTGAGGCCCCACTGAGATCTCCTGGCTGCAGCACGTTAGAGCCCACTTAAACTGAATCTTACCGTATTTAAACTTCAGCTTCAAATTTAAATGCAACACATTAAAGACATGCAGCCCGACGTGGGCACAAACATAAGAACAGAACTCACGAAAAGGAAGAAGGACAAAATATTCAGCTTCATTATCATCCTCATGATGTGAAAAAACATTTAAAAATGAATCAAAGTTTAATGGTTCATCTCTTAACCTTCCTCTCGTGTTAGCTTTCTGTTATCATCTCTTATGTTAGCGGGTCGGTTTTGACCCGTGAATTAAATCAGCTATAAAATATACTAAAAACAATAAGTTATCATCCAATTTGTTTCTCATCTCTTGGTTACCTTGTTAGGCTTCCTTATCCATGAAAATGTTGGTTTTAATACTTTTGGTGTGGGCCTCTGGGTCTTTTTTTGTCACTATACCCCTCGATTTCAATTAAAAAAAAATTGTAAAATTAACCTCAAGAGAATCATATTAATAAATAAAAGGTTTCTGTGTTACCTGAGTATTACTGAGGGGTATAGGACACATCTCTTAAATAAATCTGTTTTATTGATTTTTTTCATTTTAAGATTAATAACTAAAATGACATCGATGGTGTTACGGGTCAATTTCGACCCATAGACATTTACATCAAGAAAAGACAAAAAAAGTTTGGTTTTTTTCAGCAGTAGACCTTTAATATAAACTGAAAAAAAGAAAAAGTCCTCTCCTCCTTTGTTTTGGTTATAGCCGTGGGTAATTGTGGGCTTTTTATCACTTCCCAATGATACAGCTTCACCTCAGTTTCCTTTGTGAAGTTCTTGTCCAAGGTCATATCTGGTAAAAAATAAAATAAAATAAAATATCACAGCTGATATTGTGATCCTGCAGTCCAGTGGTCATATGGAGGACCACACATTTTCATTGTTTCTTCTCAGGGATGCCACTCGCAGCTTTGACTGTGAAAATCTGTACATTCCAGGCATAGTTGGTTTTTGCATCACAGGCTTCCCAGATTTTTCTGCCGTTTTTCCCTTGCTTACTGGGTATATATTGCCGGAAGGGGCATTTTCCTCAAAAAGTGGACAAGACATTCATCCACTGTCACTGGCCCTGGGATGAACATCAGTGGAAGAAGCTGCACCCATCTCTCCCAGACATCCCTGATGGGAGCAAGTTTGTCAGACCTCGGTCTGGTCTCTCTGTTGTCAAATCTGAGGACTCTTGAATCAAAATGATATCAAATGTGTGAAGTGACATCGTTGCCCAGAAAATGTTTCTGCCTGTCGATGCATCCCATAGACGATCAGTGGCCTCATTGCAGCATCTGTACACTCCAGCAAGAACAATGAAAGCATCCAGGTATTCCTCATCATGTCGCCATGGACTTTTTTTCCTTCAAGGTTTATCATAGTAATGATGATTCTTTCTAGTGACAATGGCATAAATATCTCAAAACATCTCTTGATGTCACTGACTTTGGTCAGAGCAAACCTTGTGATTCCAGGGGTCATTTTGATGACATTTGCAGCAGCTGCCCTGCCATGTACATCATGAGGTACTGAGCTCCAAAAGATCTTACCATTTTTGGACTTGAATCTTTCAGCAGGAGTAGCTTCAGCACCAGCGACCTCCACCTCTGATCAGATGTGTCTGTGTCTTCTGGATGATAGTCCACATTGTCTTCCTCCTTAGAAACCTGCCCATCTGAATCGCTATGCTGCTCTGTGTCCTCTCCTTCATTTTCACCAAAAATATGATCCAGAACTTAGCTCACTGTGAATCTTCTTCTCATTTTTTGTATGCTGCAAATTGTAAATGTGCACTCTGGAAGTCAAATGGCCACTCAAATAGTGAATTCACCTCACATGCCCGTGTTTATTTTGTTTTGTTTTTGTGCAGGTATACTGCAAAAAACATGCAAAATAAGAATCCCCTAAAGCTCATATGATTAGGAGAGGCGCTTGCTGTAAGTGTTTTAGCTGACAGTGCACTTATGATTTCAGTTTTGGCTTTAATTATTGCTTTATACTCATAATATTATACCTGGGTCGAAACCGACCCTAACAACACAAAGGTCATAATTTCAACTAGGGCATTTTATAATTTAGTGAAAATAATTTTTTTTATTTTATTTTGTAGAAATGGAGGTTCCTGACAAAGTCAAAAAGCCTTGATACAATAAACAAATGTATGTGATTTTTTTATGCATTTGAAATTTAAAATGGGTCGGTGCCGACCCTAACACGAGAGGAGGGTTAAAAATAATCACTACCGTAATTGTCGGGCTATAAGCCGCTACTTTTTGCACAAGCTTTGAACCCTGCGGCTTTTAGTCAGGTGCGGCTTTTCTATGGATTGTCCATGATTTTTGTGATATCGTAAGACGATTTGTTTTGTTTGTTCCGCTGTTGTACGGCACTACGTTGCCTGGCGGAAGGATCGGGGTTCAAGAGTGGTATGTTGGTCACATGTCCATCCGCCAGGCAACATAGTGCCGTACAAGTAGCGCGAAAAACAAACTTCAAAGTAGCGCTACGCGTTCAGCGGGAGTCGTGGATGATGAGCGGCGATAAACTTGCGAAAAGCAAGTTGTGCTTAACTCTACCGGTGGATTCTGACAGCGTGGAAAAGTGTGCAAACATCCACGATCACCAACGGATTTCGAAGGGCTGGACTGCTGCATGATGAAGAGGAGGACACCGCCACGGCCCTTCAGAGGGTGTTCGACTCCGACACTGACAATGACAATGAGGATTATCTTTGGTTTTGAAAGTGACAACGAAGGAAAGAAGCTGAGAGTGGATGACGAAGCCATCCTGAGCCTGTTCGTATCCGACACTGGAGAAGAGGACTTTGGTGGTTTTAGTGCGCAGGAAGATGGTGGTGAATGACTGACTTTTCTTCTTGTTAAAGCTGTGTCACTGCACCTGAGCCTAAAAGGTAGTCCGAATCTATTTTTCTGGTGTGCTGTAGGTTACTGTTATGTACTACATTTGTTACTCATTTATGAAGCACAGCACATGTGCAAATATGTACCCATAACTTGTTTTTCAAAATATTAATAAAAGGGGTGTGTCTCCAAACAGCCATCTCTTTCCTGACAATTCGCTTTGTGCATATTCTCTTACATATGATAAGTCAATATTGAAACACCTGCGGCTTTTAGTCAGGTGCGGCTAATGTATGTACAAAACAGGATTTTCCCCTGATTTTAGCTTGTGCGGCTAATATTCAGGTGCGCTTTGTAGTCCGGGAAATACGGTGATAACTTTTTTTTTTTTTTTTTTTTTTTTGCCTGTCCCGTTTGGCTCTTTTGCCATCAGAATTGTTGTCTAAAGGCAAAGAAAGATGCCCAACGGATTTACTTTACCAAATTGACCATTACGGCAAGGCTGGGATGGTCAATTTGGTAAAGTAAATCCTTACCATAATGGTCCATTTGATTCACCTTTTATTGTTTATTTTATTTTCACTTACTGAATACGGGACAGACTTGACTGGGGGAAAGAAGGGGAGAAAGAAAGAGGGAAAGAGAAACAGCTGAGAAGAGGGACGGGGGAGAAGGGCAAAAGACATAAACCAACAGAATGGGCGGGAAAAAAAATGCATATATCAATCACCTGGATCACCTGCTGAGAAAGAAAAAAGAAAACAAGCAGAAGAGAACAAGAGTAATAGAATAAACAACATCACAATGATATATGGGAATATGACAGTAAATACTAAATATTAAACATTATTGTGCAGCAAGATCAACAGAACACAGTGTGCTTTGAGGTAGGAGCCAAAAAGGGTGTAGTTTGTGGGTGTGATCACCCGTGTGTACACCTGTGAGCATGGACGCGCTTGTTTTTTTTTTAAAAGGTTCCTTCATGTAATGATCTGCTAGAGGGTGTGGGGGGGCCACAGCCCCGTCCTCCAGGGCATGAAGCAGGTATGAAGGAGATCAAAACTCCAGACATCCAGAGGCCCCCAGAACACAAGAGACCAAGGAAGACCAACAGAGGGGCAGCTGCGCCACTGTCCCAGAAAGAGCTGAGGAGAGTCCCAGATGAGGGCTCACTCAGCAGCCGCGGAGCAGAAGCCAGGGGGAGTTGCAATGACGCGCCCGTGAGCTCCGCCGGCAGCCAGCCGTGCCTGAGTGACCGAGCCCCAGGCCGAGAGGCCGGGGGCACCCCACCTCCGAAGTGGCCCGAGCGAGCCCCAGGCTCCAGGCCCTGATAAGCGGCCGCCAAGGAGTGAGCCGGTGTGTACCTGGACGCCCATCCCCGGACACAAAGAACCACCAACGCACCGACACCTGAGGGAGTCCGCCACTGGCAGGGGAAGTGGTGGTGGGGGGAGATAGGCCTCCAAACCTTGGAGGGCCTAAGATGTCCCCAGAGAGGTGGCGTCTGACACCCAACCTGACATATAGACACAGACATACAGGCACACACAGATACAAACATCCATTCCCACCCTCATGCTCTCATATGCACTTACTCCACACTCAACCAACGTGGAGACAGACATAAAGAGACGCTGTACACACGATCACACTCCCCAAGCGTACTCTACAAACCGGGTCTAGGTACCCTTGCCCCTGGAGGGGGGAACTGCACCCAGACCCAGGTGGTGTTACCCTTTTCCCTGCGGTGGGGGGAGGCAGACCGCCCCGACTCCGCAGCAGCAGGGAGGCCCCACACTCCAGACCGCAGTCGGACGGCCAACTCCTCCTCCTAGCCCCCCCGCTCCAGCAGGTCGCAGAGAATGGGGGTGAGAGAAGACTCCAAACCTCCCTCCACCCGCTCATTGTAGTGTTGATGCATGTGTGTTCTAAGGTGCATTTAAAACCCAGGAGGGCATGGAGCTACCTGCCAGAGAGCAGCAGGTAAGCGCATGGTCCCTCCTGCTAGCCCTCAATGTCTACGTGTATTTAACATTGAGAGGTGGGCAACGACGCCAGGGGTGGGGTGTACACCCTGATGGTACTTTGGATTCCGTGTATCGTGCCCACCCCCAAGATCCTATATGCATGTGTAATGAGAGTGTGAGTAATGTGAACATCTAAGTTGTGGGATAAAATTGAGGCAGAGGCAGCCAGAAGGGGACGGGACGGGGGGGGGGGGGCCTCCTCTGCACCCTGGTGACATACCCCTACTCCAAGGTCCTGCATGTGTGGGTGGCTGTGGTGGAGCGGAAAGAGGGAGGCAGCTGGAGAAACTTTAACTTTGCCCTTAAAGCAGCATTCTCCTTCCACACCTTTATAAGAAAGTTTTCTCCCTGACTAGCCTCACTGTTAATCTTTGATGTGTCACGTCGTAATAATTCCCCTCCCAACAACCAACTGTACGAAGTGAGGTTCTCTTCAGAGATTTACTTATACAGTATATTCATTCATTTACAGGTCATTTAAGGTTGACTGTATTCTGACACATATTCCAAAACTGTACGTTTATCAAATGTTCACATTTGACTCAAACATTTACAGTCAGAGCATCAAACGCTGTCTTCTGACGAGGACGTCTGAACCCACAGAGACTTTATGAATAAATGTTTTCTTTGGCTGAGGAGGCGTTCAGAGGAAATGAAAAAAGAGACTAGATCCACACGTGTGCCCTGTAGCACCACACACACACACACACACACACACACTCTCTCTCTCTCTCACACACACACACACACACACACACACACTCTCTCTCTCTCACACACACACACACACACACACACACACACACACACACACACACACACACACTCTCTCTCTCTCTCACACACACACACACACACACACACACACTCTCTCTCTCTCACACACACACACACACACACACACACACACTCTCTCTCTCTCTCACACACACACACACACACACACACACACACACACACACTCTCTCTCTCTCACACACACACACACACACACACACACACACACACACACACACACACACACACACACACAGCTTTGTGTGGGTTTGGACTGAAAGTTTAATGTTAGAGTTTCCATTAAAGTTTTTAAATAAAAATAAAAATAATAATAATTTACAAAAGAAGAAAAATCCACAAATATTTTTTTTTTTTGTGTCCCGTTTGGATCTTTAGCCATCAGAATTGTTGTCTTAAGGCCAAGAAAGATGCCAAGCGGATTTATTTTACCAAGTGGATCATCATGGCCTTGCCATATTGGTCCATTTGATTGACCTTTATTATAATTATGTATTTATTTTATTTTCGGTTGCTACAAATGGGACAGACATGACTGGGGAATAGGCAGTGTTGGGGAGTAACGGAATACATGTACCGCCGTTACGTATTTAAAATACAAAATATGAGTAACTGTATTCCGTTACAGTTACCGTTTAAAAAGGTGGTATTCAGAATACAGTTACTTTGTTGAAATAAATGGATTACACTGCGGTACTTTCCTGTTTCATATTGTCGCGGGTCAGGACTGTTTGGGTTTTGTTTGACAGCTACGTTCTGTTGTTCCAGGCGGCAGCGTTACGGTTGCCATGGTTACAGGGCGACGCTCTTTTCGAGAGAGCGCCTTTTCGTTGTTGTTGTTGTTGTGCTAAGCTAACAGGCAGAATGTTACAAGCATAGCTCTAAAGAATGTAGCATCATGGGCAGTGTAGTCCGTGTTGCACACTGTAAAAAAAAATCTGTCAAATTTACGGTAAAATACCGGCAGCTGTGGTTGCCAGGAATATACCGTGTAAAAAATGTGGAATCTGTAAAAGACAATACGGTATACTGGTTTTGTAACCCTAATTTTTAAGGTAGACAACGTATTATTTTACCAAAATCATGATAGAAAAAACCAAATATATTTGTCAATTATACAGCAATTTAATGTAAAAAATGCAACTTTCCATAGCTTTTTACGGATATTTGCAGTAAAAAAAAAGTAATAATATAATAATATTTACAGTAATTTGTTGTTAATTTAACAGTAATAGGATAGACCCTATTATTGTAAATAACTGTAAAAATAACAGAAATATGTTAAACCTTATTAAAACCTTTGACAGTAAAAAACACAGTGAAATTGTATAACAAATTACAGCATTTTATTTTGACCAGATACATTTTACGGTAAATTCCTGGCAACCACAGCTGCCGGTATTTTACCGCTAAAAATACAGTACAATATGAGGAACATAAATGGTTTACCGTACATTTTACATTTGCAACCGCTAAATATAGAAAAATCTAAAGATGCTCATATACAACCAAGGTAGAGAATATTACTGATAAACAATGAGAAAATTTGACATACCATTTGAAAACAGACTAAACATATTATTTTCTCTATTCCTACAAAACAGCATAGATCTTGAGAATACAGCATGTGTCCATATATATGGCTGGTAATCCATGGAGGAATGAATAAACATGAAACAAAATATTACCTGCCCCTGACCTATCAACAGTAATGAGTCACTGGGTCCTGCCTTGGTGAAGGAAAGGACTCGGTGGAGTTTCTAATGCGCATGGTGTTGAAGATACAAGCTCTGCAGGAGTACTTCAATGTCCATCAGGAGTTCACTTTGGACTGGCAGGATCCCCTCTGCAGCAAAAAAAATGGACAAAGTTTGATCAGTGCTTGAGCAAAATGCACAGAAATGAACAAAACGTGCTGCCAAAACCAGATCTAATGATAAATGATTTCTTAAGTGTAAAATATACAGTTCTTAAAGGATAGCTATTGTCAAAATGCAACCTGGGCTGTTTTTTTCAGGGTTTTTTTTTTTACTGTAAACGAGACAAACATATCTAAAAGCATAATTACGACAAACAAGCCGTTTTTGAGATTGACCGTGATTTTGTTTTGTGGTCAATAGCCAGTGAATGGGAATACTAGGGGGCCGGGGCATAAATTTGAGCACATCAAAATCGATACAGTAAAAAAAAAAAAAAAAAAAAAAAACAGCCCAGGTTGCGTTTTGGCAATAGTTATACTTTAAATCTACTTATGTAAAAGTTATACATAGACAACGCAGCCCTAATCACAATCATAATTTGTTGGAAAACGTATTTAAGTTTCGTATTGATTTATCATAGAACTTGAAGTTAATGGCTGAATGCATGGTGATGAGACCTATCATTCAATCTACATTTTATAGCGTATGAAACTGCTCACCTGGACATGAACCTGAGCTCGGCTGATTAAGATTAGTGTCTCCTGTCCATCTTTCTTTAGCAAAACTTGAATAATACCACTGCTTACCTCTTATTGAATCTTTGGGTGCAGACTTAATTGAAGAGCCTCGTATAAACAGGCAGGGTGTGATGTTTAGGGAAACCAAAGAATACAGCCGCCATCATTTCTGCCAGAAGACTCATTGGGTGCAACGAAGCTTTCATTGTGGACTGGCTAGATACCTTCTGCATTCAGAAGGAAAACAAGAAGGGCATACACCATAAACAATAATAACTGACAAAAATAATGAGACAAGAAATTAAAGTAACAAAATAAGTGCAAATCAAGTTTCCCTGTGTTGCAGTGTAGCTGAATGTTTTTCAACAATTTGATTTACGGTAAAACACATACCAAATATTTCCAGCCAAGGTTTGTTTCAATCTTCAGCATTTTTTTCCTGCCATTGTCTTGAAACTGTTTCATCTGTCTCTCTCATTTGATGCTGTTTACAAAAACAAAACAGCAATATTGTAAAGGGAAAAAGGAAAATTAATTTAATGGAAAAAAAAAGATTATGACCTGAAATCTCACCATTTCCTGAGAGTCACAGGTCCTTTGAGTATCCTTATGGTTTCTGCTCAAATTCAGTGTCTGAAAAGGGCAGGAACAAAACAAACCTTTTTAATCATAATAAAGACAAAATAAGATTTAGAGACAGACGACAAAGAAATGTGTAAAATATCTTCTTGAATCTGTTTACTTTACTAACCTTGAAAGAGACTCTTGGGTCTTAGCTGTGCCACCACCCTTAAACCTTAAAACAGATGGAGACGATATGCTGGCCTGGCTTGAAATTTCCATATTTGGTGCTGTAAAACAATATCACAAACAATAGATTAATTGTACTTTTTGGACCTTGGCCAAAGCATAATAGAAAAAACAGAAAGTCCTTCATGGCTATTGTGCAATGAAATCATAATACTTACTGGTTTGTTTCTCAGATGTCTCCACTCCTAATGATTGTAGTGCCTCCAGTACAATTTCAAGGATTGAGGCAGACAGGTCCGGCAGCACCTTAGTAATGGAACTCCTTATGCTGCCCCCCATTTCCAAGATGTCTGATAAAAGAATGTGAATAAAGGTCAATTTACACCAAGTGGTACCTTTGGTCTTAAAATATGAAGCTGATCTTGCTTGATACTACACTTTTATACAGTGTTTCGTAAGTACCAAACTAACAGCACCATTATTGTGACAGCACACTGTGTTTCAGTGGAACCATTTGGTACCCATACTTCATGTAAGATGTTAATGGATAGAAATCAATTAAGTCAATGGGTTTGACCAAAAAAATCATTTTATTTAAAACAGCTTACTATCACTTATGTCACACAGAACATCAGCAGGAGGCTCAGTAGAGGGCTCTTCTGATTTCTGCCACAGATCAGACTCTAGCAGACATCTCAAAGTCTCTCTTAAAGGCACATAATAGGCAAACCTATCTTTTCTGTTTTCATCTCTCCCTAAAAATATTTTCTTTGGTTCCGCATAGTTGAAGGCTTTTTTAAAGATCTGAGCTCTGGAGTGCACTGTCCTCAATGGCCCGGTATGACATGCAGAAAAAAGATCATAGCTTTTGACAGACTCACAGACTTTGTTGATGTCCTCCTCTGATAATGATGTGTCATCTTTTAACAGTGATGCAAGTTTACCCAAACTGTATGTCTGTCCCAACTCATGCATGTTCTGCATTTCCTCTACAATGTTCTGTATGGTTGAAGCAGGCAGTAGAAACTGACCCTGCAATTTTAAGTAGAATAGTGAAACGTTTCTCAGAAAAAGATCACAGAATTCAGGGGGCATTTCCATGTTATCTTCATGTGTAATAGACTGTGCAGCAGGCTCGGAAATCAAGGGTACAAAGTCATCTGATGTGGTTGGAACAGATGATGATTGACATGCAGACTCTCTATATAAATCACCAATGCTGCTGTCTGAAAACTCTGTGTTTACGTGACATGTGAGCAGTAAAAGATGATTTAACTCTAAAGGTATTTGTGCATCCTCTTACTGGACAAGTGACCACGTGTCCTTCCACAATATGGCTCTTCAGATGCGCTATTAACTCTTTAGAGTTCTGACACTGACGTTCACACATCGCCACTGCACATGTAAACGAAGAAACCACCACCACACCAGTGACATGGGTGGGGGCAGAGTGTCTTCGGTAAAAATGAGCCTTAAACGCGCCATACCTGGTGTATGTCTGCTTGCAGCCTGCTTCAATACACCGAAAGAAACAACGTGGCTCATTCCGATGCAGTTTACAATGAAGCACGTAGCCCCTTGATGACTGAACTACCTTACCACAGAAATTACACGTTAACATAACTCCATGTACTTTGGTAATTCCTCCCTAGCGAATTAAGCACGCCATATACAGAAACTAATCCAGAGCAATGCTTCCCTCGCAACAGTAATGCTAACTCAACTCACAAATGCTAACTAAATTCACAACCTCACTCATAAAAAACGAACTGCTAAAATTATCTATAAACGCTGGGCTGGTGGATTTTTATAACAGAGATAACTTGAAGTTGCATGTACTCACCTCACCTCGAACTAATTGTAAGCTGCCAGGATGTCTACAAATTCCGAAGATGCTGTGGTCCAAGCAGCAATAAATGGCGCTAATATACGAGTTCAAAACTGTGTCCGTTAGCGAAGCCAACTTGAGTCTCCTGCATGAAAAAAAGAGCGGTTGGCACACAGCTCAGCAGCGCGCCGCGCTATTGGTCATTTTCAGGTGACGTCATCCCGCAATGTAACGTCGCTCTTTGTTTCTTTAGGAGGTTCGAATTTGATCAGAAGTCACGTCTGCAGACCGCTGCAGCCACGTCTTACCTTGCTTCCCCTTTTTTTGGTGAAATGGTTCGCTCATACTGCACAATGTTGCTACCAGATTTTTTTTCTCTGCAATTCGAACGTAAAACGTCTGTACACAGTTTACCAGCAGTTTAGCTACCAATCAACAGCGATCACACAAATTCAAAATTTAAGGCCGACCCACTTAAGGTGGTCTGATAATATGGCGTGAAACACAACAACATAAAGTTGTTTTAAAATAATAATTAAAAAAGATTATTGAAATCAATTTTATTCACAACCATAAACTTTATTTTTAACATCTTCTTTTGCTGTTGATTTTTTTTATCAGAAGGTTAACAATGATATACTGCAGGCCTAACTTTTAATCTGTATATCGTCTTTCACTGCTGATATTTGCTTTTTTTTAATGGTATGTACTGGTTGTATTATTACGGTGGACCCTATTTTTTAACATCTTGTTTCTGTAAAAATGAATGTTTTTGTTTGCTTAAAAATCTACAGCTTTATACTGTGAATTCCAATGTGCACAACCCCAAAAGATGTAGTTTTACTCAAATAATACCGTAAAATCTAAGTTTTTCAGACATTTTCAACATTACAATATGTAATTGTAAAATGTATGCATATTTATTTGTTTTCACAGAAAATATTTATAATTTCAACATTTTATTACAGTAAAAAACAAAGTTTTATCCAGTCTCACAATTAACGGTTATTCAATCTATTTAATACAGTAAAAGGAAGTTTTTGATTTTACGCTCCATTACCGTTGGAATTTGACGGTGTTTTGCTGTATATTTTACTGACTTTTTTTACAGTGCAGGGAGAATGGACTGCCATACACGTTATGGGTCTGTGAGCGAGGAGGGAGAAAAAGGGGAGTGGAAAGGTACGAGTTGTCATCGAGGAAAAACGGGAGCTGGAAGCATGTAAATATAATAACCACTGTCGCCAAGAAGAGTGCCTGACGAGCCCAGATGTAAGTAAGCTATTAAGACTCGACTGTACACCGTGTTCGTGTTTTCCTCCGAAAACAATAAGTTCCGTTGGAGCAGCCTTTCAACGCCTCTCTCTGTCTCTCGCAAGAAAAGTTGACCCACACAACAAAGTAAAGCTATTTTTCGGCTACGAGCCGACAGGGACCCCGCCGTATTAGTCAGAGGTCCCTTTACTACAGTTCGGAGTCGCGGACCTTTCAGTAACAGTAATAAATCACACAGCAATAGTACATTCACGTTGTTGTAAAAAGCATGATAATATATTAAGTAATCCAAAGTATTCAGAATACGTTACTGTCATTGAGTAACGTAACGGAATACGTTACAGAATACATTTTGGGGCATGTATTCTGTATTCTGTAATGGAATACGTTTTAAAAGTAACCTTCCCAACACTGGGAATAGGACAGGGAGAAAGAATGAAAGAAAGAGAGGGAGAGAAAGAAAACCAGAGGGGAGAAGAGACGGTGAGAAGGGGGGGAAGAAAGAAAGAAAAACAAACAAAACACCTGGATCACCTGTATGGAGAAAAAAAAAACAGAAGAGAAAGCAAACAAAAAAAGAGCAACATAATAAAAACAGCACCATCACAATAAACTAGCTAGCAGTAGATAACAGTAGATACTAAATATTAAATGTTCCAAAATCCACGTTTTAAAACATCAGAGTTCACAGTGCAACCAGCTCTCACACCAAAACTGGAAAATTTCATGACTAAGCTTGTGTAGTCACTCAAATAGACTCATGGTATATTAATATTACATTCACAGGTTCAGATTTTAAAAATAATACAAGATGACGAAAGGAAAGTTAAAACCACATAAAGTCTATAAGTGAGCTTTCAGAGGTGATTTAAAAGAGGTGAACGGACTCATATTCAAGAGCCACCCGAGGATCCCAGGCTGAGAGCTGGGACGTGTTTAACGAGTGAACGGGAAATCTGCTCTACGATGTAAAGAGCTGCTGCCTTGTGAACTCTCCGTCTCTGTGATGATGAAGAGCATATCTTCCTGAGTGACACAACATTTCCAGATGTGTCTCCATGTAGAGAAGGCCAGTTAGTAGCATGTGGTTATATTTCCATGTCAGGTGATGCATCGTGCTAATCTGTGTTTGATTGATCAGCCTGACTGTGATTAATGTGAAGCTGGAGCACTGCTGTCTTGATGGAAGAGCAGGAGGATGAAGTGAAATCCCTCATGCTGCTGATCAGTCCAGATTTACATGCAGTCACAATCCCGATCACCAGAAGAGACGGAGGGCTGTTCGGCGGTGCAGGGCGGATGGTGTTCTCTCAGCTTTGTGAAGCTTTTTTTGGGTGTAGGTTGAAATGTAGGAAAGCAATATCCTGTGAGGCCTTTAATCACCAGCTGGCGGCCTCGGACCTGTCTCCGTGTGTGCGTCTGAACTGTGGCCTCATTGATCAAAGCTGCTGCGATGGGATGGAGGGACGCGGCTATGCATGGACACAGCCGGCCCTCGCTGCACTGCTGTCCTCACCGCGCCGCTCGGGCTGGTGTGGGACCATTTGTCAAAGTTTTATCTGATTCCAGAGGTATTGGATCTATCAGTCATCGTGTATGAGAGAGGAGATTGACCACTTCCATGGGTATTTTTCTAAATTAGACGCAGCTGATACCAAAGTGACGTGGGCTGCCGTTACAGGTGACGGACGCCTGTAACAGCAGCCTCGTTAACGCCATGTTTAGCACCGTAATTTAATTGGCTCTAGGGCAGGTCGAGTTTCGAGGTGGTGTCCCTGTCCAGTTTCTCTTTTTGTCCTCTGGGTCTGAGATTACCTTCCTCGCTGACAAAGCACCTGCCAGACATTCATCATTGATCCCATCCATCCGTCTATCGGCGCGGGGCTGTGCTCGGCCATCAGCACGTAATGCCTGGCAGCCGGGCGTGCTGCCCGATAATGAAAGATAGGAAAACATCACACACTCTGTCAGCCAGCGTTAGGGCCCCGATGAATCCCACTTAGACCAAACATGCATCTCCCATTCAGCGTCCGCTTTTTGTTCTCACTTCGTTTGACCTGATTTTTAGTCCTTTATCATTTCAGATGACCAAAGTCAAAGATCAGAGCTCTTCCTAATTTTCTAATCTCGTTTCGGGAGAAAACCTTTTTTCAGCTGATGCCGTGCTGGTCCAACTAACAAGCACCCATTTGGGTGCATTCCAGCTAAATTGTCGTGCTTGTGTTCAGTTTTTCTGGCAGACAGCACTGGTTAATTGCCACTTAATTAGCTGTTTTACCCAGAATGCTTAGCCCCACTTGGGACAGGTCTCTCATTAAAGGCGAAGCATCTAAACTCATCACAGAGCTAAAGAACATTCTGTGTGGAAAAACACAATTATCAGCGTTTAGACGCATACGTTTTCCAATAGGTGTTATTTTTTACTGCTTAACAGCTAATTCTCTGAGGATTCAGGCGCGGTGACTTTAAAGTTTCAGAGTTTACTTTCTTCTTCGTGTGGTCAGAACGTGCTTATATATAATACTAATGGACAGATTACTGGCCCAGCTCAGGGCTCTGAAGCCAATAGGGACTTGCGACCTTGTTTCTTTTTTCTAATAAGTACCCCTTTCACATTTTTAAAACACATCTGTTTAAATGAAAACATAATAATATCAGCAGCTGAGTCAGAACTACAGTCCTGATTCCAATGCAAGCATTAACTTGTTGATATGACTCTGGACACTGTAGCTCCTGTGAAAAATAAGATCTCAACTCAGAAGAACTTGACTTCCTGGTAACTCTGTGCACCTTGAAGCAGATAACTCGTAAGCTGGAGAGGAAATGGCGTGTCACAAATAGAACATCTTACTATTCATCACGAGTGTTGGTCAAGTTACTTGAAAAAAGTAATTAGTAAATAATTACTGATTACTTCTCCAAAAAAGTACTTTGCTGATTACTTATTTTCAAAAGTAATGGGTTACTTAATAGCAATTTAAATTGTGGCAAAATTCCTCTCTGCATTTAACCCCTTCACTCAGTGAAGCAGCCACCAATCCAGTGGCCGGAGAGCAATGTGTAAGGACAGTACCTTGCTCAGGGTTACCTCAGGGTAGCCGTTCGGTTGATTTGAACCCCCGACCTTCTGATCATGGGGCCACCACTCTACCTACTGAGCTATCCCTGCCCGACTGATAGAAAATGTTACTTAGTTACTGTTTAAAAACAAGATACACAACCTGAATAGGTAATAAAGCAATAGACCTTTCAGGGCGTTTCTATTTTTTCTGCAAAATCCATCATATAAAATGTAATTAAATGAAAAAGTCCATTTTTAAATCTTGTGAAATCTCTTTTTTCTTGTATTATTAGTCTTAATCTTTTAATTGTATGCACATTGCATCAAGCAAAAATTAAATTATATGTAACAGTCTTTGACTTGAAGAAATGGGTTTAACATTTAAACCTATTTTCTGCATATTCTATCATTTAAAATAAAATTATGTTTTGTGTTTACACTCACTCTTTCAAATAGATACAAGTAAAACACAGCAGAAAATAAATAAAATCAAAGACTCAGCTGCCCTGAGTCCTGTCACTCTTAAATCTATTGTCACCTGTTTAGCAGGAGTGGTGCGGGTGGAGGTTTGCCCACAGCGGTCATGTCAGGGGGAGGATCTCTGTGAATGTCACATTCCCGTTGCAGCCTTCTCGGTGCTTGCTCAGAAGTTTAGGGGGGTTCCCTGTAAAAAGGTTTTTTTCCCAAACAGAGTGTACAGTGGACACTAATGTTTTTGTCACTTTTTACGGAATCAAACTCAAAATAATGTGATTACTTCCACGCTTTAAACACTGCACGCTCATACTCTCTCCCACACTCGATATATCCATTGTTGGTCTGCACACGTCTGTTACCACGAATGTCGCACGCGCTTACGTCATTGTCATGAGACACTCACAAAGTCACGGTTTACTAATGCAGTAATGCAGCTTTGTACTGTTGCACCCAATGTGACCCAGTGTCCTATATTGAGATTCACAGCCAGCTAAACTCCCTCTTGCATCACTTCCTCCAAGGAACAGGAAACGTGTTGTATTTGGACAGGATTTAATGCAAAAAAGTGTGAAACTGAAATGATACAGAATACAGAAATGTCACGTAAACCAGCGGTCCCCAACCTTTTTTGCGCCACGGACCGGTTTATGCCCGACAATATATTCATGGACCGGCCTTTAAGGTGTCGCAGATAAATACAACAAAATAAAACTAGTACCGGTACCGAAAAAAATAAAATTTATTCATAACACACGTGAAAAGACCCAGGAAAACTGAGTTAACGATAAAAACGATAACAAAATAACGCTGAAAACTGATAAAAACCCTGAAAACTATACATTTCACGCCTGAGCCTCAACCTGAGCCCGGTACCAAACGACTCATGGACCAGTACCGGTCCGAGGCCCGGGGGTTGGGGACCGCTGACGTAAACATTAGCTTGGGTTGAACTTAAGTGGACATATAAAACACATCAAATGTTTCCAAATCACTTCAATAATGTCATATACCCTGTCTGAAAGGTAAACGCAATTAAGAAACTTACTCATATTGCCACTCAAAGGGATTTAACGGAGTGGATGCCTTTGGATCGGAAGAAACACACCATGGCTGTGTCCCAATTCAGGGTCTGCACGCTTGAAGTACGCATTGTGAGGCAAGGCAAGGCAAGGCAAGGCAAATTTATTTGTATAGCACAATTCAACAACAAGGTGATTCAAAGTGTTTTACAGAGACATTAGAAACAAAAACAAATAAAAAGCATGATTTAAAATTGATTAAAACAAGCAAACAAACAAACTAACTAAACACACACATTTCACACCTGTTCGCGCGATCTGAACCCTTATCGTAAGGGGAGCTACCAGTCCTTCTGTGGACGAGCTACTTTCTATTTTAAATTCCCTGAATTTAAAATACTCTCTAGACCCAGTTGGGGAGCTACCCAGAGCTCTAATCCCACACCAGTTCGCGCGATCTGAACCCTTATCGTAAGGGGAGCTACCAGTCCTTCTGTGGACGAGCTACTTTCTATTTTAAATTCCCTTTCTATTTTAAGTACTCTCTAGACCCAGTCTAGACCCAGCTGGGGAGCTACCCAGAGCTCTAAACCCACTTAACAAACAAACAAACAAACAAACAAAACAGTATATAAAATCAAAACAGATAAAATCAGAACAGTAGATAAAATCAGTAGTTAATGTAAGTTTTGAAATTTAAGCTTAACTAATTAACAAACAAACAAAACAGTATATAAAATCAAAACAGATAAAATCAGAAATAGATAAGATCAGTAGTTAGTGTAAGTTTTGAAATTTAAGCTTAAAAGTGTGGATTTAGTGCTTTATTCAAATGCAGCTGAGAACAGGTGAGTCTTCAACCTGGATTTAAATAAACTGAGTGTTTCAGCTGATCTGAGGCTTTCTGGGAGTTTGTTCCAGATATAAGGAGCATAAAAGCTGAATGCAGCTTCTCCGTGTCTGGTTCTGACTCTGGGAACTGATAAAAGACCGGATCCAGATGACCTGAGGGATCTGGAAGGTTCATACTGGGTTAGGAGGTCACTGATGTATTTTGGTCCTAAACCATTCAGAGCTTTATAGGCCAGCATCAGAACTTTAAAGTCTATCCTCTGACATCAGACCTTTTATCCTAGAAATATTTTTGAGGTGATAGTAAGCTGATTTTGTTATTGTCTTAATGTGTTTCTCTAAGTTTAGGTCTGCATCCATCACTACACCCAAATTTCTCGCCTGGTTTGTGGTTTTTAGATGTATAGATTGAAGTTCTCTGGTGACCTGTAATCGTTTTTCTTTGGCGCCAAAGACTATTACTTCAGTTTTGTTTTTGTTTAGTTGGAGAAAATTGTGGCACAACCAGTCATTAATTTCCTCAATGCATTTACCAAGAGCCTGTACAGGGCCTCGGTCTCCTGGTGACATTGTGATATATATTTGTGTGTCATCTGCATAGCTGTGGTAGTTTATTTTGTTGTTCTTTATAATCTGTGCCAGTGGGAGCATGTAAATGTTAAACAGAGGGGGTCCCAAGATGGAACCTTGGGGAACTCCACATGTGATACTTGTCTGCTCAGATGTGAAGTTACCTATTGATACAAAGTATTTCCTGTTTTCTAAGTATGTTTTGAACCAGTTTAGTACAGTTCCTGAAAGACCTGTCCAGTTCTCCAGTCGTTTGAGTAATATGTTGTGGTCAACTGTATCAAATGCTGCACTGAGATCCAGTAAAACTAAGACTGACATTTTTCCACTGTCTGTATTCAGACATATGTCATTGAACACTTTGGTCAGAGCGGTTTCAGTGCTGTGGTTCTGTCTAAAACCTGACTGGAAGGCATCATAGCAGTTATTCTGTTTTAAGAAGTAATTGAGCTGTTGAGAAACTGCTTTTTCAATGATTTTACTTAAAAATGGGAGATTTGAGATCGGCCTGTAGTTGTTCATTTGTGTCTTGTCAAGATTGTCCTTTTTCAGTATAGGTTTGATTACAGCAGTTTTTAGTGGTTCTGGAAACACACCTGACATTAAGGAAAAGTTGACGATCTGTAACAGGTCTGACTCTAAAGTCTTTGAGACCTTTTTGAAAAAACTTGTTGGCAGGACATCTAAACAGCAAGAGGAGGAGTTCAGTTGACCTAAGATGTCCCCCAGGTCTTTGCTGTTAATCGGGTGAAACTGTTTGATGGTGTTTAAACAGTTTTTCGGTGGACACAGTACATATCCTGGATCTGCTGTTGATGTACCAACTGCTTCTCTAATCTTTTGGATTTTGTCTGTGTAGAATTTGGCAAAGTCATTGCAGGCCATGGTTGAATGAAGTTCAGCTGCCGCTGGCACAGGAGGGTTTGTTAGCCTGTCAACTGTAGAAAATAAGACCCGAGCATTATGGCTGTTTTTAGTGATGATGTCCGAGAAGTAGGACCTTCTTGCACTCCTCAGCTGTAAATTATAATTGTGAAGTTTCTCTTTATAGATGTCATAATGAACCTCGACCGGTCCTTCGAAGATTTAGTAATGAAGAAGGCCCAGAGCGTGTCTTCCGCAGCCAAAGCTGAGACGCCGTCATCTAAAAGATATCGCCCGGCAGACTCCCCCGGAACAACATCGCCTACCGGCAAAGATATCGTCGACATCCTGTAGTCAATCGATAAGCGATTGTCCAGTTTTGATGCAAGGCTGTCCCTGGTGGAGATCTTACACCGGGAATTTAAATCTCTAAAAGAATCCCTGGAGTTCAGCCAGCGGCAGGTGGAAACACTTGCTGCGGAAAACACCACGCTACGGGACTTGGTCAAATCTCTAACCGAAAATGTGACCCAATTAAACATAGAAAATAAAAAAATAAAAGAGACCGTTATAGATTTACAAGCCCGTAGCATGAGAGATAATCTGGTGTTTTCTGGTATTCCAGAGTCTGCCGGAGAGGACCCGGAAACGACCGTGAGAAGCTTCATTAAAATCCACCTGAAGCTGCCGGAGGACACGGTGAAAAACATAGGGTTCGATAGAGTGCATCGCATAGGGGCTCCGAAGACAGGAAGCGGGAGACCACGTCCTATTGTAGCCAAATTCAGCCACTTCAAGCAGAAGGAGCAGGTGAAGAGTCGTGGCAGAGAGCTGAAAGGAACGGATTTCAGCGTGAACAATCAGTTCCCCAGAGAGATCCTGGAACGACGCAGGGTCCTCTTCCCAGTCCGATGTAGTTTTATCCAGAAAGGCTCCCGGGCTGTCATCGCCGTGGACCGGCTCTACGTGGACGGACAGCTCTACCGCGACCCTGACATCACTCCAGGGCTGTATTGACTGCACACCAGATAAGAATCCGCTGCACCATTCTCTTCACTCACACTCTCTTGTATTAACTTTTGCTTAACTATGTAAGTTTGTGTTTGCTAGTTTAGTATAACGTCACCGTCACTCTACGCCAATGCTTTAATTGGAATGTTTCCGTTCTTATTTCTTTTTCCCTCTCTCTCTCTTTTCACGCACCTTGCTCTTTGGTTTATTTGCTTCTCTTTTCTATCACTATGTCGATCACCTGTTTCCCTATCCATCCACAAGCGACACTGTCTATTTCTACATGCTTACTCTGCACGATCACACACACATGCGTTTAAAGGCAACACATTTACAACAGCCACACAGCGCACACAGATATAGGACACATGCACACATTTGCTCATATTAGTTATTATGCACACACATAGTCAGACCTATGGAGCTTCTTACCGCGCATTTTCTTCTCTTTACTCACCAAAAAAAAAAAAAAAGATGTGTTTCCATTTTCCTCACCCGTCTAAGCGAGACATACAGCGTACATCATTAGCCACAAACACACAACTATGGGCATGTTAAGATTTGTCACATGGAATGTGCATGGAGCTGGCTCTAGGGAAAAAAGGTTAAAAATATTTAACCAACTTAAAAAATTACAGGCAGACGTTGTTTTATTACAAGAAACCCATATGCCTGTCACAGGTTTGAATGAACTTAAAACACCTGAGTTTCCTAATGTGTTCTCAGCCTGTTATAATTCTAGACAAAGAGGAGTAGCAATTCTAATACATAAAAATATTAATTTCACAGTACTCGATACAGTTATAGATCCAGAGGGCAGATTCCTAATCGCCAAACTATCTATACTTAACCAAAAGCTAGGTATTGTAAGTATATATGGTCCAAATGTTGATGACCCCTCATTCTTCCACGGTTTTTTTAGTACACTCTCCGAACACCTAGATTGCACAATTGTTCTTGGGGGAGACCTCAACCTGGGACTAAATGAAGAAATGGATAGGCTCAATACAGCAGGAACTCAGCGTAACTGGCAGTCCACAAATATAATCAAACAGTATATGAGCGACTTTGGTCTTTGCGATGCATGGCGCTCCCTTTACCCCAACAGTAAGGAATATACTTTCTTCTCACATGTCCATCACTCCTACTCTCGTCTGGATTATTTTCTGGTCAGCAGCTCACTGCTGAGTAACATTACACACAGTGAGATTCATCCTATAGCTGTCAGCGATCATGCTCCTGTATCTTTAACACTAATACAGATGAATAATACTACACCAAGAAAAAGCTGGAGATTTAATACATCACTGCTCAAAGACGAAGACTTTATCAAATACTTTAAAAAAGAGTGGACTCTATATTTAGACTTTAATGACATTCCTGGAACATCAGCATCTGTCCTCTGGGAAGCAGGGAAAGCCGTGATGAGAGGTAAAATAATTTTTTTTCTCATCACATAAGAAGAAAGAAGAAAACAAAAAAATTCAGGAAATAGAGAAAAACATCAAATCCTTAGAAAAAGCCTATGTGTCACACCAAGATCAAGAAATATTAAACAAAATACGCAAGACAAAACTAGAATTAAATGAAATTATTAATAAAAATACTAAATTCTTAGTACAAAGTCTTCGCCTGCAAAATTATGAACACGGTAACAAATCCGGACAATTTCTTGCTAACCAGTTAAAAATCAATAAAGAAAAAACAACTATATGTGCTGTTCAAGATTTATCTGGGAATACAGTATATGATTCTTATTTTTTTTTTTTTTTTTTTTGTGTCCCGTTTGGATCTTTAGCCATCAGAATTGTTGTCTTAAGGCCAAGAAAGATGCCAAGCGGATTTATTTTACCAAGTGGATCATCATGGCCTTGCGATATTGGTCCATTTGATTGACCTTTATTATAATTATGAATTTATTTTATTTTCAGTTGCTACAAATGGGACAGACATGATTGGGGGATAGGACAGGGAGAAAGAATGAAAGAAAGAGAGGGAGAGAAAGAAAACCAAAGGGGAGAAGAGACGGTGAGAAGGGGGGGAAAAGAGAAAAAACCCCAAAACAAAACAAAAACAAACAAAAAAAACACCTGGATCACCTGTATGGAGAAAAAAACAGAAGAGAAAGCAAACAACAAAGAGAATCAGAATCAGAATCAGAATGGGGTTTATTGCCAAATGTTGATCAGGTTTACAACATTAGGAAATTGCTGCGGTGCTTCAGTGCAAACATAGTGTCATAAATAGCACTTAAATAGACATGGAAAAAAATAAAAGTAGGGATAAGAATTAAAAGTGCTACGTGGAAAGATATGTGCATGAGATATACATGAGATATATACATGAGAATACGAATTAAGAGTGCTACGTTGAAAGGTATATACATGAGTGCAGGTGGTGATCAGTGCCAAACATGGAATGATGCAGTGAACACAGCGTAGGGTCATGTGTTAGTGGTGGGAACAGTCATATGGTTATTGTTCATGTGTCCAACAGCAGAGGGGAAGAAACTGTTCTTATGGCGAGAGGTTCTGGTGCGAATGGACCGGAGCCTCCTGCCTGAGGGGAGCAGGTCAAACAGACTGTGTCCAGGGTGAGAAGGGTCAGCTGAGATCCGAGCTGCATGCCCCAGTGTCCTGGAGGTGTACAGGTCCTGCAGAGATGGGAGTCTGCAGCCAATCACCTTCTCAGCAGAGCGCACAACACGCTGCAGTCTCTGTTTGTCCCTGATAGTGGCTCCAGCGTACCACACGGTGATGGAGGAGGTGAGGATGGACTCGATGATTGCAGTGTAGAACTGCATCATCGTCCATGTTGGCAGGTTGAATTTCTTCAGCTGCCTCAGGAAGTACATCCTCTGCTGGGCTTTCTTGATGACGGAGGTGATGGTGGGCTCCCACTTCAGGTCCTGGGTGATGGTGGTACCCAGGAAGCGGAACGAGTCCACAGAGGTGATGGGGGTGTCAGTCAGGATGATGGGGGGGAGTGGAGCTGTGTGCTTCCTGAAGTCCACAATAATCTCCACTGTCTTCTGGGCATTCAGCACCAGGTTGTTGTGGCTGCACCAGGACACCAGACGTTCAACCTCTCTCCTGTAGGCAGACTCGTCCCCGTCCGAGATGAGTCCAATAACGGTGGTGTCATCTGCAAACTTGATTAGCTTGACAGACTGGTGGGTGGAGGTGCAGCAGTTGGTGTACAGGGAGAAGAGCAGAGGAGAAAGAACACAGCCCTGAGCAACATAATAAAAAAAAAACAGCACCATCACAATACACTAGTTAGCAGTAGATATCAGTAGATACTAAATAATAAACGATATTGTGCAGCACGCAAGATAGACAGCGCACAATGTGCTTTGAGGCAGCAGCCAAGAAAGGTGTAGTCCGCGTCTGTGAACACCCGTGTGCACACCTGTGTGCATACCTGTGTGGATCAGCATGCTTGTATTCCAAAGGTTTCTCCATGTAACGATCTGCTAGGGAGTGTGGGGAGCCATAGCCCCGTCCACCAGGGTATGAAGCAGGTATGGAGGAGATCCAGGCCCCAGATATCCAGAGGCCCCAGAGTACAAGGACCCGAGGAGGACCACCAAAGGGGGGGGGAACCGTGCCACCCTCCTGGGAAGAGCTGAGTAGAGCCCCAAAGGAGAGGTCACCCCGCAGCTACGGAGAAGAGGCCAGAGGGGGTTGCAGTGGCGTGCCCGCGGGCTCTGCCGGCAGCCAGCTGTGCCAGAGAGGACCGAGCTTCAGGCCCAGAGGCCAGAGGGCATCCCACCCCCTGGAAGGAGCCCAGCCGGGCCACAGGCGCCCGGCCCCGCCAATCAGGATTGAGCCAGTACATACATGAGCGCCCAACTCCAGACGACAAGGACTACCAACACACCAACGTCTGAGGGCATCAGCCACCGGCAGGGAGTGTGGTGAGGGGAGATAGGCCTCCGTACTTTAGAGGGCCTGAGATGTACCCAGAGAGGTTGAGTCTAAGACCCAACCTGACATATAGACACAGACGAACAGGCACAAGCGGACACAGATGTGCATTCCCACCCCCTATGCACAACCAAATACTTGGCACTCACCCAACGTGTAGACAGACACAAATAGACACTGCACAGACAGTCGCACTCCCCAAACATACTCTATATCCCAGGTCCAGGTACCCCCGCCCTCAGAGGGGCAAGCCGCACCTAGACCCAGGAGATGTAACCCTTCTCTCTGGGGTGGAGGCAAGCGGACCACCTCCTTATCTGCAGTAGCAGGGAGGCCCCGCATCCCAGACCCCAGTCGGACGGCCAGCACCTCCTCCCAGCCTCCCAGCCCTGACGGCTAACAGAACCGGGGTGAGTGAAGACCTCAAACCTCCCTACGCCCGCTCATATGTAGTGTTGCTGTGTGCTGTTCTAAAGTGCATTTAAAACTCAG
This sequence comes from Copadichromis virginalis, assembly GCF_057382275.1. NCBI lineage: Eukaryota > Metazoa > Chordata > Actinopteri > Cichliformes > Cichlidae > Copadichromis > Copadichromis virginalis. The sequence goes on from NC_140618.1 coordinate 498,538, forward strand.
GAGAGCATGGTACTAGCTTCCTCTCAGAGAGCAGCACGGCTCTTCCCGAAAACCCTTAGTGTCTAAATGCATTTAAAATTGAGGGTAGGGCACCACCAACTCCCTCGCTGACCCCAGTAGGCACCCCCACACTCTGGAACCCACCAGGGCAAGGGGGCCCGCAGCAGCAGCACCGCCCAGCCCCACAGAGTCCGGGGCAGCCCACCCGACTCCACCCCAGAGAAAACTGCACCCACCCCATCATCCAATCATCTCCCAAACTACACAAGACAATAGACACCCAGGTTGAGTTCATTCTCCACCTCTCCTATATCTCTCCCCCACCTGCAAAGTGAGCTCCTGTAGTGAGGAGACCACCTGCAAATATATAACAACCTCCCCACCAGTTAGAGAGCCCCCTAGTAGGGCCGATGCACCAGAGGTCCCCTGCACTGGGGCTGAGCCCCCCTGCACCCACCCGCCCACTGCTCCGGCGACACAACAGCCAGGACCCAAGCCCCCAAGGCCCGGCCAGCACCCCAGACCGGGGGGCGGAGCACCCCCAGACCCCCAAGCCTCCACGCCCGTCCCGGACCCTCCCAGGGGCAGCCAGGCTACCAGGCCAGTAACCAACGTCTGCCAGCACAGACCCTCCCCCATCTCCGCTGTACGCAGCCACAAGGAAAACACCATCCAAGAGCCTCAGAGCTCCTAACCAGGTCATGGCCACATCCCCCAGGTTAGTCCCTCTAGGGAAACGTCCCTAGGGACTCCCCAGACGCCCTAAGGCTGTCCCTACCCCCATATCAACCACAATAGCGAAGGCAGGACCAAACCATGACCCCCCACCCCCACTAGGTGATGAAGCCGATCAAAGGAGCCCAAAGGGATTGATCAAATGTGATGGCAGATGTTGTATCAAGACTAATGTGATCTATTAGATGGTTTCTATATTGGTTAGAATTAAGATTATTTTTATTTTTCCAGTTAATGAGGACCATTTTCTTGGCAATGCATAGGGCCGTAAAAACAACGTGGGCTGTGTTTATTTCTGCAGCGACCTTATCCAAGTTGCCCAGCAAGCATACTAAAGGGGAGGCTGGAATGTTAAATTTCAGACACTTTGATAAGTCTTCACATATCTCACGCCAGAATTTCTGAACTGGTGGACAGAACCAAAGAGCGTGGATGTAATTGTCCGGTGTATTTGCTGTGCAGTGTGAGCAGTTGTTGGAAGGCGTATAGCCCATCTTGAACATCCTATGACCACTATAGTGCACTCTGTGTAGTATTTTGTATTGAATTAATTGAAGACTGGGATTTCTAATTAAATGAAAGGTTTTTAAGCAAATCTGAGACCAGAAGTTTTGGTCTAAGTTAACTGATAAATCCGCTTTCCATTTTGCAATAGGAAGTGATATTGATTCATCTATTTTAGAAAGTGTTCTGTATATTTTAGACAATAATTTGGGGGGTTTTAGACTAAAAAATTGTACCACACTTGGTGGTGTTTGTAATTCAGCTTCACTGGGATTAAATTTCTTTTTTACTATGGATTTAATTTGTTGATATTCCAAAAATCGTTTCTTGTTGATCCCATATTGTGTAACTAGTCTGTCAAACAAAATAAAGTCTGTTCCTTCTAGTATATGTTCCAAGTATTTAATTCCTTTGCAACTCCAATCTGGAAAGTTTATCATATTATTGTTTTGTAATATGTCCGGATTGTTCCAGATAGGTGTACGTTTGCATGGGATTAATGAAGACTCTGTCATTTTTAGAAACTCCCACCATGCTGTCAGAGAAGAGCTAATATTGATGCTTTTAAAGCATTAATGTCGTGTGATGTTTGAGCTGATAAATGGTAGGTCTGAGATCTCTAGATTATTGCATAGTGCCTGTTCTACACCCATCCAAGGTTCATCTAAGAGGGTGTGTTTAAACCATCTAGAGATGAACTGAAGCCTGTTGGCCAAAAAATAGTGACTAAAGTTAGGCAGATCTAGTCCTCCTTTATCCTTGGTCCTTTGTAGTGTTTTTAAGCTGATACGTGGGGGTTTATCTTTCCAAAGGAATTTAAAAATATATGAGTCTAGAGATCTGAACCAATCTTGTGATGGCTTATTTGGGATCATTGAAAATAAATAGTTTATTTTTGGCAAGACCATCATTTTTATAGCGGCGACCCTTCCCATGAGTGATATGGGTAAAGATTTCCATCTAGCCAGGTCGCCTTCTACTGTCTTTAAAAGTGGGATGTGGTTTAATTTAGTTAATTCTGAAAGTTTAGGAGAGACATTAATACCTAAATATTTTATATTTCCACATTGCAGTGGGGAAGGAGAAGAATTATGGAAGGACCAATTAATCGGAAGAACTGTTGATTTCGACCAGTCAATTGAATAATCTGAGACACTTGAGAAGGAATTTATCAATGCAATTACCCCAGAGATATTGGTTTGTGAGTTTTGGAGAAAAAGTAACACATCATCTGCATAAAGGCTGATTTTATGTTCTATATTCTTACATTTTATGCCCTTAATTGTTGTAGCCTGTCTAATTGCTGCTGCTAGTGGCTCAATAAAAATTGCAAACAGTGAAGGGGACAGTGGGCATCCCTGTCTGGTGCCCCTCAGAAGAGAGAAGCTGGAGGATGTCTGGTCATTTGTTCTGACACAAGCTGTTGGGGAGTTATATAATATTTTTAACCAGTTTATGAAAGAGGGTCCAAAACCAAATTTGTGTAAAGTTGCAAATAGAAATTTCCAGTTAACTCTGTCAAATGCTTTTTCTGCATCTAAAGAAAATATTATGGTTTCAATGTTTTTACTGCATGAGTAGTCTATTAAATTAAGTAATCTACGTGTATTTGTTGATGAGTGCCTACCTTTTATGAAACCAGTTTGGTCAGGATGAATTAAAAGGGGGGGGGGGGGGGTTATTTTCTCTAATCTCTTTGAGAGGGCTTTGCAGATTATTTTAAGGTCTACATTAATATGGGATATTGGACGATAGATTGAAGGAAATACAGGGTCTTTGCCTGGTTTTTGTAAGAGACTGATATTTGCAGAGTTCATATTTGGTGGTAGTCTACCATTTCCTTTGATTTCCTGCAACATCCTGTGAAGAACTGGTGCCAGAATTGTCCAGAATTCTTTGTAAAAATCTGTTGGAAAACCGTCTGGACCAGGAGCCTTATTATTGGGCATACTTATCAGAGCTTCCTGGAGTTCACCTGGCGTCAGTGGCGAATCTAGTGCCATTGCTTGGGGTGTCTAATAATTTTGGAAGAGTTATGTTGTCGAGAAATTGATCAATTTCGTTTTTAGATGGGTTTATTTGTGGTGTATATAAAGTTTCATAGAAATCCCTAAAAATTTTGTTTATTTTTTTAGGATCATATATTGTCACTTCAGAAAATAATATAGCCCATATGGTTTTCACTGCCCTATGCATAGCCAAGAAAACTGTCCTCATGAACTGGAAAAATAAAAACAATCTTAATTCTAACCAATATAGAAATTATCTATTAGATTACATTAGTCTTGATACAGCCTCTGCCACCACATCAGATCAATTGCTCTGGGCTCCTTTGATCAGCTCCATCACCTAGTGGGGGTGGGGGGTCATAGTTTGGTCCCGCCTTCACTGTTGTGATTGGTGTGGGGGTAGGGAGGCATCTTCCTTGGGGGGCTCAACCCGGGGTAGCGGTCATGTCCGGGTGGGGGCTCTTTTGGCTCTCGGGTGACTGTTTCCTCGTGGCTGCGTGCAGCGGGGCTAGGGGAGGGTCTGTGCTGACGGACGTGGGTTATTGACCTGGTAGCCTGTCTGCCCCTGGGTGGGTCCGGGATGGGCGTGAGGTTCTGGGCGCGCTCCGTCTCTGGGCTGGGGCCCTGGCCGGGCCGCGGGGCCTTTGGTCCTGGTTTGTGTGTTGCTGGGGTTGTGGGCGGGTGGGTGCCCATCCCTGGTGCAGGTGCGTCGAGCTGCCTGGGGGCTCTTCAACTGGTGGGGGAGATTGTCACACCTTGCAGGAGCTTTCCTCTCCTCAGGAACTCTCTGCAGGAGGGGGAGATACAGGAGAGGTGGAGGAAGATCTCAGCCTGGGCGTCTATTGTCTCATGTAGTCTGGAAGATGAATGGATGATGGGGTGGGTGCAGTTATCTCAGTGGTGGGGTTGGGTGGACTGTCCCGGGCTCTGTGGGGCTGGGCGGTGCTGCTGCTGCGGGCCCCCTTGCCCTGGTGGGTTCCAGAGTGTGGGGGTGCCTACTGGGGTCAGCGAGGGAGTTGGTGGTGCCCTACCCTCAATTTTAAATGCATTTAGACACTAAGGGTTTTCGGGAAGAGCCGTGCTGCTCTCTGAGAGGAAGCTAGTACCATGCTCTCCTGAATTTTAAATTTACTTTAGAACAGCACACAGCAACACTACATATGAGTGGGCGTAGGGAGGTTTGAGGTCTTCACTCACCCCGGTTCTGTTAGCCATCAGGGCTGGGAGGCTGGGAGGAGATGCTGGCCGTCCGACTGGAGTCTGGGATGCGGGGCCTCCCTGCTACTGCAGATAAGGAGGTGGTCCGCTTGCCTCCACCCCAGAGAGAAGGGTTACATCTCCTGGGTCTAGGTGCGGCTTGCCCCTCTGAGGGCGGGGGTACCTGGACCTGGGATATAGAGTATGTTTGGGGAGTGCGACTGTCTGTGCAGTGTCTATTTGTGTCTGTCTACACGTTGGGTGAGTGCCGAGTATTTGGTTGTGCATAGGGGGTGGGAATGCACATCTGTGTCCGCTTGTGCCTGTTCGTCTGTGTCTATATGTCAGGTTGGGTCTTAGACTCAACCTCTCTGGGTACATCTCAGGCCCTCTAAAGTACGGAGGCCTATCTCCCCTCACCACACTCCCTGCCGGTGGCTGATGCCCTCAGACGTTGGTGTGTTGGTGGTCCTTGTCGTCTGGGGCTGGGCGCTCATGTATGTACTGGCTCAATCCTGGTGGCCGATTGGCGGGGCCGGGCGCCTGTGGCCCGGCTGGGCTCCTTCCGGGGGGTGGGATGCCCTCTGGCCTCTGGGCCTGAAGCTCGGTCCTCTCTGGCACAGCTGGCTGCCGGCAGAGCCCGCGGGCACGCCACTGCAACCCCCTCTGGCCTCTTCTCCGTAGCTGCGGGGTGACCTCTCCTTTGGGGCTCTACTCAGCTCTTCCCAGGAGGGTGGCACGGTTCCCCCCCCTTTGGTGGTCCTCCTCGGGTCCTTGTACTCTGGGGCCTCTGGATATCTGGGGCCTGGATCTCCTCCATACCTGCTTCATACCCTGGTGGACGGGGCTATGGCTCCCCACACTCCCTAGCAGATCGTTACATGGAGAAACCTTTGGAATACAAGCATGCTGATCCACACAGGTATGCACACAGGTGTGCACACGGGTGTTCACAGACGCGGACTACACCTTTCTTGGCTGCTGCCTCAAAGCACATTGTGCGCTGTCTATCTTGCGTGCTGCACAATATCGTTTATTATTTAGTATCTACTGATATCTACTGCTAACTAGTTTATTGTGATAGTGCTGTTTTTTTTTTTATTATGTTGCTCTTTGTTGTTTGCTTTCTCTTCTGTTTTTTTTCTCCATACAGGTGATCCAGGTGTTTTTTTTTGTTTTGTTTTGGTTTTTTTGTTTTTTTTTCTCTCTTCCCCCCCTTCTCACCGTCTCTTCTCCCCTTTGGTTTTCTTTCTCTCCCTCTCTTTCTTTCATTCTTTCTCCCTGTCCTATCCCCCAATCATGTCTGTCCCATTTGTAGCAACTGAAAATAAAATAAATTCATAATTATAATAAAGGTCAATTAAATGGACCAATATCGCAAGGCCATGATGATCCACTTGGTAAAATAAATCCGCTTGGCATCTTTCTTGGCCTCAAGACAACAATTCTGATGGCTAAAGATCCAAACGGGACACAAAAAAAAAATATCATGGTTGCTAGGCAACCTGAACAGCACGACGAAGGCTAGACCGTCCCATTTCACACGCCTCTCACTTCCGCACTTCTCGTACTTATAGTACGCACCGTACGTAGTACGCGTAGTGCGCATACTTCAAGCGTGCAGACCCTGAATTGGGACACAGCCAGTGTCTTGCTTCACTCATGAGCAAACACTTCCTATCACATTTCTTCTAGTAACCAATTAGCTCAACATAGCAAACTGTGCAAACCTGCGCCCCCTATAGGCCTGGAGAAATAACATACAAACAGTTCCAGTACAAGCTTGCTTACAGGAAAGTAACAGTAATCTAATTACTTTTTGGCAATAATAATGCCTTACTTTACTCGTTACTTGAAAAAAGTAATCAGATTACAGTAGCACGTTACTGCCCAAACCATTCCTTTAATGTTAACTAGTAATGACTTCATAAGCCTCTTTACAAATGAACCATTCAGAAGGCCCTGAAAATCTTAGAAATATGGTATCTAACCAGATTCTTACTCTGGATGGCATTACCTTGGCCTCCAGTAACACTGTGAGGAACCTTGGAGTTATTCTTGACCAGGACATGTCCTTCAATGCACATAGTAAACAAATATGTAAGACTGCTTTCTTCCATTTTTACAACATCTCTGAAGTTAGAAATAACCTGTCTCAGAGTGAAAAACTAGTTCATGCATTTATTCCTAAATCACTGAGAACAGAATTCATGTGACAGATGGAAGACAGTCAGAGTAGGTCAATTGGATTTGAGTCTGGGCATCTCAAGGACATTCACAGAGTGTTTCCAAAATTGCTCCTTTGTTGTTTTTGCTGAGTGCTTAGGATCATTGTCTTCTGGAAAACAAACCTTTGCCTCAGTCTGATTTCCAGAGTGCTCTGGAGATGCACTCATTCAAGGAGAGCTGGACAGGGCCGTAGAAGAAGAAGTCATCAGCAGGACTGGTATCTGCTCCTCTGATTTACATTGCTGTGCTTGAGAGCCACCATCTACCGGAACCAAATTCCCTGTATGTGTCTGCACATATACTTGGCCAATAAACACGATTCTGATTCTGATTCTCTGTGTAAGGAGGAAGAGGATGAGCACTGTCAGAGCTACAAAATGACCTCTAGCAGGCCGCTGGTCTGAGTGTCTCTGAACAATCAGGAACAGACTTTACGAGGGCAGCCTGATGTCTTCTCTCTGCTCACTGTAGAGCCCAACTGGTTTTTGTTTCTTTGTTTCGTTATTATTTACTGAAGGAGGATTTCGAAAAAATCATAAACTGGACCGCCTAATGTTTCCATTGTTTCCACTCACATACCTGTGGAACCAGGTAAAGTCTGTGCGTGGGAAACACGAGGAGGTATATAAAAATATAAAAATGATGTGTCTGTGCTGGCTGCTTTTATTAAGGGTAAGAAGTTCTGTCGCGGTTTGAGCAGGTGGCTCTGCTGCTCGTCACTGACAAAGAAGCTGCAGAAATAAAGCGCAGCAGATTCAGAGTCAGCGTCATGGTGGTTTTGTGTTCATGGTTATCGGTGTTGTTTGCAGCCCCAAAGGGCCCCCTCCGGTAGAAGTTCAGGCCCAGTGAGCAACCCTCTCTCTGCTTCGATGCCCCCCCCCCCCCCCCCCGGCTACATCAATATGCCCCCGAGTTTCTACAACAAACCCAAACAGTTGGCTCGGCTGTCAATATGACCTGCGTGCACAGACGTTAAAGACAGAGCTCTGCTTGCAGGAAGATGAGCTGTTTTCTCTGTAAACTTTCCTCCTGTGTTATCAGTCACACTTCAAACTGGCAAGTCAGACACCCTGGATAGGGAAACTTACAGTCAAAGCTTTTAATTCTGTTCGCTCCGATGCCCCTCTCCCTCCCTCTGTGTCGGCTGTGAATCGGTTTCCTCTGACTAAGAGGCAGAAATGTGCAGCTTCCACCGTGCAGATATTGGCAGAGTGTCATCAGAATGAATGAACCGCTCTTGCATCGCAACTGCCAACTTGTCAGCGGCGAGCTGGGATGCATGACTGACACCCCTTGATTGGTCGATTTAATATAGAGAGACGGAGGAGAGTAGATGGTTGTCTGCTTTCCCCGAGCTCTCGGCGAGCAGGAGATGGAGGGAGAGGTGTAAGTCTATTTGTCGAAGACGTGAAGCGCTAACTCTCTAGGTATGGGCTGTATGCCTTGTTAGAGAGAGGCAGATTTTTTTCAAACGGGGGAGTTAGCATACAGTTTGTTATTGCTTCACCTCGGGCGTTCCTGACAAATCGACTTAGACAGCCATCAGACGGCAGAACAAGACGTTTCATAAACTGGTGTCAAACCGAAATATGCAGAGGTTAAAAAGAACAAAGCTCAGAGATGCTAGCAGATGGATTCCGAGTGTTCGACCTGTCAGCGTAACCTGCTGCCCACACTGATCGCAGAGAAACTCGTCTGCGGCAGCATTATCAGCAAGAGAAGACTGATTCCAGATGCAGGCTGATCATTGTGGTCCCAGAATCCTCTTTGGCTGCACAGAAACAAACTTAAGCTTTATTTGAGAAAGGATTAAAAATGCCAAATTTATCCCCCTGCTAACAAACCTCTGTTTGTCACTTTGCAGGACTCTAATTGTGTGCATAAAAACGCACTACACATACTCACAATCTCTGATAAAAGCTGGACGCTGGAACCAGAGCAAGACACATCCACTGAAATGTAGCAGCAGCAGAGATGAAAACAACCAGACTCAGGTCCTTTTACTACAGGTGTGCTCTCCTTGTATATTACCCACAATGCAAACTGTCTCATGCAAGCTCACATGAGCTGATTTGTTTCTGTGCAGCCATTCTGCTCATAGTATGCAAGCTATCCTGTCATTCAGTTCAATTCAATTACGTTTAATTTATACAGCGTCAAATCACAACAACAGTCGCCTCAAGGTGCTTTATACTGTAGACCCTACAATAATACAACAGAGAAAAACCCAACAATCACATGACCCCCTATGAGCAAGCACTTTGGTGACAGTGGGAAGGAAAAACTCCCTTTTAACAGGAAGAAACGTCCGGCAGAACCAGGCTCAGGGAGGGGCGGGGCATCTGCTGAGAGAAGGAAGACAGGATAAAGACATGCTGTGGAAGAGAGACAGAGATTAATAACAGGTATGATTCAATGCAGTTAACACATAGTGGGTGAAGAAGAAACACTCAATGCATCATGGGAATCCCCCAGCAGCCTACACCTAAAGGAGGATTCGGGGTCACCTGATCCAGCCCTAACTATACTTTAACGTCTTCCAGTGTTTCTTCAGTGTTGACCGGTCCCATACAGAGTGAAGAAGCCTTTTTCTCCTGAAAGTCTCCAACATGAGTCTGGAATGTCTCGGATTCCAGACTCCCTGGACTCTGGCTGTTTGTGAGATTTTAGTGAGTGAGAAAGGTGACTGGAAAGGAAAAACTCAATGCATCATGGGAATCCCCCAGCAGCCTACGTCTATTGCAGCATAACTAAGGGAGGATTCAGGGTCACCTGGTCCAGCCCTAACTATATGCTTTAGCAAAAAGGAAAGTTTGAAGCCTAATCTTGAAAGTAGAGATAGTGTCTGTCTCCTGAATCCAAACTGGAAGCTGTTTCCACAGAAGAGGGGCCTGAAAACTGAAGGCTCTGCCTCCCATTCTACTTTTAAATACTCTAGGAACAACAAGCAAGCCTGCAGGGTGAAAGCATTATCATGAGTTCACATGCTGCTCCTCTCCCACATCCAAAATGAAAGCACATTAAAAACATGGAGTTTACTTCCTTTGCCTCACACTTTGCTAAAACTCAGCTGTATTCATGCTCACCTCGCACCATCATCGCTGACTGGAAGTCATCATTAAATAATAATCAGCTGCCTGCTGCTGCTGTCCTCAGTTTAGAGGATCGTCACGTGGATTATTGGATTTGTCGAGCATGGTGTCGTCACTCTGTAGCCTAGTTTTATTCTGCTTTTCTGTGTTTGAGGAAGTGCTGAGCGGCTGCATGCTGACAGGCCACAGCACCACGCACTCTGTTTCAGCATGTAATTTCATGTTAGAGGGAATCTAACATTATTGTTTCCCCTCCCGCGCTCCAATTTAGAGACAGATCAATATTCAGCTTTGTTTATCAAACTGACAGCTCGGGGATATTGCATTTTGCATTTTTATGTTTTCCTTTATAAGCGGGTATTAAAACATAATATATGTGGTTTTATGGGCTGAAGGAGCGAATGCTGCTGCTGTTGCTGTTCGTGCACTCCTCGCAGCAGAGATCCATCACACACATCAGTGTTTGCCTAATGAAGACTCTCTGAGCATCGCCGATAACGGCCAGAGTCCACGCAGGGATCGCACGCCGCACATGGTTCACAACCTTCTTTGACTCAAGTCTCAAATTGTGCATTATTTGCAAAGAGTCCGCAAAGAAATGACAAAGGCGGCCGCGTGCATACAAATCAGAGCCCATTACCCCGTCAGCGTGTCAGTTAGCGTGGTGTCTGTGGCCGAGGGAGTCGTAGCCAAGGTTGTGATGAATGCCGCGGCTGATTCCCCCTGTGAGTGATGGAGCACTAACCCTGTTTAGCTTCTTTAATATACTCGTATTAGCATGAATAAAGAACGACTGTGTCCGGATGCTACAAATATTCGATTGCGCCTCCATAATAGGCTGCCGTCTCCCGCCACACAATGCCACTGCAACGCTCCTGGTGTCGTTGCCCGGGCAGACTGACATCGATCTTTATCACCTGCTGGCTAAATCAATTATGAAACCTCAGAGAGAGTGGCAGTGAGGCTCGGGGTGGATGCCACTCCAGCTGTGCCACGCTGTTTCTCCCTCTGCAAAGCTCAGGGCCGCTCTCTGTACACGGATTCGTGCTTTAGTCTTTCCCTTGATGAAGGGCATGTTGGATGGTTCCATGAAACGAAAGCTACTCTGAGCAGGTCAGTATGCTGTGACTATAGTCTGAGAGGACCATCTGATGAGGATGAAGCTGTAGTCGACACTGACTCTTCACTTTTAAAGACTCAGAAGAGAATAATTCATGTCTGTAATTTATTAGCATCACATTAGGAAATCATGTAATGTGCAGTGTGGTCAACATTTATGAATTAAACAAGATATGAGGCCACAAAGATTGTAACATGATTTACTGTGTGAGCTGTTAAAACTCCAGCAGCACCAGTCCAAGTCGTGTGCCCACATCAACAAACAGCACAAAGTGTCAGCACTGAAACAGGTGAGGGTAGTTATTCTGCAGCATTATCCAAGTGTTCATTTCACTGGGACATAAAAGCTCTCAACTCTGTCCCAAAACCGCTTTTTTCCTCCTGAATGTTAAAGTTTGTTCACTCAGGTCTTCGTTACTATGTTGTTAATTAAGCTCCGATTATCTGCACGTTCACTCAGATGCAAACATTTCAACTTTGACCCGCTGACGGCACACAGTGTTCTCTCCTTACACACATGCAATATTGTGTCCTTTGACCTCTGACCCCACTCTGACCTGGCCAGCACAGACACACAAAAACAGAATGCAGTGTTCATCACAAAGCACTCAAACACACACACACACACACACACACACACACACACAGAAAGTGTGACAGCTGCAGACCAAAAAGCCAATTAAAGGTGTGAATGTATGCAGCAAATAATTAGACATAATAATGAACGCAAAAGCTCACGACAGTGTTTGGATGGAGGTGTGTGTGTGTGTGTGTGTGTGTGTGTGTGTGTGTGTGTGTGTGTGTGCGTTCGTGTGTGTGTGTGTGTCACAGAGCAGTGGGTAGTTAGTAATCTGAACATGTCACACTGAAGTTTGACTCTTGCAGCTCAGAGTTTTATGGCTCTGAAATGAACCAGCTGTGTTTTGCGCTCAGTCACATGACATGCTGTGAGAGGTGTGAGTGTTGGCCTCTGCGTGCTGACACAGTTATTTATGATGCTATAAAACTGGACAAACAGCAAACAAAAAATGTGAGAAAACAAAAGTGCTGCAGCACCGTTAATCATCTGTCCACGTCCAGATTGTTGAGGTTTTCAGAGCTGTGAACATGTCTTCGTCCTTCTGTCTCTCCTGGATTCTCCTCTTTTTTTTATTGCAGTCGAATGAGATTCTGAACACAAGCACACTGATCGACGCTGGTCACAAATAAAAGCAAACGTGTCGCTGCACGAGTCTGATCAGCTGCAATTTTCCCATCAGCATTTGAGGAAAGGGAAAACATGTCTGAAGAACTGATGCAACGCCAACTTTAAAACTCCATGCAATAATCCAGTGGATGGGCCACTCCTTGATCCCAGTCACACACTGGAAAAACGCTGACTTTAATTTAATCATGTACATTTTCCATCACATTTTGTTACAGCTGTACAAATTAAATTGTTGCATTTACTGGAACCTGGTCAAATGACATTTAATTGGCACATTCCTTAATGATTCATTATTTTAGTAAAACTTTGATCTTATATATTTCAGTTGCATTTTATTCAGAATTACTGTTTTGTGTTTATTGAAGGTAAAGAGTGTTTTTGTCTTCAGACAGTCCAGTCTTCACAAATCAGATCGATCTGATGACTTTGAAAAGGTGACAGTCGGACCCCCAGACTGTGTTAGCAAGCAAGCAGTTTATTTATATGGCACCTTCAGACTCCCAGCTGAAGACAGCTGCACACTTAACATGATAAAAAAAATTAAAAACATTAAATAAGTTAATTAATAAATAAATAAAATAATATTTAAAATGAAATAAAAACAATAAAATCAGCACATTAGATTAAATCAAAGCAGCCTCTTGGACCTGGGTACCTCGCTCGTCACCTGAGATACTATGACACAAATGCTGCTGTAATGCATTTGTGTAACCTTGCAGGACATGGAGAGGCTCCTCCTGTTCATCCACCAAATTCCTTTGTCGTACATCACTGTGAATTTTGTCCAAATTCTGCTTCTCCTCTTGTCGTACACACTGACCACAACCTGTTAACATTTCTGGGGTCACTTCAAAAAGGTTATTGAGGTGTTGTTCTTCTAGCCCTATCATGAAATCCTATGATGGTAAAAATAAAATATAAAATAATAAGCTTAACATACTGTTTAGATCCATCTAACTTCCAGCATTTATCCATGTCCATGGTTGCAGCAGTCAAAACAGAGACCCCCAGAGCTCCCTTTACAGCTCTTCTGGGACGAGTTCCCGAGCCAGAGACAGGTTTCCCCCAAATGGACATGAAACAATCATGAGGTGTGCTAATGCTGAACCACCTCCTTTTGGATGTGGAGGGGTAGCAGGTGTATTGTGAGCTCCTCCTGAACGACCGAACTTCTCACACTATGTCCAATGCTAATCCTAAACACCTCCTGCAGAGGACTGTGAAATCCTTCTTTCAGACACTACCCACAGCTTGAGGGTGAGGGCAGATCTAACTGCACAGCTTCACCTCCAAGCTAAGTTCTTGCTTCACTACCAGCGCAGACTTTTGCAACAGACACTTTGACTCGTCCATCAGCTGCAGAAACCCACCGTGAGATGGTTCACAGAAACACGTTTTCATTAAACCTTCAGCAGCGCACAGTGAAGCTCAAAGAGTGATCGCTACTCGCTGATGTGAAGACGTCTGGATCTTTGCCTCAGAAAGCAGGAAAACGGACAAGAAAAGGAGAGAAGACGCTCAGCCAATCACCAGCGTGTGCAGATTCTCTCTCTTCTCGCAGTGCAGAATTGAGACTGACGTTTTATATTTTCCATTGAATTACACCTCATATGAAATTCACTTTGAACAGTTTGAAATCTTAACTTCCTCTTTGGCGTGGCGTTACAGCTCCAAAAATACATATAAAAGGGAAGAGCAATCATTTTACCCCAGCAGTGTTGATCTGTCAATCCTCTGTGTGATCTGAAGATTTGAATCAAAATGAAATAAATAGGTTAAAATGTACATCAGTTATTCATCACAGACCAAAGTCACATTTTCTCCCCTTTCTTCCTCACAGCTAAGAGCAAATACTGACACATGTACTTCAAGGCTCCCCACTGCACGCTCAAAGAGGGGCTCGGGCTTCATTAAAATTTCATAAGGTCATATTAATTAGAGACAGAATATTTTCCTGCGCGAGAGTGATGAAGAAATCAGAGAAAGGGGCCCGGAGGATGGTTTTGATTGGTTTGGCGTCAGAAGGTGAACAGCACAAGGCTAAAACAGGCGCTTTGTTCTGAGGGCCGGCTCTTTGTTCGTCTAACCCACGACTAATTTGTTCGCCCACCCCCACACGCGCACTTGGCCGTATTTCTCTTTTATTGTATATTCTTTTTTAGTTGAGCGTGGCTGATTTGAAATGCTAATTAAACATATTTTTAATGTTCTCTGTGCTCATCAAGCCAGCCTCGTATATCAAAGTTCCATTGATGTTGGATATCAAAGACCTGATTACTGAGGAACAGCCACAAATTTCAATATTTGAAACATTTCTGAGGTGAAGCGGAGCAGACAGGTGGGGTGGGCTTCATGCTTCGAGGCAAACAGTCACTTGCTGTTTCCACGTTATATGTCGTCACGAGAGAAACGCATTGTACCTGCGGACAGCCTATCAGCAGGTTACGCAGGATCTGCGAGTCCACATCAAACCCCAAAACGCGATCTCAAAACACACGAAGGGAAATAATTAGCAGCCTGCTCTGCATCCCCCGTCTCTTCTAATTAGACTGAAAACAATAGCAGGAGTAGCTGCATCTCTGATAATAATAACAGCGAAATAAGAACAAGAACAATGAGCCATCAGAGGATCCTTCTTGTGCAGCAGCACTGTAAATGATTCACTCTCATTCCGAGTGTCTGATGGAGCTAATGCCATTAACTCTCGCTGCCACTTTCCAGGTCACTAATTCTTCAGCTCGGAGTTCATTGTGCCCACACTGCAGCGCTGTCTCCATAACGAGGTTATTTCTGGGTTATTACCCTCCTCTGTGATGTGGCACCTGATGGAAGCCGTGAAATTGATATAAATCAAAAACAGTTTGCGATGAACAAATTGAATTATTGGCTAAATTTTTGCTGCCCTCCATCCCTTGAATCTGCATATTCAGAGAACAAACAAGTGAAACACCTTTACACCTGGAAGCAGCGTTTATGGACTGGGTTTAGAGCGACGCCGCGGTCAGGGAGGGGCTGACAATAATAATCAGTAAACGATGCTATGTTTTTTTAATTTTAGACATTTGTCTTTTGTATTTAAAATAATTTATTGGAATTAATAACCTCAAAAAATTAATGAGCTTTATTCAGAATCTCAGACATCTTTGAAAAATAAGCGGAAGTGTTTTGTAGCCCTACGATGATAAAAGGCTATTCTATTACATTTAACCTGCTCTCACCAGGCGACCCGTCTGCAGGTAGAATCAGACTTTGTTTCAGGCACGAGCTCATTAGGCAACTATTCAGAACCAGGAGGTAAACTCTGTCTCAGTACTTTGGATTTTATTATTGTGGTCATGCTGAGCTTCTGCTTCCGGTTTGGAGCTCTCGGTTTTATTCTAACCCCTGCAGTCCTTCTCCTTTCAAGGTTATTATAGTTCACTAAAGGGTCATTATTTTTTTTTGCACCTGGACCAGATTTACCTAAATACTGCCTCTGCCGCCCGAAAAGCAAAAAAACAGTCAAATAAAATTAAAAACTAATCCATCTGTCTCTGACTTCCTGCCAATTCATTCTTCACGTCTTTGTTGTCTTTTGGTCATTTCCTGTTTTACTTTGAAGGCTGGTTTCCTGTGGTTTCTCGTTCTATGTTGTTGCTCTGGTGAATAAAGACACCTGTTACTTTATGTTGCTACCTGCCCTCCACGGCTGAAAGCACACACACCATGGTGTGCCATTAAAAGGTGCTTTCCTCATAGCGGACACGTTTGAACGCTGCAGTTAGCACCAGCGGTTTCAGGAGTAAATAAAACCATGGTGATGATGGAGATAATTAACAGAAGAAAAAGTCTGCTGTGGTGTTTTCACAGCTTCATACATCTGTTCATACTCATCAGGTGAGAGTTTTTAACTATCTGCTTTGTCAGAGTCAGTAAACGAGAGTTTTGGGGCATCTCTTGCTCAGGAAGCAGAGGTGTTACTCTGGTATTCAAACATGCAGATGACTTTTTTTAAGGACCTCCGGAAACACGGCCGGTTAGATCTCATTTTCAAATCAACGGGCAGTGTGTGAATAAGCAGAGTTTGCAGAAGAACATTTGTCTTCCTCATATTTGTCCTTGCAGTTCGGTTTTCAATTATCCCATCAGGGACGAGGCGAGATTCCCAGACAATCCCATTTCCAGGAGGCAGGTGAGGCGTGAATGTGAGTGCACAGGGGAGGACATGGCTGGCATTTGACTCTGCTGAGTAAGCTGAAGATATGCAGTTTGCCAGGTGAGCAGGGTTACGGGGGTGGGGGGGGAGACGGGGTGTGACGGTGTGGTAGGTGTTAACGTGAGGAGCGGGGGGGGGGGGGGGGTCATTGGGAGGGAGGGGAAACAAGGCCTGATGACTGCTCGTTGTGCACCTTCATCTTCATTAATTTTAACTTGTATGTCTGATCTTATTGTGAAGCAGTTTGTGATTTTTATCTGTGAAAATGTGCTATATAAATTAATTTTACTTACTTACTTATTTATGACACGCAGACACCCCTCAGGTGGACTGTGTGACCCACCCACACATCTCAGAGAAAGGTCATGTGACACGAGGTGAAAACATCCCAGGCAGATGGGAATGATCTTCAAATCAGTTTCCATGGAAATATATCCACAACGCTTAGGTGAACCTGCAGCTCACCTGTAAACATCTACCAGCCCGTATATTAATATATTGCCAATATTAATATATTAACATTATGCTGTTTTTAGCCTGTGCTCACGTGGATGTATGAAAAGAAAACAGATTCTCAGATTTAAGTTAATTTAAATAGTTGAAAACAAAAAAGACATCTTTTGTGTTTTGGAAAAACGTTTGTAAAAAAACAGGTTTACTTTCAGCTCAACTGGTTTCAAACACAGTAATGATGTTTTATTATTAATGAAGCATTTTCTGCTGATGTCGTATTTAAACATGTTCATACGTTTGTGTGTCTGTGCAGCGAAGCCTACCTCATAACGATGTGTGTGTGTGAGTGAGAGCACAGTGGCGCTCAGATGGCAGCTGCTGAGGCTAATCCCGAGCCTGAGGGACGTGGCCCGGCCCCCGGTGTCATGCCGTCCTGCCAGGCCTGACGGAGGTGCATTCAGGCGACCGCTTAGTGTCACCCAACCGCCGTCACTCAGCCCGTAATCACATGACTGACAGACAGGCGGTGCCTTTGATGGTGCAGGGGATTTTAGGAGCGCAGTAGTGTGTGTGTGTGCCACAGGAGGGCTGCCTCTTCTTCATGAGGATGGATGATTCTGATCCAGCTTAGTGATGAAGATGATGATGAAGATTACCTTGGTGGGGCAGCGACTCAGCTCAGAGGGACCGAAGAGACACAAAGCCTCAGATTTACTGTGTGTGTGTGTGTGTGTTTAACCGTGTCACACACGCCTCACACTTCAAGTGGTAAAATCTGTAAAAGTACACATGTAATCTCACGATTATGATAATACACATCAAGTGTCTTCTTGGATGACGGTGTGCGTGTGATGGTGAGTCGTGTTTGAGTTTGATGGGGTTGGCGGTGAGCATGTTCGCAGAAATCCTGTCGGAGCGCTGACGTGTCGCGTTCTTATTGACTGCAAGATCAGCTGAAACAAGTGAGCGCTACCTGCTGATACTCCCTTACTGATTCTCGAAGTGTGCAGGAGTCGCTTGACCACCGTGGACTAGTCGCTGATGGTGTTTGAGATGAATCAGACGTTCATAAGTCACATGACCTCTGATTTCACAGCACAAAACCACTCCAATTATAGAAGAAATTATTTAGTCCAATTCCATAAATGTCCCACAGCAGTGAATTAACTTCTTCCATTACAGGAGTGTTACGGCCCTGGCCATAATGTGTCTTGGTGGCTGTTTTTTGTTCTTTTTTTTTTTTTCTTTTTTTTTTGCCTGTCCCGTTTGGCTCTTTTGCCATCAGAAATATTGTCTAAAGGCAAAGAAAGATGCCCAACGGATTTACTTTACCAAATTGACCATCCCAGCCTTGCCGTAATGGTCCATTTGATTCACCTCTTATTGTTTATTTTATTTTCACTTGCTGAATACGGGACAGACTTGACTGGAGGAAAGAAGGGGAGAAAGAAAGAGGGAAAGAGAAACAGCTGAGAAGAGGGACGGGGGAGAAGGGCAAAAGACAAAAACTAACAGAACGGGCAGGAAAGAAAATGCATATATCGATCACCTTGATCACCTGTTGAGAAAGAAAAAAGAAAACAAGCAGAAGAGAACAAGAGTAATAGAATAAACAACATCACAATGATATATGGGAATATGACAGTAAATACTAAATATTAAACATTATTGTGAAGCACATAAGATCAACAGAACACAGTGTGCTTTGAGGTAGGAGCCAAAAAGGGTGTAGTTTGTGGGTGTGATCACCCGTGTGTACACCTGTGAGCATGGACGCGCTTGTTTTTTTTTTAAAAAGGTTCCTTCATGTAATGATCTGCTAGAGGGTGTGGGGGGGCCACAGCCCCGTCCTCCAGGGCATGAAGCAGGTATGGAGGAGATCAAAACTCCAGACATCTAGAGGCCCCCAGAACACAAGAGACCAAGGAAGACCAACAGAGGGGCAGCTGCACCACTGTCCCGGAAAGAGCTGAGGAGAGTCCCAGATGAGGGTTCACTCAGCAGCCACGGAGCAGAAGCCAGGGGGAGTTGCAGTGACGCGCCCGTGAGCTCCGCCAGCAGCCAGCCGTGCCTGAGTGACCGAGCCCCAGGCCGAGAGGCCAGGGGCACCCCACCTCCGAAGTGGCCCGAGCGAGCCCCAGGCTCCAGGCCCTGATAAGCGGCCGCCAAGGAGTGAGCCGGTGTGTACCTGGACGCCCATCCCTGGACACAAAGAACCACCAACGCACCGATGTCTGAGGGAGTCCACCACTGGCAGGGGAAGTGGTGGTGGGGGGAGATAGGCCTCCAAACCTTGGAGGGCCTAAGATGTCCCCAGAGAGGTGGCGCCTGACACCCAACCTGACATATAGACACAGACATACAGGCACACACAGATACAAACATCCATTCCCACCCTCATGCTCTCATATGCACTTACTCCACACTCAACCAACGTGGAGACAGACATAAAGAGACGCTGTACACACGATCACACTCCCCAAGCGTACTCTACAAACCGGGTCTAGGTACCCTTGCCCCTGGAGGGGGGAACTGCACCCAGACCCAGGTGGTGTTACCCTTTTCCCTGCGGTGGGGGGAGGCAGACCGCCCCGACTCCGCAGCAGCAGGGAGGCCCCACACTCCAGACCGCAGTCGGACGGCCAACTCCTCCTCCTAGCCCCCCCGCTCCAGCAGGTCGCAGAGAATGGGGGTGAGAGAAGACTCCAAACCTCCCTCCACCCGCTCATTGTAGTGTTGATGCATGTGTGTTCTAAGGTGCATTTAAAACCCAGGAGGGCATGGAGCTACGTGCCAGAGAGCAGCAGGTAAGCGCATAGTCCCTCCTGCTAGCCCTCAATGTCTACGTGTATTTAACATTGAGAGGTGGGCAACGATGCCAGGGGTGGGGTGTACACCCTGATGGTACTTTGGATTCCGTGTATCGTGCCCACCCCCAAGATCCTATATGTATGTGTAATGAGAGTGTGAGTAATGTGAATGTCTAAGTTGTGGGATAAAATTGAGGCAGAGGCAGCCAGAAGGGGACGGGGGGGGGGTAACCTGCTCTGCACCCTGGTGACATACCCCTACTCCATTGTAGTGTTGATGCAAGATGTGACAATCTCCCCCACCAGTTGAAGAGCCCCCCAGGTGGCTCGACGTACCGGCGGCACCCTGCGCCAGGGCTGGGCCCCCATGCACCCACCCACCCACAACCCCGGCAACACACCAACCAGGACTGCTGTTTTTTGTTCTGCCTGTCTGTGTCTTTAAGTCTCTGCAGGTCCCTGATTGGAGGAGCTGACGGCCCTCACGGCCCCCCTCCTGGACCCCCTGCAGTTTGCATACAGATCCAACAGGTCTGTAGATGACGCCATCAACATGGCCCTACACTTCATCCTGCAGCATCTGGACTCCCCAGGAACCTACGCCAGGATCCTATTTGAGGACTTCAGCTCTGCCTTCAATACCATCCTTCCAGACCATCTCCGAGGCAAGCTTTCCCAGATGAATGTGCCTGATCCCATCTGCCGGTGGATCACTGACTTCCTGACGGACAGGAAGCAGCATGTGAGGCTGGGAAAGAATGTCTCGGACTCCCGGACCATCAGCTCCCCTCAGGGCTGTGTTCTTTCTCCTCTGCTCTTCTCCCTGTATACTAACTGCTGCACCTCCACCCACCAGTCTGTCAAGCTAATCAAGTTTGCAGATGACACCACCGTTATTGGACTCATCTCGGACGGGGATGAGTCTGCCTACAGGAGGGAGGTTGAACGTCTGGTGTCCTGGTGCAGCCACAACAACCTGGTGCTGAATGCCCAGAAGACAGTGGAGATTATTGTGGACTTCAGGAAGCACACAGCTCCACTCCCCCCCATCATCCTGACTGACACCCCCATCACCTCTGTGGACTCATTCCGCTTCCTGGGTACCACCATCACCCAGGACCTGAAGTGGGAGCCCACCATCACCTCCGTCATCAAGAAAGCCCAGCAGAGGATGTACTTCCTGAGGCAGCTGAAGAAATTCAACCTGCCAACACGGACGATGATGCAATTCTACACTGCAATCATCGAGTCCATCCTCACCTCCTCCATCACCGTGTGGTACGCTGGAGCCACTATCAGGGACAAACAGAGACTGCAGCGTGTTGTGCGCTCTGCTGAGAAGGTGATTGGCTGCAGACTCCCATCTCTGCAGGACCTGTACACCTCCAGGACACTGGGGCATGCAGCTCGGATCTCAGCTGACCCTTCTCACCCTGGACACAGTCTGTTTGCCCTGCTCCCCTCAGGCAGGAGGCTCCGGTCCATTCGCACCAGAACCTCTCGCCATAAGAACAGTTTCTTCCCCTCTGCTGTTGAACACATGAACAATAACCGTATGACTGTTCCCACCACTAACACATGACCCTACGCTGTGTTCACTGCATCATTCCATGTTTGGCACTGATCACCACCTGCACTCATGTATATATCATGTATATATCTATCTATCTACTTAGCACTTTTAATTCCTATTCTCATTTTTATTTTCATGTCTATTTAAGCTTAATTTATAACAGTATTTATAACAGTATGTTTGCACTGAAGCACCGCACCAATTTCCTAATGTTGTAAACCCGCTCAACATTTGGCAATAAAACCCTTTCTGATTCTGATTCTGATTCTGCTGATTGGTGCCCTGATCATGTGGTTGGTTTGAAAATCCCTCATCAACAGTTGTCCCAGGGCAGCCACTGACAGCAGCAGCAGACCCGACCCTGGCTTCCAAAACCTGTGACATTCGTGTTTGAGATTCTCATGACTTACCGAGCTTTGTATATAGTGTGTACATTACTTTTCACTTGTAAATACCACTGAAACAGAAGGGGTGACCTGCCTATTTATTTTTCCTTGTGCTGTTTTCTCGTGTTTATTTCAGTTAGGGAGTTAGGTGTACCGTTTGTCTTTTGTTTGGTTTTTGTTTTACATAGGGTTTTAGACAACAACTCGTCTCCTGACTTAGCTTGTTTTGTTAGTTATTTTGGCCTTTGTTCACCCCAGAGCTTCATTTTCAGTGTAGAAAAATAAACCACCATTCACTAAGAAATTGGTTTTTCTGTGTATGGTTTTGGGGACCAGGGCGGGGTCACTTCCTTTTTTAACTCTTATGCTACATTCCTGTACCCCTAGACAGGGGCGTAACATAAAGTGGGGGCTCGTCCGCTCTTTTCTTTTGCCGATTGTTTTTGCGCATTGTGTTTTGTAGGTTGCCTACAGTTTTTGGTTGGCAGTTTTCTTGTAGTGTTGGGGGTACATTAGCCGCAATGACTTTTAACGTGGATGATTTTGCACTGCAGCCCACCATGGATAAGTTGGATCAATGCACAAAGGCAGATTTGTTGGTGGCAAATTTGTTTGCCTTTGAATGCTAAAAAGGCAGAAATTAAGCAGTGTCTGATAGCACAGCTGTTGGACAAAGGGGTAATTGCGAAGTTGAAACCTCGGCCGGTTGATGCGACTGGAGGTTTGGTGGTGGATGTGGGAGCAGAAACTGCTGCAACCATCCCACAAGCTGCCGGTGGACAGGTGACAACAGGGGCGGAGGCTCCTGCTGCCATTCAGGTCCCAAACGTTAGCCCGACCGGAACATTACCAGGATTGGTTACAGAGGATCTTAGGCTTGCCCTTTGCCTGAAAGCGGTGGAGCTTGAGGCGAAAACCAAAGAAGTTGAGCTTATGCATCTCCGCATAAGGGCTATGGAGCTGGATCCCTCCAGACAATGCAATGTTACCTCTACACCAGTGAGTAAAATTGTGAGTAAAACTTCTGATTCATTCTCCTCTGACCAGTTTGATGCAAGCAAGCAAATTGCTTTAGTGCCACCTTTCAGAGAAAGTGAGGTTGACTCTTACTTTAATGCCTTTGAACGCATCGCAACCACTTTGAAATGGCCAAAGAATGTGTGGAGTTTGTTGCTGCAATGTAAATTGGTGGGGAAAGCACAAGAAGTTTGTGCAAGCTTATCCATTGATGACAGTCTGGATTATGAAATTGTGAAACCCACTATTTTAAGGGCTTATGAGCTAGTTCCTGAGGCATATCACCAGAGGTTTTGGTCATGTGAAAAATCTGCCAGCCAAACACATGTAGAGTTTGCCAGGGAGAAGACTCTCTTGTTTGATAAGTGGTTAGCTGCAAGTAAAGTGAAGGACTTTGCTCAGCTAAGAAAATTGGTTCTGTTGGAAGAATTCAAAACGCGTCTTCCAGAGAATGTTGTTGTGTATCTCAATGAGCAAAAGGTGGATTCGTTGTCTAAAGCTGCTGTTCTCGCAGATGAGTTTGTGTTGACCCATCGTGCTACGTTTTCAGCTGTGCGCCGTGTAGGTGCTCCATTGTCTAAACCTGCGAGGAGTTTGAGGGTTTCTCCTAAGCGTCAAACGCGCCCTTGACTGTCCCATGACCGTCCGACAATGCTTTTATTGCCATGATACTGGCCATCTCATTGATAGTTGTCCGTCGCTTCGTCGCAAACTCAAACATCGAAAAAACCAAAAAGTGTTGGGTTCGTTCGGTTGGTTTCTACTCCTAATCCCATCAGTGATGAACCAGGAAATGACAGTCTTGACAGCAGTTACCGCCCTTTCATTTCTAAAGGGTTCGTCTCACTAACTGGGAAAGAGGAGGATCGTGTGCCGATTTTTTAAATTTTGCGTGACACTGGGGCTGCCCAGTCTCTCATTTTGGAAAGCGCGCTGCCTTTTTCTAGAAACTTGTTTTGTGGTGCTGATGCTCTTGTGTGGGTAGTGAAAATGAGTGTGTTACGAGCTCCGCTGCACAGAGTTTTCCTACAGTCGCCTCTCGTTTCGGGCCCGGTAACAGTCGGGGTGCGCGCTCGCAGTGACCCTAGCAGTAGATAACAGTAGATACTAAATACTAAACTGGCTGAAACGTATTTCAACAAGTGGTTGTACCGCAAAAATTCCGACCCCAAGTACTCACCCTTGCACATGACAGTTTCTCTGGAATTTAGGAATTAGGAAAACTTACCATCGCATTCTGCGTCACTTTTTCTGGCCAGGTTTGAAGTCTGATGTTACAAAGTACTGCCGTTCTTGCCACATTTGCCAGGTCAGTGGAAAACCCAACCAGGTTATTCCTCCCGCTCCATTGCATCCTGTCCTGGTTTTAGGGGAACCTTTTGAGCACATAATCATTGATTGTGTAGGTCCACTTCCAAAAACAAAGTCAGGACATCAGTACATCTTGACTTTGATGTGCGCCGCCACACGCTTCCCCGAGGATATTCCGCTACGCACTATCAAAGTCAGAGCCATCGTCAGAGGATTAGTAAACTTTTTCTCCACTTTTGGTTTGCCTAAATCAGTTCAAACGAATCAAGGTTCAGACTTCATGTCCAAGATTTTCGCTCAGGTCTTAAAATTGCTTGGCATAAAGCATCAAAAATCCAGTGCGTATCATCCTGAATCACAGGGTGCGCTTGAGCGTTTCCACGAAACATTAAAAGCCATGACGAGGAAGTTCTGCCTCGAGTCAGGAAGAGAGTGGGATGAGGGTCTGCCACTTCTCCTTCTAGCGGTGAGAGAGAGTGTGCAGGAGTCCATGGGTTTCAGTCCTGCAGAGCTGGTGTTTGGACACACAGTGGCTGTGGCTGCTTAAAGAGAAATATCTGTCCGACACAGCGATCCCCGAGAGAACGTATTACATTGTTTTAGGAAGTGTCTGCATAAAGCATGCGAAATTGCACGCAGGTAAACTCCTCTTCATCCCCCGCCACGCCATCTGCCGTGCCGATAGTTGTGCCAGCATCCCTGTCTCAGTATAGCCCAGAAAGTGATGGCTTAGTTTTCGTTTGTGCTGAGGGTTGCTCCCGACTCAGAAACTCTGAAATATTAGATAATTTAAAATCCCACCTAAAACATTTAGATGAGCCTGGCCGGAATGATGTGTGCTCTCTGATCAATACTTTCCCATCCCTGTTTGCTGAGACTCCGTCTTGCACTACTGTCCTTGAACATGACATATGTAGGTGACCACCCTCCGATCAAACAACACGCTTATCGTGTGAACCCTACAAAACGCGCACTTTTGGTCTAGCTGTCCCTAGTTCTAGTGCCTGGAGTTCCCCATGTCTTCTTGTGCCGAAGGAAGACAAAACCTCACGTTTTTGTACCGATTTCCGAAAAGTGAACAGTGTGACCAAACCTGACTCCTATCCTCTTCCCCGCATGGAAGACTGTGTTGATTGGCAAGTTCCCCTCACTCCACGTGCATCTGAAATTTCCGCTTTTGTCACCCCTGATCACTTCCTGCAATGATCATGCCTTTTGGCTTTCGAAATGCCCTTCTTTCTTCAGTGTAGAAAAATAAACCACCGTTCACTACGAAATTGTTTTTCCGTGTATGGTTTTGGGGACCAGGGCGGGGTCAATTCCTTTTTTAACTCTTATGCTACGTTCCTGTACCCCTAGATAGGGGCATAAAAAGGAGGCGTCGTACAGGTTGGTCGCTGCTGCACATCATTGGTTAGTGGGCAGGGTTACTGTTTGAAGGGGTGTGTTTTAACCCACACCAAAGTGTTTTCCAGCGTCTAAGGGAGGAGTTTTAAGTGCCGTAGCCAGTGAGTGAAAGCAAAAGCAACAACCAGTCTCCATCCAAAAAACTGTGGACTGCTTGGTCTGCTTTCATTGGCAGCGGCAATGATCCTCCACAGGAAGTGCAGGTCAGAGCCGCACTTCAGGGAGAGACCTGTAAATAGAAACGGTGCACAAGAAGATAATCTTGAAGGGGATCTGCCTTCACACGCCTCACACATGATGTTCAGTGAAACATCAATGTTAATCTGATATGACTCCACCTGTTACACCTGCACCAGACTAGCATGTGACCTGAGCAGGTAGCACAGCCAGAGTGACTGTATGATTGTTGTGAAACTTTAGATTCATACATTAAATATAAAATATATATATTTTAAAATGGTCTGTCTACCTTTGTTCGTACATATAAATCTGAGTGTGAATATCTCAAACACTTATTGAAGATAAAATCCTGAATGTGTTACTGGGGTTTTTTTTTTCCATCAAATGAATCAGGATCTGAAATTCGGCATAGTCACACTGAAAAATGTCAGAATATTGGCTAGTTAAAAAAGTATAGTGCTTTACAAAATCCCAAAACTAAAAAATTCATGATGCAACAGACAACTAGTGACTGTTTCTGAATAATAAAGTAAAGCTCTCAGATTCCCAGTCACAAAATGAAAAAAAAAAGTTGCTTCTATTCAACTTGATTATAGTTAAACCACGACAAAAAACAAAAATCAGTAGATAATTCTCTGTGCACAAAGTCACGTCTTTTATATGTCATCTTTACATGTCCAGTTATCATCCACTGCAGCGGGTGTTTTGTAACACGAGGCTACTGAGCGTCTGTCACGGGTCGTGTGACCCAGTGTTTGAGTTTTATTGTATTTTGTTTGCTATTCGTGTTCTAGTTTGTGTTTAGTTTACCTTATTAAGTGCTACGATGTCTAGATTGCTGTGTTAGTCCTTTGCTTTGCAGATCCTTTTGCATCTTCTCCCCTGTTCTAAGTCTCCCTGCTTCGTGTCTACCCGACATGCTTTATGTCTCTGTGGTGCTGGTTAAATTCATGTCATCTCTGCGTCTCGTAATGTTTCCTGTTTGTTTTGGAAGTCTTGTTTCCATGTTCTTAGCTTTCGCTTCCACAGTGGCCATTTTAGACATGTTTTTTTGAATGCTTTGAAGGCTCTGTAGTCCCATGTTTGCTGAGGTTGGAGGCATGTTTTCTGTTTAGAAACAGTTATGTGTGAAGGAGTGCAGAGCGATCAGCGGACATCTGCGATGGCGCAGGCTTCTAAGCTGAAACAAAAGTGAGCAGCTGCTCACTGGATGTGGAGCAGAAATATATCCAGCTTCTCACAGACAGTCTGCAAAATGTGCTCATCACCAAAGACCGCCGTGCAGATAGTTCAGTTGTCACAAAATCTCTCCGTCCTGCCATCGATCACAGCCACATTCGCCTACTCTTACAAAGCTCCTTACATTCAAACAGCGTATGTACAGGATGCAAATGCCCTTTTAAACTTATTAAACACATTTTACTCCTTTTAAAGGGAATTCCAATTTTTATCCTATTCTTTTATTTGATATTTCAACACATTTTAATACCGGACAGTTTTAACCTGGTTACGAAAAAGTTGATTGATTGAAACAAATTAAAGTTAAAGAAAAACAAGAAACTTGTACTGAATAAATCAACAGGCTAATCCAAATAAACCGTGTTTGTTTATAAATGAGCTCTATTCATATTTCATGTTGATAACAACAACATTGATATTTTTAAATAACAAAAATAAATGTATTAATGATGTAAATTCCCCGCACCTGTCGTAGATGTCCAAAAAACGACCCACTCCAAAGTTTAAATATTGAAACTGGTGTCCAGGTTGGGTCACGGTCAGACGTTCCAATTGTGTGACTAAACAATTTCTGTGCTCCTCGTTTGGACGTCATATCGATGTCAAGAACAGATGTCTATAATCTTCTGTCCAGTGTTTAGTAGGTCTAATCTGAAGTTTCCAGATTGTACTCTAATTATATTTGTAACTAGGAACTGTGTCTGACTGTCGCTGATCATTTCTAATATGTTTCTGCAAATCGCAGAGGGCTGATCTTAAAATGTTGTAAAAATGTTCCGATTGGAGCTGGTGTGACCCTGGTGAGTTTAAAATGATCATCCCTGCAGTGTTGTTAAAAATCAATCAGTTTTAATGATCATTATTACTCTCATTTATTGTGCGGTGCCTCTGTTATGTGTGAAATAGTGCAGGGTTCAAAGGGTTAACTGCAGCTGCGGCATGTTTGCTGCTCGTTAGCGTGTGTGTGTGTGTGTGTGTGTGTGTTTTCTAAATCAGTGTTTAAAGTGAGATGCACCGAGAGAAAATATGTTTTCAGTAATAACGCGACAGCATCCAATAAAAAAGCTCCAAAATAAAGGTTTCTTCTTCGTCTTCTTCTTTGAACTCGGGAGTTTTCTCTGATAGTGATCCTCTTAAATGAAGTGCCTGGGCTCTCTCACCGTCACTCCTTTAATTTAGTCATTATAATTAACCATTAACTGGTGTCAGTTTCTGGGCCACTAACAGGCCCACTCAGTTCTGCTTGTCTGCATTATCACAGTTTGGGGGAGAAAGTAAATTATAATGAAGGCCTATATAGTCCAATTACTGATAAAAGCAGCTGAGTGTGCTCCTTGTAATTAGGTGCCAGTATCCCTCCTTCTTCCTCCTCCTCCTCCTCCTCCTCCTCCTCATAGAGTGACATGTTGGAGAGAATATGAGCCTAAAAGCTATTTTTTGTACCGTCAGCCTCTTTCTGTGTTCTTAACATGACAACTTTCAATCACAGGTGAGAGGTCACCGTCTCATCTCACAAACGCTTCCCTGATGTCGTCAGAGCACACGGAAGCAAAAACAAAGAGGAGTAAGGTGAGGAGGATGAGGAATGAAGGACTGTGGGACAGCGAGAGGAAGCGGCTCCTTCTGTTCCCGCTCTAATGGGATGGAGCGGAGCTGTCTCTTGTAGCTCGGTCATGTAGTTCCCCACCAGAGCACTTACAAGTCAGCCCTGGTAATTAAACTGTACCATTCTCTCCCTCCTGTCAGGTGAGACAACATGCTTTGGAGGAGCGTGAATTAAGAGGAGCGATGGCTGGAGATGAACAGAGGAAGACCAAATTAAGGCTGCAGAGTGAAGGGCTTTGAATGCAGCGTTAATTCGAGAGACCGGACACGAGTTTTTATACATGACTGAACTGTGTGGAGAAGAAACTTCACCTCAGATCTTTCTTCTCTGAAACAATTCATTTAAACTCCACGGAAATATATCAGCCCACATTTACTCATTTCTGGTGCAAGTAAGTCTGATATTAGCCCAGGTCCACCTGACGGGACGCACAGATTCATTTCTCCCTGCTCGGGCTGATTTCTGAAAGTAAATCATTTCTGTCTTTGAACCCTTTAAAAGTCCATCAGGTTGATGTTTAATTAACAGAATTTTTACCGCTGTGGTGTTTCCTCAGGTTTATGAGTAGACCTGAGAAGTTGCTGAGTTGAAAGGAAACATCACCTTCGGCGGTTGATTCCTAAATAGCGCGTTTCAACTCTACTTGAACTCTCAAAGTGCTTTACAGGACTTACCTCTACCTAAGTGTTTTCTGTCAACCAATCACACAGTCATACTTGAGGGGATGCATCAGAGAGCAACATCTTGCCCGGGGATATTTGTCCTGTCGATTGGAGCAGCCTAGGATCAAACCTTCTGATTAGTAGATGACCTGCTCACCTCAGGATCCAGTGGGTTGAATCGATTGTCTCGCTTGTCTTGGCAGCTGTACTTCACTCTGCGTCCATGAAAGTCAAAAAGTGTTTACCAGATGAAAAACGTTACCTGACACAGGTTTAGTTTAATAGTTTAAGTATTTATATAGCACATTTAATTACAACAGGAGAGTTGACCAAAGTGCTGTACAAGAATACAACATACATAATAAAACAACTTAGAGTATTAAAAGCAAACACCAAATATGAATTAACAAATAACTCTCATGCTGTATTAAAAGCCAGTACATAAAAATGCGTTTTAAGTAGAGATGGCACGATACCACTTTTTTATGTCCGATACCGATACCGATATCATAAATTTGGATATCTGCCGATACCGATATGAATCCGATATAGTGTTTTTTAAATCAACAAAACTGTTTTTTAAATATCTTGCTGCATTTTGTTCATACAAGTTCATACTCAAGTTTAAAACAACAACTACACTAAAGCTGTTCTGTTATACCTGTATGCAAAAAAAATATTTCATAGTTCAGCAATACTGATCAATCTAATAAACTTAAACCTGCACCATCCTCCCTATTCTGGTATTTTAAAGAGTACTTAGCGTAAATATTAAGCAACCTAACTAATAGGGTTCCAACTCCCAGCAACAACAAAAATAAATAAATAAAAAATAGGGAACCACCCCTCACGCTCCACCTCATGATGCTTAATCGACGTAATCAACCTTAATTTGATGCAGTGTGAAAAAAATGCACAGAAATCAATTTTTTTTCAAGAAATATTAAATAGATTCAACATCTTTATAGGGTATATTAGACTTAATAGTTACTATATACAGTAATGGACTTCTATTCATTTTGCATCAAATTAAAACTTTGGGTGTCAGATAATTATTTATTAAAAGCTCGACATTTTAAATGAGAATAAGAAAGAAAAGTATGTCTTTGTGCCCCCTTTTCCCTGTTAATGCCCTATCGGCCCCCCTGGCTAAACTTTGCTAGATCCGCCCCTGCACAGTTACCAGCCGTCAGCTACGTAGAAAAAGATCCTCGAGTAGAAAGTAATATTAAATACATTCTAACAACAGCTTATCGAGCTTAAACGTGCTGCTGTTGTTCAGCCGCTGGTTTCCTCTTTCTGGTGCAAAGTGGGCCAAAAACAAAGAAGAGAGACGGACTCGCGACAGAAAAGCCGATCAGCTGATCATTAAGCAGTTTCATGATTAAAGTAGCAGCAAGAAGAGGCAGTCGCTTGTTAACTCAGGAATGCTTTACATTCAGAGATGGACTTACACACTTGCTTTACTTCTCTCGGGGATAACTTTGTCGGAGATGAAATGCTGGGTTGCTAGCGAAGCTCCAAATGCTATCCAGACCACCGACAGGTCCCGCATGCCACAGCCGCTCTATCACGTGATGCATACTGCTCCGACGTGCTAACGTTCTGAGGTGAGTTACGGCGTGTTGCAAGTTTTGTGAGGTGCTTTCGTGATATTTAATGGATCGGATTACATTTTTTATTTTTCTCCGATATCCGATCCAGTAATTTAGGTCAGTATCGGACCGATACGTAATATTGGATCGGGCCAGCTCTAGTTTTAAGATAAGATTTAAAAAGATTGACAGTATGAGCCTGTCTGATGTGTAGGGGTAAATTATTCCTTTTTTTTTTTTTTTTTTTTTGCCTGTCCCGTTTGGCTCTTTTGCCATCAGAATTGTTGTCTAAAGGCAAAGAAAGATGCCCAACGGATTTACTTTACCAAATTGACCATCCCAGCCTTGCCGTAATGGTCCATTTGATTCACCTTTTATTGTTTATTTTATTTTCACTTACTGAATACGGGACAGACTTGACTGGGGGAAAGAAGGGGAGAAAGAAAGAGGGAAAGAGAAACAGCTGAGAAGAGGGACGGGGGAGAAGGGCAAAAGACAAAAACCAACAGAACGGGCAGAAAAAAAAAAAGAAATAAAAAATGCATATATCAATCACCTGGATCACCTGCTGAGAAAGAAAAAAGAAAACAAGCAGAAGAATAGAATAGAATAGAATAGAATAGAATAGAATAGCCTTTATTGTCATTGTACAGAGTACAACGAAATTGGAGTGCCACTCCCTTGGTGCAAGTTTCAATAATAAATATAAATGTAAAATATAAAAAGTACAAAAAAACCAATCGTAAGTACTCAAACAATCGTATGTACAATATATACAGGATAGCAGCATTAATATAATGACAGTATGAATAGCAGCATAATATAATGACAGTGACGGTATGGAATAGGTTCAATTGTTTTTGTGCTTATTTACTACGGTGATAGCTCTGGGAAAGAAGCTATCCCTGAATCTGTTTGTCCTGGTTTTATGTGACCTGTACCGTCGGCCTGACGGTAATAGTTCAAACAGTTGGTTGCTGGGGTGAGAGTGGTCCTTGATGATATTGCCAGCTCTGCTGAGGTACCGAGAGTTTGCAGTGACCTCCAGGCTGGGCAGAGAGCAGCCAGTGATCTTCTGGGCTGTGTTGATGACCCTCTGCAGTACTTTCCTGTCTGCAGCTGAGCACCCTGCATACCATGTTGTTATGCCGTACGTTAGGATGCTCTCTATGGTGGCTCTGTAAAATGTCACCAGCAGCCTCTCCTCCAGGTTGTTCCTCCTGAGCACTCTCAGAAAGTGGGCCTTTTTAACCACCGCTGTAGTATTTGCAGTCCAGGAGAGGTCATCAGATATCTGCACGCCCAGAAACCTCATGGAGTGTACCCTCTCCACACAGCTCCCGTGAATGTAAAGTGGGGCCGGGTCTGCTCTGCCCTTCCTGAAGTCCAAGATAAGTTCTTTAGTTTTCGTGGTGTTCAGTTGGAGGTTGTTAACTGAACACCACTCAGTCAGTCTGTTGACCTCATCTCTGTAGTCCGACTCATCCCCCCTTGAGATGAGTCCAACCACTGTGGTGTCATCCGCGAACTTTATGATGGTGTTTGAGAGATGGGTAGGGGAGCAGTCGGATGTGTAGAGCGTAAACAGGAGGGGACTCAAAACACATCCTTGTGGAGACCCGGTGCTGAGTGTGATGGTGCTGGACCGGTGGGGGCCGAGTCTGACAGACTGTGGTCTATTTGTCAGGAAGTCCTTGATCCAGAGGCAGATGGGGGTGGAGAGTCCCAGGTGAGACAGTTTCTGGACCAGGATCTCCGGGATGATATGATTGAATGCTGAGCTGAAGTCCAGAAAGAGCATTCTCACATAGCTTCCTCGGTGCTCCAGGTGACTCAGCGCAGTGTGGAGCGCTATGGTGATAGCGTCCTCGGTGGAACGATTTGTCCTGTAGGCAAATTGGTGGGGGTCCAGAGTGGGAGGCAGACCGGCCCTGATGTGCTGACAGACCAGTCTCTCAAAGCACTTCATCACTACAGGCGTAAGTGCAACAGTCCCGTAGTCATTTGGGCTGGCCACAGCTGTCTTCTTGGCGATGGGGATGATGGTGGAGGAGAACAAGAGTAATAGAATAAACAACATCACAATGATCTATGGGAATATGACAGTAAATACTAAATATTAAACATTATTGTGCAGCACATAAGATCAACAGAACACAGTGTGCTTTGAGGTAGGAGCCAAAAAGGGTGTAGTTTGTGGGTGTGATCACCCGTGTGTACACCTGTGAGCATGGACGCGCTTGTTTTTTTAAAAGGTTCCTTCATGTAATGATCTGCTAGAGGGTGTGGGGGGGGGGCCACAGCCCCGTCCTCCAGGGCATGAAGCAGGTATGGAGGAGATGAAAACTCCAGATATCCAGAGGCCCCCAGAACACAAGAGACCAAGGAAGACCAACAGAGGGGCAGCCGCGCCACTGTCCCAGAAAGAGCTGAGGAGAGTCCCAGATGAGGGCTCACTCAGCAGCCGCGGAGCAGAAGCCAGGGGGAGTTGCAGTGACGCGCCCGTGAGCTCCGCCGGCAGCCAGCCGTGCCTGAGTGACCGAGCCCCAGGCCGAGAGGCCGGGGGCACCCCACCTCCGAAGTGGCCCCAGCGAGCCCCAGGCTCCAGGCCCCGATAAGCGGCCGCCAAGGAGTGAGCCGGTGTGTACCTGGACGCCCACCCCCGGACACAAAGAACCACCAACACACCGATGTCTGAGGGAGTCCGCCACTGGCAGGGGAAGTGGTGGTAGGGGGAGATAGGCCTCCAAACCTTGGAGGGCCTAAGATGTCCCCAGAGAGGTGGCGCCTGACACCCAACCTGACATATAGACACAGACATACAGGCACACACAGATACAAACATCCATTCCCACCCTCATGCTCTCATATGCACTTACTCCACACTCAACCAACGTGGAGACAGACATAAAGAGACGTTGTACACACGATCACACTCCCCAAGCGTACTCTACAAACCGGGTCTAGGTACCCTTGCCCCTGGAGGGGGAACTGCACCCAGACCCAGGTGGTGTTACCCTTTTCCCTGTGGTGGGGGGAGGCAGACCGCCCCGACTCCGCAGCAGCAGGGAGGCCCCACACTCCAGACCGCAGTCGGACGGCCAACTCCTCCTCCTAGCCCCCCCCCCACTCCAGCAGGTCGCAGAGAATGGGGTGAGAGAAGACTCCAAACCTCCCTCCACCCGCTCATTGTAGTGTTGATGCATGTGTGTTCTAAGGTGCATTTAAAACCCAGGAGGGCATGGAGCTACCTGCCAGAGAGCAGCAGGTAAGCGCATGGTCCCTCCTGCTAGCCCTCAATGTCTACGTGTATTTAACATTGAGAGGTGGGCAACGACGCCAGGGGTGGGGTGTACACCCTGATGGTACTTTGGATTCCGTGTATCGTGCCCGCCCCCAAGATCCTATATGTATGTGTAATGAGAGTGTGAGTAATGTGAATGTCTAAGTTGTGGGATAAAATTGAGGCAGAGGCAGCCAGAAGGGGACGGGGGGGGGGGGGGGGGGGTAGCCTCCTCTGCACCCTGGTGACATACCCCTACTCCAAGGTCCTGCATGTGTGGGTGGTTGTGGTGGAGCGGGAAGAGGGAGGCAGCTGGAGATGGGGAGGGAAGGAAGGGAGGGGCAAGTGACCCCTCCCTGGGGCCAGCTCCCCCGCTGACCCCAGTAGGCACCCCCATACTCCGCGACCCGCCAGGGAAAGGGGGCCCAGGCCCATCCAGACCGAGGCCCAGTGCAGCAGCGCCTCCCGGCCCCACAGAGCCCGGGACAGACCCTCCCCTAGCCCCGCTGCACGCAGCCACGAGGAAACAGTCACCTGAGAGCCAACAGAGCCCCTAACCGGACATGACCGCTACCCCGGGCTGAGCCCCCCAAGGAAGATGCCTCCGGGGAACCCGCCGACGCCCTAAGCCTGTCCCTACCCCCACACCAATCACAACAGTGAAGGCGGGACCAAACTATGACCCCCCACCCCCACTAGGTGATGGAGCTGATCAAAGGAGCCCAGAGCAATTGATCTGATGTGGTGGCAGAGGCTGTATCAATACTAATGTAATCTAATAGATAATTTCTATATTGGTTAGAATTAAGATTATTTTTATTTTTCCAGTTCATGAGGACTGTTTTCTTGGCTATGCATAGGGCAGTGAAAACCATATGGGCTATATTCTTTTCTGAAGTGACATTATCTAAGCTGCCCAACAAACACACTAAGGGGGAAGTTGGAATGTTACATTTCAGACACTTCGATAAGTCTTCACATATCTCACGCCAAAACTTCTGAACTGGTGGACAGAACCAAAGAGCATGGATATAATTGTCCGGTGAATTGGTTTGGCAGTGTGAGCAGTTGTTGGTAGACGTAAAGCCCATCTTGAACATCCGATGACCTGTATAGTGCACTCTATGTAATATTTTGTATTGAATTAATTGCAGACTGGGATTTCTAATTAGATGAAAGGTTTTTAAGCAAATCTGAGACCAGAAGTTTAGGTCTAAGTTAACTGATAAATCCGCTTCCCATTTTGCAATAGGAAGTGATATTGATTCATCTGTTTTAGAAAGCATTCTGTATATTTTGGATAGTAATTTGGGGGTTTTAAGAGTAAGAAATTGAACCACACTTGGTGGTGTTTGTAGTTCAACTTGACCCAGTTTAAATTTCTTTTTTACTATGGATTTAATTTGTTGATATTCTAAAAATCTTTTCTTGTTGATCCCATATTGTGTAACTAGTCCGTCAAATGAGATAAATTCTGTTCCTTCTAGTATATGTTCTAAATATTTGATTCCTTTACCACTCCAATCTGGAAAGTTTATCATATTATTGTTTTGTAATATGTCAGGGTTGTTCCAGATAGGTGTACGTTTGCATGGGATTAATGAAGACGCCGTCAATTTTAGAAACTCCCACCATGCTGTCAGAGAAGAGCTGATGTTGATGCTTTTAAAGCATTCATGTCGTTGGATGTTTGAGCTGATAAATGGTAGGTCTGAGATCTCTAGATTATTGCAAAGTGCTTGTTCTACGTCTAGCCAAGGTTCATCTAAGAGGGTATGTTTTAGCCATCCTGAGATAAACTGAAGCCTGTTGGCTAAGAAGTAGTGCTGAAAGTTAGGCAGTTCTAGTCCTCCTTTATCCTTGGTCTTTTGTAGTGTTTTTAAGCTTATACGTGGGGGTTTATTTTTCCAAAGGAATTTGGACATACATGAATCTAGAGATCTGAACCAATCTTGTGGCAGTTTAGTTGGGATCATTGAGAATAAATCATTTATTTTTGGTAAGACCATCATTTTTATAGCGGCAACCCTTCCCATGAGTGATATGGGTAGACATTTCCATCTAGCCAGATCATCTTCTACCTTCTTTAAAAGTGGGATATGGTTTAATTTAGTTAGATCTGCAAGCTTGGGAGAAACATTAATACCTAAATATTTTATATTTCCCGATTGCAGTGGTGTAGAAGAGGAATTATGGAGGGAGCAATTAATCGGTAGAACTGTAGATTTTGACCAGTTAATTGAGTAATCTGATATTCTTGCAAAAGAGTTTATCAATTCAATCACCCCAGAGATATTGGTTTGTGAATTTTGGAGAAAGAGTAACACATCATCCGCATAAAGGCTGATTTTATGTTCCACGTTCTTGCATTTTATGCCCTTAATTACTGAATTCTGTCTAATTTCTGCTGCTAGTGGTTCAATAAAAATTGCAAACAGTGAAGGGGAGAGTGGGCATCCCTGCCTGGTGCCCCTCAAGAGACAGAAGCTGGAGGATGTCTGGTCATTTGTTCTAACACAAGCTGTTGGGGAATTATATAATATTTTTAACCAGTTTATGAAAGAGGATCCAAAACCAAATTTGTGTAAAGTTGCAAATAGAAATTTCCAGTTAACTCTGTCAAATGCTTTTTCTGCGTCTAAAGAGAATATTGTAGTTTCTAGGTTTTTACTGTATGAGTAGTCTATCAAATTAAGTAATCTGCGTGTATTTGTTGATGAGTGCCTACCTTTTATGAAACCAGTTTGGTCAGGATGAATTAAGAGGGGGGTTATTTTCTCCAGTCTCTTTGAGAGAGCTTTGCAGATTATTTTAAGGTCTACGTTTATAAGGGATATTGGACGATAGCTTGAGGGATATACAGGGTCTTTGCCTGGTGTTAGCAGGAGATTAATGTTTGCAGAATTCATATTTGATGGAAGTCTGCCCTTTTCTTTAATTTCCAACAACGTTCTGTAGAAAACTGGTGCTAGAATCGACCAGAATTCTTTGTAGAATTCTGCAGGAAAGCCATCTGGACCTGGAGCCTTATTATTGGGCATACTTATCAGGGCTTCCTGGAGTTCACCTGGTGTCAGTGGTGAATCCAGTGCCATTGCTTGAGTGTCTAATAATTTTGGAAGAGTTATGTTGTCCAAAAACTGATCAATTTCTTTTTTAGATGGGTTTATTTGTGGTGAATACAACGTTTTATAGAAATCCCTGAAAATGTTGTTTATTTGTATCGGATCATATATTGTGTTCCCAGATGAATCTTGAACAGCACATATAGTTGTTTTTTCTTTATTTATTTTTAGCTGGTTTGCTAGAAATTGACCGGATTTATTACCATGTTCATAATTTTGTAGGCGTAGTCTTTGTACTAAGAATTTTTTTTTTTTTTTTTATCAATTATCTCATTTAATTTTAGTTTTGTTTTGCGTATTTTGTTCAATGTTTCCTGATCTTGGTGGGACGCGTAGGCTTCTTATAGTGATTTGATGTTTTTTTCTAATTCCTGAATATTTTTGTTTTCTTTTTTCTTTTTATGTGATGAGAAAGAAATTATTTTACCTCTCATCACAGCTTTCCCTGCTTCCCATAGAACAGAAGCTGATGTTTCGGGAGTGTCATTATAGTCCAAATATAAAGTCCACTCTTTTTTAAAATATTTAATAAAGTCTTCATCTTTAAGTAGTGATATATTAAATCTCCAGTTTTTTCTTGGCGTAGTATTATTCTTGTGCATTAGTGTTAAAGATACAGGACCATGATCGCTGACAGCTATAGGGTGAATCTCAGTGTCTGAAATGTCGCTCAGCAGTGAGCTGCTGACCAAAAAATAATCCAGACGAGAGTAGGAGTGATGGACATGTGAGAAGAAAGAATATTCCTTACTGGTGGGGTGAAGGGAGCGCCATGCATCGCAAAGACCAAAGTCGCTCATATACTGTTTGATTATATTTGTGGACTGCCAATTACGCTGAGTTCCTGCTGTATTGAGCCTATCCGTGTCTTCATTTAGTCCAAGGTTGAGGTCGCCTCCAAGAACAAGTGTGCAATCTAAGTGTTCAGAGAGTGCACTGAAAAAACCGTGAAAGAATGAGGGATCATCAACATTTGGACCATATACACTTGCAATACATAGCTTTTTATCAAGTATAGATAGTTTAATGATTAAGAATCTGCCCTCTGGATCTATAACTGTATCGAGTACTGTGAAATTAATATTTTTATGTATTAAAATTGCTGCTCCCCTTTGTCTAGAATTATAACAAGCTGAGAACACATTAGGAAACTCAGGTGTTTTAAGTTCATTCGAACCTCTAAGAGGTCTGTGGGTCTCTTGTAATAGGACAACATCCGCCTGTAGTTTTTTGAGTTGGTTAAATATTTTTTACCTCTTTACTCTGGAGCCAGCTCCATTTATATTCCATGTAATGAACCTCAGTGTACCCATAGATGTTTGTGTATAACTAGGGGTGTATGCTGTGTGCGTCGCTTAGACAGGTGGAGAGAATACGTCACTTGTTCATAAATAAAGAGAAGGAGAGAGAGAAAAAATGTGTGGCGAGATGCTCCCTGAGTCTGACTTTGTGTATGCATAGTTACTAATGTGAGTAGGCTTGGCTTAAGTGTGTGTGTATCTTATATGACTGTGTGCGCTGCCTGACTGATGTAAATGTGCTGCCGTTGAGCGCATGGTGCGTATGTGTCGAAATAAAGGATGTTTGTGGATGAGTGTCGAAGCAGGTGATCGAGGCAGTGAAAGGAATAAAGAAAGAAACCAAGGACAGGGGTGAGCAGCATAAAACCAAGAGGGGGAAAAGAGAGGAAAAAAAAAACGAGAAGAAAAAACAAACAAAAACAAAACGTAAACATTCCAATTAAATCACTGACGGAGAGTGACGGTGTTAATTCTGCTATGAAATCACACTTTAAGATGTGATTTGATACTGGTAAGTTAAACAGATGTTAATGCAAGTTAGTGTGAGTGGATAGGGAAAGGGTGCAGCTGATTCTTATCTGGTGTGAGGTTAATACAGCCACGGAGTGATGTTGGGGTCTCGGTGGAGCTGTCCGTCCACGTACAGCCGGTCCACAGCGATGACAGCGCGGGAGCCCTTCTGGATGAAGCCGCGTCGGATTGGGAAGAGGACCCTGCGTCGTTCCAAGATCTCTTTGGGGAACTGGTCGTTCACGCTGAAGTCCGTTCCTTTTAATTCCCTGCCGCGGCTTTTCACATGTTGCTTTTGTTTGAAGTGGCCGAATTTGGCCACGATAGGACGTGGTCTCCCGGCCGTAGCCCGAATGGGGCCGAGGCGATGTACCCGACCGAAGACGATGTTCTTCACAGTGTCCTCCGGCAGCTTCAGGTGGGTTTTGATGAAGCTTTTTACCGTGGTCTCCGCGTCCTCTCCAGCGGCTTCTGGAATACCAGAAAATACCAGATTATCACGCATGCTACGAGCTTGTAGATCGATAACTGTTTCTTTTATTTTTTTATTTTCTCTATTGAGCTGGGTAACATTATCTGTGAGACATTTCACCGACTCCCTTAGCGTGGCATTTTCAGCAGCAAGCGTTTCCACCTGCTGCTGGCTGTACTCCAGGGATTCTCGCAAGCATTTAAATTCTCGGTGAAGAATCTCCACCAAGGACAGCCTTGCGTCGAAACTGGACAATCGCTTGTCGATTGACTCCAGTATGTCAGCAATATCTTTGCTGGCTGGCGATGTTGAGCCGGGGGAATCTGCCGGGCGTTGTCTTTTCGACGACGGCGTCTCAGGTTTGGCCGGGGGAGCTGCACACTGGGTCTTCTTCATCACGAGATCCTGAAAGCACTGATCAATATAATCTTGGAGAGTCTCTAAACTCTCCTCGTTGTTCTCCAGGGTGTTGGAGATTATTTAGACAAATAGTGTTAGTTATAAGACAATTGATAAGTGTATTTGGTAATACTGAAGCTTAAATGAATTTGTTCAAATCTAAACTACCATTTGCTTTAATTTTCCACCAAAATCTCCGGCGTCTGACGTCAGTTACAACATGAGTCGCTTACCTATTCCACAGCTTAGGCACTACAACTGCAAATGCTCGATCACCTCTATAAACCAGCCTCGACCTTGGTACAGCTAAAAGCAAAAGATCACTTGATCTAAGAGATCTAAGGGGGTATAAGTCTGCAAGAGGTCAGACAAATACCCGGGAGCCTGTCCATTCAGGGCTTTGTAAGTCAACAATAAAATTTTAAAATTAATTCTGAAGCGGACAGGGAGCCAACGAAGGGAGGCAACCGAGAGGTGTACTAGAGAACAGAGACATTAAACTGAACAAACTGCTTCGCTGATGATTTGTCCTCAGCTGGCGTTCTCGATCACCGCAGACTGTGTTTAACAGATGGAAGCCTTCAGCAGAGACTCTGACTGGGATCGGCCGGCTTTTGGCTCCTGACGGCATATCGAGGACTCTGCGAGAGCAGCCAGTATGTTTGGCGAGGTGTTTTCTGTTGCAGACAGACGATGGATTAAACGATGAATAAGTGATTTATTAGCTGCCGCTGTCACGCTGGTTAGATGGATTACTACAAGCCACCTCTGACCCCACTTACAGGCCTGCATCTCAGCACAGAGCCGGTGTGTGTTGGTGTTTGTAGGCAGCGGCGCTGACCAGCTGTAATCCAGTGACAGGATGAGACTCGTTGATCAATGGCCTAATGAATGCTGTGTTTCATTGGGCCAGTGAATAGAGCGCAGCCTGGCTGTGGAAACAACAAACGGCTTCAGTTTGTGTTAGAGTGCCGCAGTTTCACAGCTGTGTGCGCACTGATGTTCACACAAAGGAAAAAGCTTCAAGGACAAGCACTCTTTGTTGGATCAAGTGGATTTAACGAAGTAAAGCAGCTGCAGAAGGAAGAATAGTGCTGAAGATAACCATCTTTTTAAAATGGCTGTCATGTGTACTTTCAAAATATCATCAAAAAGTCATCCATTCATCCATTAGTTTTTTTCCACTTATCCAACGCTGTGTCGCAGGGGTAATCCACACCTCCCTCTCTAGGCCAGGCAAGAGATATAATCTCTGCAGTGAGTCCTGGATCTAATAAGAGGCCTTCTCTATGCCCTGAGCACCTTAGCCAGTCGGGCATCCTACTCAACTGTCCCCTTCCATTGTGGAGGAGCAGCACCTTCACTCTCAGCTTCTTTCGAACGACTGAACTCCTCACCCTGTCTAAAAGGAAGAGACCAGCCGCCCATTGCAGAAAACTAATTTCTGCTGCTTGTATTCACAATCTTGTGGATGTGTGTATGAAAGAGAGCGACATAAATAATAATCCTGTTCATGACTGTTCATCGTTGGAGCTTGTAACCTGGACACAAGTATGTGGAAAAAATGTAGATAGAACATTAGGAACATCAATGGAGAAGTCCAGCTGAATTTTTTGGTGTTTTGTATATAATAGTGCTATATATATATATATATATATATATATATATATATATATATATATATATATATATATAGAGAGAGAGAGAGAGAGAGAGAGAGAGAGGAACTGACCTGAAAAATAGGATCATGGCCAAGCTTGAAACCTGGATCCCCGGCAGCCGGTTACCAAGATTACGTGAAGTACCCTCAGAAGGTCTGCTAGATGATGTTAATGCAGCACTACGGACAATACCTACAACCACGATTACCGACACTAACAAGCTGATCTACAATACGGCAGCAGTGATCAGTGAGATGCTTGGCTACAAGTTGAACAGCCACAAGGGGCAGTACCCTCCATGGAGAAGGAGGCTAGAGGGCAAGATCAAAGTAGCACGGAGGGAGGTTAGCCAACTATCGGAGTTGCAGAAAGCTGCGACAAAGAAGGTGCATAAGAAATACAGCAAGCTGTCCATACCTGAGGCCTTGGAAACTGCCAAGCAAAGACTCACAGCCTTGGCCAGCCGCTTGAGGAGGTACACCAGAGAGATAGAAGGCAGGAGAATAAACCAGCTGTTCTCCACAGAACCAGCAAAGGTGTACTCTCAGTGGCAAGGGAACAATAATAATAAGAGAACAGCACCACCAAGGCTGGAGACGGAGCAATACTGGAAGAGCATATGGGAGAAGGACGCAACCCATAACGGCAATGCACAGTGGCTAGTGGATCTGAGGGCAGACCATAGCGACCTCCCTGAA
Organism: Copadichromis virginalis; assembly: GCF_057382275.1. Lineage (NCBI taxonomy): Eukaryota > Metazoa > Chordata > Actinopteri > Cichliformes > Cichlidae > Copadichromis > Copadichromis virginalis. Next base: position 540,513 of record NC_140618.1, read on the forward strand.
CAGGGTCCAGTAACCATCACAGTGGCAGATATCCAAGAAAGGGTCTCCAGTATGAAGAGTTGGACAGCACCAGGGCCCGACATGGTTTACACCTACTGGCTAAAGAAGCTGACTGCACTCCACGAGCGTCTGGCAGCACAAATGAACCAGCTGCTAGTTAACGAGAGACACCCGGAATGGCTAACCGAAGGTCGGACGGTCCTGATCCCCAAGGACCCCAAGAAGGGACCGGTCCCCTCCAACTACCGACCAATAACCTGCCTCAGTATCACATGGAAGCTCCTGTCAGGCATCATATCGGCTAAGATGAACAGGCACATGGGTCAATACATGAGCGGGACACAGAAAGGAATTGGCAAGAATACCAGAGGCGCAAAACACCAGCTACTGGTAGACAGAACAGTCAGCCGAGACTGCAAGACCAGACTGACCAACCTGTGCACTGCCTGGATTGATTACAAGAAGGCCTATGACTCAATGCCCCACAGCTGGATACTGGAATGCCTAGAATTGTACAAGATCAATGGGACCCTAAGAGCCTTTATCAGGAACTCAATGGGGATGTGGCGCACAACACTAGAGGCCAACTCCAAGCCCATAGCACAAGTCACCATCAAGTGCAGGATCTACCAAGGAGATGCTCTGTCCCCACTGCTGTTCTGCATAGGCCTGAACCCCCTCAGTGAGATCATTAACAAGACTGGCTACGGATACCGACTACGGAACGGAGCAGTTGTCAGCCACCTCCTGTACATGGATGACATCAAGCTGTATGCCAAGAGTGAACGAGACATCGATTCACTGATCCACAACACCAGGATATACAGCAATGACATTGGAATGTCATTCGGGCTGGAGAAGTGTAGTTGGATGGTAACAAAGAGAGGGAAGGTAGTCAGAACGGAGGGGATCAAACTACCAGAAGGCAACATTGCAGACATAGAGGACAGTTACAAGTACCTGGGGATCCTGCAGGCGAATGGGAACCATGAAGAGGTCGCTAGGAAAGCTGTAACCACCAAGTACCTGCAGAGGGTCAGGCAAGTCCTGAGGAGTCAGCTGAACGGCAAGAACAAGATCCGGGCCATCAACACGTACGCCCTGCCCGTGATCAGGTACCCTGCTGGGGTAATAGGCTGGCCAAAGGAGGAGATAGAAGCCACTGACATAAAGACAAGAAAGCTCCTTACCATGCATGGAGGGTTTCACCCCAAGTCAAGCACCCTGAGGCTGTACGCTAAGCGGAAGGAAAGGGGCCGGGGACTGGTGAGTGTCAGCACCACAGTCCAGGATGAGACAACGAACATCCAAGAATACATTGGGAAGATGGCCCCAACTGACAGCGTGCTCAGTGAATACCTCAGGCAGCAGAAACCCAAGAAAGAGGAGGGAGACGAGGAACCATCATGGAAGGACAGGCCCCTGCACGGTATGTACCACCGGCAGATAGAGGAGGTGGCTGATATCCAGAAATCCTACCAGTGGCTGGACAAAGCTGGACTGAAAGACAGCACAGAGGCACTAATCATGGCAGCACAAGAACAAGCTCTGAGCACAAGATCCATAGAGGCTGGGGTCTATCACACCAGGCAAGACCCCAGGTGCAGGCTGTGTAAAGATGCCCCAGAGACAATCCAGCACATAACAGCAGGGTGCAAGATGCTAGCAGGCAAGGCATACATGGAATGCCATAACCAAGTGGCCGGCATAGTGTACAGGAACATCTGTGCCGAGTATAACCTGGAAGTCCCGAGGTCAAAATGGGAGATGCCCCCAAGGGTGGTGGAGAATGACCGAGCTAAGATCCTGTGGGACTTCCAGATACAGACGGACAAAATGGTGGTGGCTAACCAACCGGACATAGTGGTGGTAGACAAACAGAAGAAGACGGCCGTAGTGATCGATGTAGCGGTTCCGAATGACAGCAATATCAGGAAGAAGGAACACGAGAAGCTCGAGAAATACTAAGGGCTCAGAGAAGAGCTCGAGAGGATGTGGAGGGTGAAGGTAACGGTGGTCCCCGTGGTAATCTGAGCACTCGGTGCGGTGACTCCCAAGCTAGGCGAGTGGCTCCAGCAGATCCCAGGAACAACATCGGAGATCTCTGTCCAGAAGAGCGCAGTCCTGGGAACAGCTAAGATACTGCAGGACGCTCAAGCTCCCAGGCCTCTGGTAGAGGACCCGAGCTGGAAGGATTGACCCGAGCTTGAAGGATAAACCGCCCGCAGGGGCGAGCTGGCTGTTTATTTTTTTTATATATATATAAAAATTTATATACATACACGTACTTTATGTTCACATATGTGTGCTTTTGTACATATATGTGCATATTTGCATGTACACATTTATCTTTACAAACGTATATGGATGTCTTACTATGTTTTCTATAATGTTTTCATCTTATCTACATCTTTTTATTTGATTATATTATCCCTCTGTTCAGCACTTTGGCCGACACTTGATGTCCTTTAAATGTGCTGTATAATTAAAGATGACTTGACTTGACTTGATATTATATATAATATTTTATATAGAAATTGCTCCTCTCGCCCCTGTAGGTGGTCAATCCTTCAAGCTCGGGTCCTCTACCAGAGGCCTGGGAGCTTGAAGTTCCTGCTCAGTGTCTTAGTTGTTCAAAGGACTGCGCTCTTCTGGACAGAGATCTCCGATGTTGTTCCCAGGATCTGCTGGAGCCACTCATCTAGTTTGGGAGTTACTCCACCTAGTGCTGCGATTACCACTGGTACCACTCTTACCTTCACCCTCCACATCTTTTTCAGCTTTTCTCTGAGCCCCTGGTACTTCTCCAGTTTCTTGTGTTCCTACTTCCTGTTGTTGCTGTCATTTGGTATTGCTATGTCTATCACTACGACAGTCTTCTTCTGTCTAACACTACTATGTCCGGTGGTTACACTAAACAAAAAACTTTAATGGTCTGCATGCACGCACGCACGCACACACAGAGACACATCTGATGAGCTTTTGTAATAAAATGAAAAACAAAAGCATGGTTTTATTGTTGCACCTTGATGGCGTTTCACTCTGTTATGAGATGTCTAATAAAGGGAAGTAATATGCTTTAAACATTAAATAAGACTTTAATTATCGGCACCATGAAAAACGTGCCATTCTCAGGATGTAATTGAATGTCGTCGTCATATTGCGGGGAATTAAAATGGGTCATTTTATGTGTTGCTTTATTTTTGATTGAATCTGCTCTTAAGTGGTTGAGACAGTAGAATTATCAATTTTTAGACGCCTTGTGGTGAGCTCAGTAACGAAGAGAGAGGGAGGGAGGAGGAGGGGAGGAGATGACAGAGATAAATGCCTCTGCATTGACAGCTGTCCTCCATTTTCTTTCAGACAGACATACAAATGAGGACCACAAATCAAACCAATCCCTCTCTGATTAATCTGGGCTCAGGCGCCAATCAGCAGGCCAGTGGAGCGACGGAGGCCGATGGATCGCTCGACATTGATAAACTGTATCAATACCAAACACTTTAGGATCGGTTATTAAAGGGATCAGCATGTGTTTGTAAGGGGGGAATGAGTGTATACTCCAAACAGCTTCACAACGAGCACTGAAAGAGAGTGATGAAGCCTTTTTTACATTCACTGGGCACCATCTGACTTTCATTGAGTGAGACTGTTTGGCTTTGATTGTGGTGAGCATCGTTAGAAAACAGAAACCAAGTATCAACCTGTGGGGCTGGAAACTGGAGAAAGCAAAGCTGGAGTTCCTGTGATGTCCAGCAGAGGCAGTAGTGAGTCGGTCCCCACACACTCACATTTTCAAACTTTACAGCAGAAATAAACATTTTTACAGCCTGATACCCAAACTGTTTTGATCATTTCCCCCTTTATCAACACCTGTAAAACTCACCTCTTTAAATTGTTTGCATTGTTAGGGGAGTGGCGACTTTGACTGGCAGGTGCATGGTGACACAGGCGGCTGTAGCTGCTAGCTCTCTGCTAGCTGCACTGTGCTGTTGGAGTGTTTTGGAGCATTTTAGTGACATCATGTCACCAATAACATGGCTGCTGTGAGGTCACTAACAGACCGTCCAAGAAGGAGGAAGGCGGAGCTGCAGTTTAGGTGTACAGTGAAATTTGAGGATTTTGATTGGATGTGACTGATTAGCAGGTGTCTGAGCTGATACCTCCACCATTTCGTTCAAATGTGCGGATGATGAAACTGATCAGTGCTTTTATGGATTTAATCTATTTGTTGCCATTTAATCGTCAGTAATTAATTGGATAGCTCTTTGTTCTCACAGATTTATATTTAAAATATTTCACTCCTCCTGCCACTGAAGAAAATTCAAATCCATGCTGCTGTCACTATTAGCTCAGCAGCACTCTACTCTGGTGATCCACTTTGTCTGTTTTAGCAGCTGATGCCCATGTTTGGTCTTATCCTCCCCCCCCCCACACACACACCAAAATAAAAAAAGAAAATGACAAAGCATCCCAGATTAGGCCCCCTCCCAGTTTGATGAATGCCGGTGCTGAAGTGTAGAAAAAGCCTCATTACGAGACACTTATAGATTAGCCCGGGTGTGACGCCGGGGGACCGCAGGGGGAAACAATGAGCCTACGTCCCCTCACTGCATCTCTGAAGCCTCCTCCAGCTCTCCTCTCTCTCAAATGGATAATTCTGGTGATACTTGTGACAGGCTGTGGTTTAGATTTTGATTTATGTTCTTCCAAAGCTAAAATCAAAGAATCCATCTAGTGCTATTTTATGGCAGTTGGGATGATGAATGGGCCAGTCTGTGGGCCAAAGCAAGCTGCTGTGTCTTTGCCCCGGATTTTAATTGCTAAAGTAGCCGGTCATTGCTCAAGATTCAGAAGAGCAGCACACTCCGTCTTTCTCTCCTCTCCAACTTTTTCTGTGTCACTCCATCCCTCTTCGATCCCATCTCCCCCCTCCGAAGCGCCGAGGCCACGGACGCTTTAAAAGAAATTTAATCGAGTTTACACAAACCCACTGCTAAATCATTCATAACCTGCTGCTACAACTACAACTAATGGCTCACGTAATTGGCCCAACTTTGAAGTGTAAATCCCACATTTATATTTCATGTATGGAAATGCCGCCTTTAAACAAAATGCCAGATAAAGAGTTTGATCCCAACATATTCTTAACGCTCACATTTTCATGTTTCAGGGGATAATGAGACGTTTACTCGATGTTACTCTTCCTCCTTCCCTGACCTTCTTCGGGCTTTAAAAGATTTTAAAAAAATACATAAACACGCATTCAGCCATCTCACGAGTTGATAAACATGTGTAAATAAAATCAGATGTTCTAACGATGGAGGAAAACGGCATTCGTCTGCCTCCTCCTCCTCACTCCAATGAAGAGACGGCGTCTTTCTGAGGAGCTTCGCTGCTTTTTTCACTCGACCAAAATCAATGATGCAAATGAGAAAAACAAGCAGGCAATAAATTCTTTCACATCTGCAAAGCTCTGCGAGAATTTTTAATAATTTTTAATAAAGCATAATTGTAGTTTGTACCACTGAATAATTTAATCACAGGGAGCGATGAATGGGGGTGCACACATCAGACAAATGTAAAATAAAACTGCACTTCTCTGCCGCACATCTCTGAGATATATTTCAGGATCTTTTGCTTTATTATACTTTCAGCTTTTTCTTTAGTCCAGCTTTTATTTCTTTCAGTTCATCTGAAAGGTGTTTGGAAGGCCGGTTAAGCATTCATATCGTCCTGTCTGCTCAGTGAGTTAAACCTAAATGTCCTTGGCACAGAAACGCGAGTGATAGTCAGCTCACTTCCTGGCACTGTTGTTGTTTTAAAGAAATATTTTATAATAATTTTCCTCCTATTTCAGCTGGTTGTAAACAGCTGTCCTCTTAATGTTGGTCCAGCTCTGTGTTTTTGTCATTAAATTCATACATTCATAAATGAAGCCACACTCGGGTCGACTTTCTGTTGATGATGAGAACGTTTACTTAGAGAGTTACAAAATATGTTTAATAATTAATAAGCATTAAATCTATAGTTCAAATGATTAAATTATCTTTGCATTCTTTAATATAAAGATAAATATTTTTCATCAGGAAGTTATTTCGATTATTTCAATTCAATTTTATTTACACAGCACCAAATCACAACAACAGTTGCCTCAAGGCACTTTATATTGTAAGGTAGACCCTACAATAAAAACAGAGAAGAATCTAACAGTCATATATGACCCCCTATGAGCAAGCACTTTGGTGACAGTGGGAAGGAAAAACTCCCTTTTAACAGGAAGAAACCTCTGGCAGAACCAGGGTCAGGGAGGGGCTGAGAGAAGTGAGAGAAGGAAGACAGTTTAAAAGACATGCTGTGGAAGAGAGCCAGATATATCAATATGCGCATAAATACACATAGATTTGTGTGTCTTTACATCTTCCAACAAATTGATGCATTCTGATAAATGAAAAATACGTAGGAGCAGTTTGCGGTTTGTGGAAGCCACCATATCTGGTCTTTAAATGATGATGTATGAACCCTGCTTCCAGGTCCAAACTACTCTGCATTTATTAAGGCTGTGTTGTTTTTAACATGTTTCAATGCTTTATATCTAGCGTTCGTCCTCCAGCTTCACTGTGTTTATGTTATGCTAACACAGCTGTGTAGCTAGCAATCACGTAGCACATCATTATATACCAGCTAGCCCAACTTCAGTAACCCTACAAAAGTCACTGCTGTTTAGTTTTCTGTCTTCATTTATGTTGGAAGTGACAGCAGAGCTGTACATTTTAATTTTTCAGAAATCTCTCAGTCAGAACATGCTATATCATGTTTAGGTGGAAACTAGCGAGCTAACTTCCTGCTAACTTCTAACTCTGTTAAATTTCATAAATCCTGTTTTCATGGATACCTGGATGTTAAACTCCATTGTTACACCTGGTGGAGCAGCAACACTGATCATTTTATTAAAAATGAAAGAATTATAGACAGTTTTTAACTCTCAGTGATGCTGCAGTGTTTGTTTGACTTTGGGACCTGAAGCGGAGTTCGGACCCGGAAACGGCCAATGACGTCAGACTAAAGAACCGGATTGCTTGAAGTATCACGCCGATGTTTTACCGACACAAAAATGTGCATAAACATGCTCATTCATTCCCGATATTGTCACAAATACTTATTTTCAGCAAATTAGACATGTAACCCTTATGTCTTCAGACAGCTGACAAGCCGACTAAAAACCAACGGCTGACGATAAAATAAGATTATGCCAACTAACGTTAATCTCAAATGTTCAAACTGTTCCCTCTGATGAACAGTTTGGGAGTTTATTTGCTATCCGTCAGTTTTAAGACAGTTTTACTTTCTTAGATTAAGGCCACCTAAAACCAGCTTATTAGGGCTAACAACAGCTAACAGAAAGTTTAGCATATCCTCAACAACTCACATCAGCACGACTGTCATCAGTCACAAGTGAGTTTCACTGACTCACTAATTCATATGGAACTCCCTTTGCAAAGTTTTAGATCCTCGTTGAGAGTAAATAAAGGTGAACTCTGCTCACCCAGCATGAGGACAGGAGTGGACTGACAGTCCACATGTGGGGGAAGATTACGGGATGCAGCTGGTCTGAAGTCATTTTGTTATCTGGGTACACTTACTGTAGATGAAAGTTGGCAGCTTTTTGAGGTAACTTGAGGTAAAAATGTAAAATACAGCAAAATATTTAACTGACACATATGTGTTTTTATTGCTGATATATCGCTAAGTGTTAATTTTATTCATACCTGTTAAAATATACTGTGTACATCTTTTAAATCTTTTTTTACACAAACAGTAGTAACAACATCCTTGCAGTGGCCGATGGAGGAACAGTCTAGATTTCCAAATGTAATGACTTTGATCTCTCTTGTCTCACAGTAGCCCCTGTAGCTAGGATACCCAGCCAGTAGCCATCCACCCTTTGCAATGGTTGATTCACACACCACCAAACATGATCACACAGTCACTTCTATCTATGCTTGCTGTTAAGGCGTAGGTAGCCACTGCAGTATTCTCCTGAATGATAGGTGTCGCCACTCAGACAATACTGTCTTATAGAGATATATAAAGGCTGTTGCAACATCTGCCTCTCTATAATCTGTTAATCTCTGAGCTTCTGTCCTGATGTATCATTTAAATGTTTGCAAAAACCAACACAATCGTGTGCCTGTGTCCTTGGCCCAGCTGCGGCATCAGCAGCGCAACACGGCAGGTTACACATCCACATCCACTAGATGTGTAACTGTTACTTTAAGTATATTTAGACGCTAAAAGTTATAAAGAATAATAACACAACCTTCACAAAAGAAACAGTCTAAATGCAGAATGAGGGTGCAGTACAGTACATGGACCTAAGAATCAATCCCTGGGGTTTTTCCATGACCCTCTTGGGGACACTCCCATAGGGCTTGGACCCTCCACCAAGTGTTCTTAGAACTGAAGAAGCTTCGCCGATGAAACGTCTTCAAGGAAACCTAAAGAAGGCCAGATGCTTTTCTTTCATAGCTCCTTAGACTACGAAGACCTAGATGACTGAGAACCTTCACAGATATCCCAGGTTTTTTTTTTCTTTCTCTGTGCTTATTTCATTTCCTGTGAATCTCCCTCCTTGTTATTATGGCTCTGATTAAAAATTAATGAATCCTGAAAATGGTCCAGAGCGAAGATATGATTTTACTTAAATACTACAATCAGAATTATGCTAAATTTCTTTTGCATAATTTTGTAAACTGCAGACATAAAATCTTTATATCTTGGGCTTTTATTTTGAAAAGTGAGGACAAGGTGTTTCTTTTCCTGCATTTCTGGGGCACTAGCTTGATGGTATGACACTTCCTGTTTCTGTGCAGAACTCAACAATGTGCTTTGGTGTTTGAATAAATCGACTTATTAAAAAAGATAAAACTTTATTTGCTTCCGCACATTAATACAGTTGGGCATGTGGCTTATGTCAGCCGTGTGTCCAACACGTGAAACACGCCAACAGCTGTGTGTACATGCAGCAGGAGGAGGGGGGAGAAGGCCTCAGGTGAAGCACTGGCCTGCCTGTAATTTATAACTGTGACATGGGAGCCAAGTTTCTCTAAATGAGGCATTCAGATCGCCAAGCAGTCATTTATCCTGATGATTAATACAAATGATATTCATAATAATAAATATTGCTGCCTCACAGTGCATAAAGCAGCAGGAGAAAGAAGGGAGGGAGGGAGGGAGGGAGGAGGAGGGAATGCCAGAGTTTACAGTTTCATAGAGAGATCCCATTAAAAAATCAAAAAACATGGCACAAAACTTTCAACATGATCTGGAAACGGGTTTGATTCAAAGTCTGAAAGATGATTTTGAAACAAAGATATAATTGATGATTGCAGACATTCCACTTCCTGTTTGTCCCACAGGAGTTAAGACACTATCCAGCAGGGGGCACTTTCAGTCGTTCCTCATTGAGTACGAGTGAATGGAGCTAGAATAAACTTTTTTTTTTAAATTTCCCATAAATCCAGCGAGGACTACGAGTCTGAGCTGAAAACCTCCGTTTTTGTCCTCAGTGAAGCTACTACATTAGCATTCTGCTAGTACGTGCAGATTTCCTCCATGGTGCCCGTTTCCAAATGATGACTTCTAGTTCCTGAAGTTTTCAGATTTCATACAGATTCCCTTTTTTCTCGATGAGCTCAAGAGTGCCCCCTCTGGATCAAAAATTCCAGACATTGGAAGTTCTCCAGAAGTTCTCTGTTTGCCTCAGGGGAGGACAACTCCAGGCCTCAAGGGCCGGTGTCCTGCATTTTTAGATATCACCCTGGGTCAACACACCTGAATCAAGCAACCAGTTCTCTGGGCAGACATGTTGAGGAGGTCATTTAGCCATTTAAGTCAACTGTGTTGGATCAAGGACACATTTAAAATTTGCAGGACACCGGTCCTGGTCTACCTGATCGTTGGTCACTAGCAGAGCATTCAGGCTCCGGTTGCCTAGGTAACCCTCTACTGTGTTTATTCCTCCTCAAATGTCCGTTCACTCCCATTGGTTGCTGCTCGAATGCAGACTTGGAGCAGTTTAAAACACGAGTAAGCTTGAATGTTCACAGTGAAGATGGAGATGAAGAAAAGTGAAGAAGAGGAGTTTATGACTTCCTGTCATGTGGCTGAAAGTAAACAGGCCCTGAAGCCTAACATGACATCAGTAAGTAGGTTAAGTGTAGTCCCGCGTGGCCATCGATCATCACAGGATCTCACATATTCGCGCCCCACTCGAAGCAGAGCTGAAAGTTTCCCACTGCAGCCGAGATGACATTTAATTTTTCATATCTCCTCCGTAGTCCTGGAATGAATTTTGGCAGACCTGATGCAATTTAACAGCTTGGCAGTTTAAAATTGGGCAATGAATCACCGCGATTCAGTGGAAGCCCGGCTGCTGCTGCATAATGTTTTTTTCTGTGTCGGAGTGGAGGACAGCAGGAGAGGTGGAGATGTTGGACAGTAGACCCCCACCCACCTCAGCTCCCTCTCCATCCTCCAGTTTACCTCCTCTGTCGCCGATTATACCTGTTTTAGCTTCTTCATCATGTCGTCCTCATGCCATCGGCAGCTAGAGAATGATGGAGAACTAACGCACATCGGCTTCATTAAGTCGGGCTTACCTTTAATTATAATCGCACACCTTTGGAGACTCTTTAATCCAAATCAGCCAATCTCGGCGCAAAGCTGTAGGCTCGGCTCATCTCTCTGCTTGTGCTTTAACGTGGCGCCCTCTGACCCTCACACAAAGAGCGCCGCCTCCATTACATGCGCCACAGCAGCTCTGCGAGTGCTTTTAAAAGGTGGTGAGGTCCAAAGGGCTCGCACTGTATCTGATTTTTGACAAAGAGCACGCTGGCTAGAAATCAATAAAGTGCCTGTGATGGGTCCTGCTGGTCATCCTGGAGAGGCTGCTCCTCCACCTCCTCCTCCATCATGCAATCACTTTGTTTTCCCCCCTCTCTCCGTCACCACCTCCCGCCACGTACCCTCCACCTCCCCCTCTACTACAGATGAACCCAAACAAGCAAAGAATGGACTGACAACACTTTTGACACCGGCCGTTCATTAGCCCCACCAAGCGGTGGAGAGCGAGGGAGGGGGGGTCCTCCGCAGGCAGCCGGTTGGCTGAGCAGAGTGCCGTCTGTGGGATGACCACAGTGTAGATACCTCAGTCTCCATCCAGCCGTTCGTCAGGGTCACTGTCAGGAAAATTACTGTTTGTTCTGGTAGAGAAAGGCTTTGATGAATTGGCTTATTTGTATGCTAAAGAACGCTGCAGCCATGTTCGCCCCTCGTTCTTCCTCGGAGATCTCGCCATCCTTTGCTGCAGTTTCCTTTAAGAAACGGTGTGAACTCTCAACATCACCTCATTAACCAGCTGATCAAGTAGACCTGACAGGAAGTTCAAAGCTCCGTCTTTGCCTCAAATTTTATTCTTGTTCTGCTGTTTTGAATATGATTTTGTACGTCACATATTCTCCGACCGCTGCACCTGAAGAGTTCAACGTCAGCTGTTATCGTCTGCTTTATTACAAAAATGGTGCTCTCTTCAACTGAAATAAAATGATTTCACAAATATATCAGCTGTTTTTACACTATGACAGCAGAACAGCTTTCCCCACAAATAAATCAGATCTGATAAATGAGAAACTGGACGTCTGTGTGCATCGATATCTTTTTTATTTTCGTGCAACGCAAAAAACCAACACATCATCTCATAAAAGATACATAATGAGTTTCGGTAACACCAACACAGATTTCTGCTGAAAAAGATATGGTTTGAAGCAGTTTTGGTTCTGGTGACACCTTCAAACTTTTACCTTAACAGCTTTAAAAAACACTTTCACTTAACTGGAAAGACAGAACAAAATGGTCAATAAATCACTTCCTCAGTTTGTGAGATTTCCAAATTTAGAATAGAAAGAAGTGCTGCTGTGGTGACCTCCAATGCAGGCAGCACAAAGCAGAACAAGAACATGTGAGTAGATCGGTTTTGTTGTGTGACAAAGATGGTGGATTATTGTTCGGGTCTGTGTAATGTGTACTAAAGCCTTTTAATTCCCAGTGTATGAACAGACCGTAGCCTGATGTCTGTGGGAAGGAATCGGGATGAGTTCCTCTGAAGTCCACAGGATGTGGCGTTTCTGTGGCTCTGTGCACCTCAGCGCCTCACCTGTATGTGTCATAATGACAGCATCATCATCAACATTTTTTGAGCTTCTTTTATTACATTTAGTTTCAGATAATTCTGTCCTCAGTATTTCTCCGTGAACCGGATGAAGTCGCCATTGTCGTGGAGCATCGTGCAGACGTATCGAAGCGACCAGTGGTTTCTCGCAGACAGAAAGTGTCTGCTGAGGCTCATCTCCAACATCCCGTCCAGCCGCAGCCGCACGTGTTAGTCATTATTAAACATAATAAGGGCTTTTATCAGCCACCGTTTCCCTCTTTGGTTATGTGAATAATTTAGCCGAAGGGAGGAAGACGAGTGAGTCAGGTGGGCCTCGCACCTGAGACGGAGACAGATGAGGCGATTTGTCTGAATTATTTATTTGATTCTCTTCAACTTTGTACAACTGCCACATTGTTTTTTTCTCTCCTTTATTCACAGTTTCCCTGCTGAACACACACACACATTTATTTCAAGCTGCGTTAATTACAGCTGCACAAGCTGTTAAGCTGTCGTCTGACGATTAACAAAGTCAAGCTCCAGCCGCAGCTTCACCACTTACTTTCCTGCCTGGAAAATGGAGGGGTGGAGCTGTGTGTATGTGTGTGTGAGAGAGCGAAACAACCACTGTTAGCATCAACAGCAGGCCTATAAAAGTACAGGGGTCTCTTTTTATTATTGTAATGTGTCGCAGCAAGTGAACAGACAATTCGACCAAACGTAATTTGTGAAACAGCTCCCCTAATTAATTTGAAGGCAGCGATGGCAGCTGAGGTGTGTGTGTGTGTGTGTGTGTGTGTGTGTGTGTGTGTGTGTGTGTGTGTGTGTGTGTGTGTGTGTGTGTGTGTGTGTGTGGAGGGGGGGAGACACATGTACGTACGTACATGTGTGTTTGTTCTGCTGTCATAATTAAACATGCATTTTTGGTTAAAGGGGAGAAAACTCTTCACACAGCCTGAGCTGACAGTATCTGCTGTTTGTGCTTTGAAGATTCGCTGCTACAGAAGATGCTCAGAAAAGACATGTTTCCTCACGACTCAGTAACGTTCAGCGCCACCGCCAATCAGGGATCTGATGGCAGCGGGAGTCACGTGATGCATACAGGCATGAGGCAGGCAGTCCGGTTTGTCGCCTCATCTCCCCTCCTTACTGACACTTTGTAAAATCACATTAGCCTAACAAGAAGAGAAGTGGAAAGACAGTGACAGAGTAGAGATGTGGAGGGCCGCGTGTCAAATTTCATCGCTCTGTGAGCTCAGAGCGGGGGAGGAGGAGTCAGCGGCTCTTCGGCTGTGTCGCCATCAACATTTTTGTTGTTCTTCTGTTTGTTTTTATCTGTTTTATCAGGCTGCAGGTTTGGCCTTCCCCGACTGAGGACTGAGTTATATGTGACGTACTCAGAGGATGATGTGTGTCTGCTGCTCACAGCTGTGCTACGCTAACATTAGCTTAGTTCAGTAATCATTAACATTTCCGATTGAGCCACAGAGTCCGCACGAGGACACAAACTATAGAAAAGAATTTCTTCTATATAAACCTGTTGGAGAGCAGAAACTGACCTCGCTCTGCACCACCTCTACTGCACACTGGTTCAGCTCCTCCAGTATGAGGAGCTGGCTCAGGAGTTGGTCGCTAGTTTGATCCCAATCTCCTCCAATCTGCATGACACTGAACCCGAGTTTCCCCCGATCCATCAGAGAGTGACTGCTTGTGTGTGACTGGGTGAATGAAGGTTACATTAAGAAGCTCTTTGAGGGCTCAGAGCAGAAAAGTAATATATAATTACCAATCGATTACACACACTTCAGTGGCATAGGCAATTATTATTATTATTATTATTATTATTATTATTATTTCACCAACATTCCAACTGCTGTGACAAAAAGGATTTCCCAAAATGTTTTTTTTATGTCAGAAATAAATAAAGTTTTTATTGTCGTCTTTAAAGTTTATGTTAAATACTGGAAACAGACTCACGCATAATTAATGCTGAGCCTTAAGTTCCTGAGACAGGAGGGCATCACGGACATGTTCAACACACACACAGACACACACATGCAGACACGCAGACACACATGTGCACACGAAGGAGCTGATGAAGGTCCTGAAGGTGAGAGTTTATGTGAGTCCTGGCGCTGATTAGACGGACACAGATCTAAAAGTAATTGGTTCCTTTTACTTCCTGCAGATTTACAAGCTGCTGTGCAGTGACTGGCAGCTTCTTTACAATGGTCACACAGCAAAGGATAAACTCACTGCACTGTGTGTGTGTGTGTGTGTGTGTGTGTGTGTGTGTGTGTGTGTGTGTGTGTGTGTGTGTGTGTGTGTGCAGAGGGCACTGAAATGAACCATACAAATATGACGTGAAGCCCGAGTCCCGGTGAGGCTGATTCAGAGTGCCACTCAGCATCGTGCTGGACTTTCTTCTTCACACACTGAGTGTTATGCCTGGGAAAACACTGCTTAGCCTATTAGCACTGCCCGTAACACTCCTCTTAATCTGCACAGAGCGACACCACCAAATGGACATGAACGCCTCCAGCCCCCAGTCAATTATTCAATGATAACCTATTTATTTTTACCTTTAGTGTCACTCACAGTGGGACAAATGTGCATGTATTCATATTTAATTCATGAAAGAGGAGGCACATAAACACACGCCTCCTTCTTCTAACTAATGTATTATGTTTATAAGGCTGCACATGTACATTATTCATTAGTGCTGTGGAGGGCGCATCACTGGGTATTACTGTGTCACATTACTGTCAAATGCAGAGGGACTTAAAGAGGGCAGGAGGCTTCATTAAAGGCAGCAACAGGAAAGATGAGATGGGGAGAGACTGGCTGCAGAAGAAGAAACATGTCACTGAGGGGCAGCTGAGCTGAGGGGGTTAATGCAACGAATGCAAGGATGCAGAGGCTGTCATATGTGACAGAAACTTCACAGTTTGGACACTTGGTGAGGAAACAAAGACATTTAAGTGCAGAGTGACACATAAAGCTCCCAATACTCCAGAGCTTAATAATAATAATAATAATAATAATAATAATAATAATAATAATAGTAACAATACATTTTTAGAATGGACACATTACAGAAGAAAACAAACTGTGAACGTAATACTGATAAAAGTAAAGCAATAAATCAGTTATAACAGAGAAATACTGAAGGAAAGAGCATAATGGAATTAATGACACCACATTAAAGCAAATTTACAAAAAGGACCCACCAGAAGATCTGAAACTGCAGATTCTTTCAGATGTGTTTAATAAAATCTGAATCCACTGGGAGCTAATAGGGAGATGCACACTGTTGCAGTAAAACCAGTGAAAATCTGAACCCATTGGTGTAGACACAGTGGCCTTTGCATTATACCAGGGGAGCTCTGTTTGTCATTCCAAACATGCAGGTTAATGCTGGCTGCTGCGGCCCACAACATGCAAAACGGGTTCTTAATCTCAAGAGTTTTACTTCCTGTTTGAATAAATATATAATCAATCAAACGTCTCTGATCCTAGTATTGTCCACAAGCAGTGGACTGTGCAGTGAGATGAAATTTGAGTTATTCATGGCGGGCAGAGGGGCACTCGGACTGGCCTTTTGCTAAAATACCACAAAGACATTAACCTATATGTCTTCACAATGATGTGAGCAGCCTGAGCTTCCAATAAGATCAGGAAAAAGGCAGATGTATAAAGGCAAATGTTACCTTTGCATTAGAATGGAGATGATTTGTAAAGCTGGATCTGTGAGTTATGGTCTCAGCAGTAGCTCATATAAAGAGCTCCCCATACGCCCTTGAGACTACATGAAGGCTCCTTTTTATAGTTTGGCAACTTTATAGTTTTATTTATTCACTCTGAGCTGGCAGATCAATCCAGTTATCAATAGTATTGAAACCTATGTTGGTATTGGTTTGGACTGACACTAGCACGATGGGATGGACACTTTCATTTGTTTCTCTCCTCTAAGTTCTGTTCATTGTTCCTGTTAAACCAAACAGTAGACATCATCGCCTACAGTAAAGCCAGTTTTACATTTCCATGGACTGTGGGGTGCTGACCAAGAAAGAAGCCCCTGCTCCAAAATCATGACCTTCAAGCTTTATCGTAAAACTTGCAGCTGCCCAACGTTTGCCCAAGCCAAACACCTTCTGAGGGAAAGTTAAATGGGTTAAGAATGGCCTTCCCAAAGCTTTGACCTCAACCCTGTTGATAATTTGTGGACATTTAAAAGTCAGGTCCGTGCCAGGAAACTAACTGAATTAAATGAACTCTACCAATTCTACCAAGAGTGGAAAGATTCCTTGGAAAGAACAGTTCAAAGAAATTATTAAAATTCAAAAATCATTCTGGACATTCACGCCGATGATGACTGGATGGAAACTTCCAATCACAGCTGTAAATAAATAGTGTCTTTGTCTGTTTTATTTTTGTAACACTTTAACACTTTTTGCTTTTGCATTTCATGCCCTTGCCAGTTTTTACTGCTTTGTAATTGCCCTGTCCGGACTGTTTTCACCTGTGGCCATTAGTTCTAGCTAAGAGGTATAACCAGCCTTTATTTGCATTAGCTGACTAGACAAATTCTCACACCCTCTTGTGAGGTTTTTCCATTAATTATGTGTGTCTGTTTTCAGTATAACTTTTCTTAGCTTTCTTTATTAGCTCACGCTTCCTGAGCACACTCACATAAAAGGAGGCATTTTATTGAGTCCTGGCATCTGATTCCACATAAAATGAACGAATTGAGCATGTTATCAGAGGAACAAAGAATAGAGATTATAACATGTATATCCATCTTATTCTGCCTATCTGGGGCCAGGTTGTGGGGGCAGCAGCCTAAGCAGAGAAGCCCAGACCTCCTTCTTCCCGGCCACCTCCACCAGGTTGTCCAGGGGAACACCAAGGCATTCCCAGGCCAGCCGAAAAATATAATTTCTCCAGTGGTGATAGGTCAAAGTAGTGATGTAGATCGACTGGTAAATCGAGAGCTTCGCTTTTACACTCAGCCCTCTCTTTATCACGACGGAACACTACAGCATCCACATCACTGCAGCCGCAGCACCAATCTGTCTGTCGAGATCCTGTTCCCTTCTCTCATCACTTGTGAACAAGACCCTGCGATACTTAAACTCCACCACTTGGGACAGGAACTCGTCCCTGACCTGTAGTGGGCACTCCACCCTTTTCCAGCTGAGGACCATGGCTTCAGATTTGGAGGCGCTGATTCTCATTTCCGCCGCATCAGACTCAGCTGAAAACCACTCCAGTGAGAGCTGGGAGGGCATCACCCGATTAAGCCAACAGAACCACATAAGAGCCCACCCAAGTGAAAGCCTTTCGCCACTTGGCTATGCCTAGAAATTTTGTCCATAACAATTAGAACAGAACTGGTGACAAAGGGCAGCCCTAGTGGAGTCCATCACCTACCAGAAATGAGTCCAAATTATTGCTGGCTATCCAGACCAAGCTCTTGTAACGGTTGTATAAGTATCGACTGACCTGTAGCAATGGGCCAAACACCCCATACTCCCGAGGCACCTCCCACAGGACACTCCAAGGGACACGATCGAATCCCTTCTCCAAGTCCACAAAACACATGTAGACTGGTTGGGCAAACTCCCATGCACCTTCAAGTATCCTAGAGAGGATAAAGAGCTGGTCCAATGTTCCACGACCAGGACAAAAGCCCTTTTGTTTCTCCTGTATCAGAGGTTAGACTACTGGATGGATTCTCCTTTCCTTAACTTTCACCCTGGGATAGACTTTCCCAGAGGATTGTGATCCCCTATAGTTGGAACACCCCCCCCCTCTTTAAGATGGGAACCATATGGGGTGGCTGTAGCACAGGAGGTAGAGCAGGTCATCTACTGATCGAAAGGTTGGTGGTTTGATCCCTGGCTCCTCCAGTCCGCATGTCAAGTATCCTTGGGCAAGATACTAACCCCAAGTTGCTCTCCGATGCAGAGTGGGAATGTGTGTGAATGTAGTTAGAAAGCACTCAGTATAGAGAAAGTGCTTGTGAGAATGGGTGTGATTGGGTGAATGTGGCATGTTGTATAGAGAGCTTTGAGTACTCCGGGAGAGTAGAAAAGCACTATATAAGAATCAGTCCATTTACCACCCCAGCCTGCCAATCCAGAGGTACCGCCCCTGATCTCCATGCAATATTGTAGAGGCGTGTCAACCAGGACAGCCAACTCCTTCCACACACATGTTTTTGCTTCAGCCACTGCCTGAACCACGTTCCACTTAGCCTGTCAGTACTTATAGTCTGCACCCATAGTCCCACAGGCTAACCAAGCCCGACAGGACTCCTTCCTCAGCCTGGTTGCTCCCTTTACCTCTGGTGTCCACCACTTGGTTCGGGGATTACCACCACAACAGGCACCAACCACCTTGCATCCACAGCCCAGTTCAGCGGCTTTGGCAATGGAGGAGCTGAACATGGTCCATTCAGACTCAATGTCCCCAGTCTCCCTCGCAATGCTGTTGAAGCTGGAGGTGTGAGTTGAAGATCTCACAGACCGGGGGCCTCCCTGTGCACCCTCACTATACGTTTAGGTGCACCAGGTCTGTCCAGCATCTTTCCCTGCCAACTCACCACCAGGTGGTGATCAGTTGACAGCTCATCCCCTCTCCTCACCCGAGTGTCCAGAACATATGGCCCCAGGTCTGGTGATACAATTACAAAATCGATCATCGACCTGTGCCCTAGGGTGTCCTGGTGCCTATTGCACTTATGGACACCCTTATGTTCGAACATGGTGTTCATTATAGCCAAACTGTGGTTTCCACAGAAGTCCAACAACAACAAAACACCACTCAGGTTCAGAGCCAGGAGCCGTTCTTCCCAATCACGCCATTGTCGTTGCCCACACGAGCGTTAACCCTTTAAGACCTACCATAGAACCAAGTCCGCCAGAGCTTATATTATATTTTTACAAGCTGTGGAGCCATTTTTGGGAGCATTTCAAGTTGCTATACATCAATACAACCATTATAGCCCAAACTTTAATAATATGTCTGCATTAGGTGCATAGTAATTACATAAATTGCAAAAAAGTGCAATAAACTACAAAAAAATTGAAAATCGTTTTTGTTTTTTTAACATATATTTCTAGTTAGAGAAATTTAAGAGGCTTATCCCTCAAAACTGTAAATACAAAAAAGTTGCACAAACTAGTTTCCCACCACAGGAAATTTATTTTAAGTGTCTTCATAGTTTTATTTTTGAAATACACCAATTTTTATATACTGCAGGAAAAACGAAAATAAATATTATAGTGCAAATTTGCAAAATAACAGCATATGCATCACAATAAACTATTTCCAGCAGTGCAATATGAGTCCTAAGCATCCCAGAAATGACACAGAAAGTCATGAAGTCAAACATAACTTTTAAAAACACAAGTATAAGCTCATGAGGCCACGATGGTAAAAAAAACTACATTTCCGCAAAATGACGTCACTTCCGGTTTCGGGCAGGTCATGCGGTCATGTGATAGTTCACGCTGATGGACGTAGGAAGTGTTACAAACAGCTGATTGGATTGGCGAAGCGTGTTTCTGGAATATCATGTTTTTGTTGCTGCAAGTGATTTTTATGCAGTTTTTGCAAAGCTATATGTGGAAGGAAACTGTGACCTAGGACAAGCTGATGGCATAAGATGTAAGTACAACTCCTCCAGTTTCATATGCAAAAAAAATTATTGCGCTAGCTTACGTGGTTGCAGAGTTACCGGGATTTAAAAATAGTTACGCAAAACAGAGCGTGCCCGCTCCGATCGGCTGTAAAGGGTTAACATCTCCCAGTAAGACAACAAAATCCCCAGGTACCCCCTCCATGAATGGCTATCTTATTGTGGTGGAGGGGATTGTGTGTCCCCTGGAAGGGTCTCCCATGGCAAATTGGTCCTGGGTGACGTACTGGACAAAGAGCGATTCAAAAGACCCTATGTGTATAAGATCAAAGGAACAGTTTACCCTGACTGGGAAAGGGTTACCGGGGCCCTGCCCTGGAGCCAGGCCCAGGGAGGGTGCCCAAGGGTGAGAGAAGCTATATCACGGTCAAAGGAGCTTGCAAAGAAAAGCATCTGGACTTCTTTAAGTTGCTTGAAGACGTTTCACCTCTCATCCGAGAAGCTTCTTCAGTTCTTCAGTTCAGCTTCTCGGATGAGAGGTGAAACGTCTTCAAGCAACTTAAAGAAGTCCAGACGCTTTTCTTTGCAAGCTCCTTTGACTACGATGACCTGGATGACTGAGAACCTTCACAGACAAGCTATATCACACTTAAAAGATGCTGTATATAAAACAATCTGTGAAAACGTGGCACTTCAGATGATTTTAAACTGAAACTCTGAATATTACCTGCTCCCATCCAGGTGATCAGAATTCGTTACCATGGTGACTTAGCCAGGTAATAAGAGAGCTAATTTGTGGCAGCTCGCTGTGCATTTCAGGGGAGTATTTGGGGCAGGGCTACACTCTGATTGATAAGCCAGGTCCCACCCTCACTAGAAACATGGCAAAAGTTTGAAACTTCAGGTAATGTCACTGTGACTTGGTCCATATTTACAGCCACTTATAGAGCTCTCTAATTCTTCCTTTCTCAGTTTTACAAGCAGGTTTTAGTTGCTTCTTGTGATCACGAGATAAAATGTTTTGTGCCCTTACTTTTATCGCCCCAGGCTGTTGTGATGGACGCAGACATGCTTGCAGGCACACTCACATGCTGACTGTTTGGTCTCAGCTGCTGGGAGGACGGAGGAGCAGATATTGGAATGAATGTACTCGGTGCATTACAAACAGGCGCTGACAGTCAGACTGACTCTCGGCTGACAGTTTATCAGCAGATCTGAAGGGCTCCTTAATTCAGGCCGAGCCAAGCTGCCACCCCGGGTCCTTGAGTCATCGCTGGGAGCTGTCCATCTCCACGGAGGATTAAAGAGGCAACTCTGGTGAATTAGCAGACTTCTGAGTGACGCACAGCTGACGTGCTAAGAGGAAGGTTAATGCTGGCATTGGTTAACTGACCCTTTTTATGCTCATATGGCAACTACAAGCTCGCGAAATAAGTTCATGGAGAACGATTTGAAGCTTCTGGCCCTCATAGTTTAGAAACTGGACTCTGTTTTACTGCCTGTCCCTCTAATGCTCTCTAATCTATTTTATATTCCCACGTCTCTGATGTTTTTATGTCTCTTACTGGTCAACCACTCTTGTCAGTTTTACTTCCAGTCTTTGTTTCCCCACGTTTTGGCTCAATTGCATTATGTATCTCAGTTATTTCACCCACGTCTCGTTATTGTCTTGTGCTTTTTGGAGTCAGCTTTCTCATTTTCCTGGTGGTCGACTCTTAGCTGGACTTTTCTAGCACCATATTTTGTTTTCCTTTGCTTCAGAGTTTGGAAGTTTGGTAAAGGAAGTCTCTTATTTGCCTGCCTCTGAGGCCTGAAATGTGACCTGCTCTTGCTACAATAAATCTTCACTTTATTTATTTATGAGGGAAAATGGGGGGAGAGGGGACAGAGATACAGAGAGCACATGTAAACAGATGCCTTACAAACAGACCAGCAGTTGATGTTACCTGAATAACACGAGACAGGGACTCCATGCAGTTTAGCTTGGACACCTTGTGAAACATCTGGACTTCTTTAACTTCCTCAGTCCTGAGACTAATGATTCATGATTCAGCTCAAAGTCCTGCTGTCGATGTTCCTAAAGTGGACCTTTAGTGTTTCTCTTCACTTTCTGCCATATTTCTCCTTTTCCTGCGTTCACATTAAATATTCTCAGAGTTTCTAATAATGATCTCAGTGTACATTTAGGATCCCTGATCAGAGTATGGGTGGGGGTAGAAACGCGCTATATCAGAATCACAAGTGGCTGCCAATCATAGGAAGGTTGTCTTAAGGGAAGAGGCGCTACAACAGAGGAGGGGCTGGTAAAAAAGGATTATTTGGCACTGTGAGTCATGCAGCACTGCTTCAGCAGAGTCCAGGAACCAAACTATGGACCTGAAAAAGACAGAGATGTGTTCGGGGGTTCTCGAGGTTTCGTCACTGATGTCGGTGTGACATTAAAAATCTCTGACACAGTTCCTGTCTGCTCCTCTTTGGCTCAAATCAAACACTTCACAGATTTAGATCTATGAGTTTGCATGATGAGCATCACCTTCCACCATTTCTTTTACTGTCTGAAGCTTTCTACCTCTGAAAATAATTGCTGACATGAAAGAAACCCTTGTTATTGGTTCGACTTCAGACTGGAGCTCTGACTGAATCTGTAATCATCTCTTCTCTTCTTATACTTTTGATTAAAGCAAACTTTGGAAACAGAGAATACATTTAAAGAATTTCTGCTTTACTTAATCTTCTAATTTTTGACATTTTGGGATTGTTTTAGGCTTAATCAGAGTCAGGTATAGCAGCTTAGTTTTTCCCCGTGTAGGTTAAACATGAAAACGGATTGGTGATGATTGAAGTTATTCTCGCTCAGCGCTGCATCAGATTAGTGACTGACTTTTCTTTTCTTTCTTTTTTTCTCTCTGTTTTCTGTGCAACGGATCAAACATCAGAGTTTTTCGTGTCTGTAGCATCATCCTGTCTTTATCATAAACTGCCAGACATCAGTGTCTCGTCCCCCCTCGGTACTCGTGTGACACACATTGGATTGGATACCCACGTTTGGGCTCAAAAAGGCACGGAGTCAACTTCGATTGAGGCCAGATGTGGATGAAGCTCAGCTGATGTGAATCAGTGCTGTCAGCTCGGTGACGGCTGCCCGTCTGCTCTCACTGACGTGATGTGATAGGAGATGATACTGAGCAACACCACGGTAGCTCTCAGATGTTAGTGGGGGGCCCGAGGGCATCAGGCCCTCTTGACAGACGCCACTTTACAGCTTTAATCTCAACGTCTTAAAGGGACACTTGACACAAATTGAGGTTGCCTTTTTCTGTTGGCAAGGAAAGAAAAATGATACGGAGCAAAACAGCAGCAGGAAAGCCTTCTTCCTCATTTTAAATCCAAGTGTCACGTCTGAGGCTCGTCACTAAGACAGAGGGGAAGGATGGGTTGAACATCCACGCATTTTAAATTAAGATCTGTGCATTTATTTTTATAAATCTACACTCACTGTTAGCCTTTCAGGATATAAAATATAAAACATGAAAAATTATTTCAAGCCTTCTTTTTGCTCATTTTTGATGAGTCAGTGGCATCTGACATTACACGTGTCATCAGCGTTACCCATGTCTATTATCAGCCCAACATGTCAGGACCTTTAAATAGCTGAAGTGTTCAGCAGAGGATTTATTTGGATTTTTTAAACCTGTTCTTATTAAAAATGGTAAATAACAAATATGATTTTTGAGGTGATTTTTCTACACTGCTGTCTCAGCATCAGCACACACACAACAGGCAACATTTTTCAAGAGGCATAATTTGCAATGATCATTAATCCGAACATTGATAAGGCTACGTCACACTAAATATGTAAGTCTGCACGTCAGTGTGCGTGATCCATGGACAGGTGTTAACCTTTGAATAGCAACTGCAAGAGTCACATTAATTTGAAAGAGAAACTGACTGTACAGACTCTGATTATATATTTATTTATTTATATAACTGTCCTGAAGTTCTGATGTATATTATTAATTAGAATGACACTATAATTAATTATTTTATTAATTATCAGAGTGTGACGGGGGCACTGCCCACACACTGACCTTCACGCATTCTGTCTGTGGACATGATGGAGGCAGTGATTGTGTTTCTCATCAGGCTCAATAAACGAGTCACGTTAGGGCATTGTTTCTAGGACTGGTTTCACACTTAAAAGGGTTCCCTGAAAAACATGACAATAACCTTAAAATGATTCTAGTTACTTTAAAGCATTTAAAAATGGTTACAATGGCCTTTAATCTGGGCAGATTGCACAATACTGAACCTGTACTGTAATCTGCACGTCACTGCAGCTCCCCTTTTACTCCTCATCTGCAGCGGCAGGTCAGAGTGAGCTGATTACCAGGACGCCTGCAAATGTGACAAATTTGATAAATGCCCATTACGTCACATGATTGGTCTGTAATTAGAATAAAACAGGAGCTGAAATCATATTTAAACAGAATTATAATTTCTGTCGATTGTTCTATCAGTGTTCTCTGCTTCCATTAAGAGTGCTGGGAATGAACCATGCCCATTTAATTAATGGCATTGAAGTTTCATTACTGAAATACAGCATTATGATAAATGGTGTTTAGAGACAAAGGTGGCTTATGACCTGCTATGACACTGGAGAAGAAAGCAGGGCACAAATAGTTTATCTGACTTTATTTAAAATGTCCAAAAACTTAAAGGAAGATGTGACTGTTGCAATGATTGTGTAAAATATTTAATACTGTGTTTGTGATGTACTTATACTGAGTCAACTTATGCACTTCACACTTCGCTTGGGCCATCAGAAAGAAGCTCGGTGAGAAGGTTTTTTTTTTTTTTTTTTTTTTTTTAGTGACATCAGAAACAGCAGCATGTGACATCACGTGATGGCGGAGCTTCAGTTCATCCTTTGTCATCCTTTTTTTTTTTTTTTTTTTTTTTTTTTAATAGGACAGGGGGAAAGAATGAAAGAAAGAGGGGGAGAGGAAGAAAGAAAACCAAAGGGGAGAAGAGACGGTGAGAAGGGGGGGAAGAGAGAAAAAAACAAACAAACAAAAAAAAAAAACTCCTGGGTCACCTGTATGGAGAGAAAGAAAAACAAAAAAAACAGGGGAGACAGCAAACAACAAAGAGCAACATAATAATAAAAAAAAAAAAAGCACCATCACAATAAACTAGCTAGTCATAGATATCAATAGTTACTAAATAGTAAACGATATTGTGCAGCACGCAAGATAGACAGCGCACAGTGTGCTTTGAGGCAGCAGCCAAGAAAGCTGTAGTCCGCATCTGTGAATACCCATGTGTACACCTGTGTGCATACCTGTGTGGATCAGCATGTTTGCATTCCAAAGGTTTCTCCATGTAATGATCTGCTAGGGAGTGTGGGGAGCCACAGCCCTGTCCTCTATGGTATCAAGCAGGTATGGAGGAGATCAAAACTCCAGACATCCAGAGGCCCCCAGAACACAAGAGACCAAGGAAGACCCACAGAGGGGGAGCCGCGCCACTGTCCCAGTAAGAGCTAAGGAGAGTCCCAGATGAGAGCTCATTCAGCAGCCGCGGAGCAGAAGCCAGGGGGAGTTGCAGTGACGCGCCCGTGAGCTCCGCCGGCAGCCAGCTGTGCCTGAGTGACCGAGCCCCAGGCCGAGAGGCCGGGGGCACCCCACCTCCAAAGTGGCCCGAGCGAGCCCCAATAAGCGGCCGCCAAGGAGTGAGCCGGTGTGTACCTGGACGCCCACCCCCAGATACAAAGAACTACCAACGCACCGATACCTGAGGGAGTCCGCCACCGGCAGGGGAAGTGGTGGTGGGTGGAGATAGGCCTCCAAACCTTGGAGGGCCCGAGATGTCCCCAGAGAGGTGGCGTCTGATACCCAACCTGACATATAGACACAGACATACAGGCACACACAGACACAAACATCCATTCCCACCCTCATGCTCTCATATGTACTTCACACTCAACCGACGTGGAGACAGACATAAAGGGACGATCACACTCCCCAAGCGTACTCTACTAACCGGGTCTAGGTACCCTTGCCCCTGGAGGGGGGAACTGCACCCAGACCCAGGTGGTGTTACCCTTTTCCCTGCGGTGGGGAGAGGCAGACCGCCCCGACTCCGCAGCAGCAGGGAGGCCCCAGACCGCAGTCGGACGGCCCACTCCTCCTAGACCCCCCGCTCCAGTAGGCCGCAGAGAATGGGGGTGAGAGAAGACTCCAAGCCTCCCTCCACCCGCTCATTGTAGTGTTGATGCATGTGTGTTCTAAGGTGCAATTAAAACCCAGGAGGGCATGGAGCTACCTGCCAGAGAGCAGCAGGTAAGCGCATAGTCCCTCCTGCTAGCCCTCAATGTCTACATGTATTTAAAATTGAGAGGTGGGCAACGACGCCAGGGGTGAGGCGTACACCCTGATGGTAACTTGGACTCCGTGTATCGTGCCCGCCCCCAAGATCCTATATGTATGTGTAATGAGGGTGTGAGTAATGTGAATGTCTAAGTTGTGGGATAAAATTGAGGCAGAGGCAGCCAGAAGGGGACAGAGGGGGGGGGGGGGGGTAGCCTCCTCTGCATCCTGGTGACATACCCCTACTCCAAGGCCCTGCATGTGTGGGTGGTTGTGGTGGAGCAGGAGGAGGGAGGCAGAGAAGGTTATAAGTGTAACAGTGCAACTATTCAGACATGTAAGAAATATAAAATCACCATCAGTCGCTATCAGTCTGGAGCTCTGTGCAAGATGGGGTGAGGATGATTGTGAGAAAGGTGGTGGATCAGTCCAAAATACATGGGAAGAGCTTGAAGGAGGTTCTGCAGCATCCGGTCCCGAACCAGCAGACTGAGAGACAGCTTTTTGTGATTTCTATCTAGAAATGTGCTATATAAATAAAATTTTACTTACTTACTTACTTGCTTTTTCCACCAGGCCATGAGACTGCTGAACACTTCACCCTTACTTTTTTTTTTTTTTTTGCCTGTCCCGTTTGGCTCTTTTGCATCAGAATTGTTGTCTAAAGGCAAAGAAAGATGCCCAACGGATTTACTTTACCAAATTGACCATCCCAGCCTTGCCGTAATGGTCCGTTTGATTCACCTTTTATTGTTTATTTTATTTTCACTTACTGAATACGGGACAGACTTGACTGGGGGAAAGAAGGGGAGAAAGAAAGAGGGAAAGAGAAACAGCTGAGAAGAGGGCCGGGGGAGAAGGGCAAAAGACAAAAACCAACAGAATGAGCAGGGGAAAAAAATGCATATATCAATCACCTGGATCACCTGCTGAGAAAGAAAAAAGAAAACAAGCAGAAGAGAGCAAGAGTAATAGAATAAACATCACAATGATATATGGGAATATGACAGTAAATACTAAATATGTCAGGATCCTGGGTCTGAGCGACCCAGGATCCCTGAGCAGTTATGAATTATATTCTTATTATCATTATTATATGTATTTTGGTGTTGCTTCCCTTCTCTGTGCTTGTGTGTGTGTATATATGTGTGTGTGTGGCTGAGCACCTGTTTATAGGCGGCGTCAGGCCTGGAGGGTGTGGTCCTGCAAGGGGACTGGCCACACCCGAAGCCACACACCTGCTGCTGATCAGGCCTCGTCGGGGGAGCTACTTAAGAGAGTCTTGGAGCTCCCACCGACGCGAGATCATTGCATGAGACTCCACGTTAGTCGTCCTGTTATTGAGTTAGTGTGCATGCCCGCAGTTGTATGTGTCCTGACGGCTGCGTCTTATGTTTCCCGCAGGAGCAGCGTGGAAGACACGAGAGCAGCGAGCACCGGGGGGTGCTGACACGGGAGCGGAGAGAGCACAGAAACACGGACTATTCACGGGGAGACACGACACTGGAGTCTGGGAGAACACGGGGATTTATTGTTACGTTGTTTCACTTTGTAAATAAACACTGTCTATACATAGAGCACCGCGCCTGGGTCCTCCTTCCCCACTCCTTCCACGGTGTGCCATGCCACACCGTGACAAAATATTAAACATTATTGTGCAGCACATAAGATCAACACTTCACCCTTACTACTGGAACTTCAACATTATGCACTCCACACTGTATATAAATGCCACTTGTTTTGCACATGTCCAACTACCAACCTCTGTATATTTTATATATTTTATTTATTGTTTACTCTATTTAATTTGTAAAATATGTATACACACACACACACATGCGTAGAAAAACATATTTAGTATACACATCCAGTAATACATACACTCTTATATTGTACATATATTTATTACTCTCAGATTTACCCATTATTATATTTTGCTTGTTTTATGTTATTGTGTTTTTGCACACCTCTGTTGCTTGTGAAGCTCACACACAAGAATTTCACTCACATGTACTGTACCAGTGTACCTGCACATGTGACGTGACAATAAAAATGATTTGATTTGATTTGATTTGATCTGAAGGCAGTGTCACCAAGAACACCATAATGGATGGAAATCTTCAAGAAGACAGGCCCACCTGAAGAACATTCAGAGAAGGCTTCAGAGAAAGTGCTGTGGTCAGATCAGCTCGGCCTGCTGTGTTTTGAGGAAGAGAAATGCTGAGTATGACCCAAAGAAAAGCATCCCCACAGTAAGGCACAGAGGTGGAAACTTTATGCTTTGGGCTTTCTTTCTGCTCAGTGTGCAGGATGCCTGCACCACACTGAAGGACGAATGGAAAATTATTTCCGTTTCTTCAACCATGGGTGAGTCTGTCAAATGTGTCAGGGTTTGTAAACCTGCATAAGCCTGAAATGGGCTACAAGACTATCAATGATTTCACCGTGAGACCACATGAGACTAAATGAACATAAACTGATAGGTGGGATTTGGATTATTGAAGGGCCAGATTTGGCCTGCGGAGCCTTGAGTTGAACATTTTTACAACTAAATCTGATCTGCTTTGATCTTTGTTTTTGTTTTTTGCCTGTCCCATTTGGTTCTTGTTGTGGAAGTTTTTCCATTTAAATAAAGCCTGCAGATGAGCGGTGAGCGGTAGCTAACATTCTTTAATCCAAACACACAAAGACAACAGACAACCAAGCTTGATGGAGCCCCTGCATGTCCGCGGGACAGACGGTCAGCAGAGTCTCTCTGAGGCTAGCATGGCTCTCAGTTAAATACCTTCTCCAGGAACAAAAGGCAGTACACAGCTGTTTCACACCTTAAGGTTCACACTCCCTTGCTACCTCCCAGAGTCCTCAAAGAGACAAAAAACCATTTGTATTAATGTATGAGTGTCAGACATGTTAAAATCCAGTGGCACCAAGGCATCATACAATAAGATAATGTGATTAATACATAAGTAAAAGAAATTCCTATACATTCTTTAGCCATCAGAATTGTTGTCTGAAGACCAACAAGGAGACCCAATGGATTTACTTTGCCAAATGGATCATCACGGCCTTGCCATATTGGTCCATTTGATCAACCTTTGTTGTTATTTTTTTTTTCAGTTGTTACAGACGGGACAGACATGACTGAGGGATAAGAAAGGGAGAAAGAAAGATGAAGGAAAAGAAAAACAGAAGGGAAGAGGGACAGTGAGAAAGGAAACTTAAAAAGAGAAAGAAGAGAAAAAAATCTCCTGGATCACCTGTTGAGAGAAAAAGAATAGAAAACAAGCAAAAACAACAAAGCAACATACTAAACACAACACCATCACGTTAATCTAGCCAAGTGTAAACAGCAGTAAATACGAAATATTGAATGCTGTTGTGTAGCAAGCAGGGCCGACAGCGCACAATGTGCTTGGAAATAGCACCAATAAAGGTGTAGTTTATGTCTATGAACAGTGAACACCTGTGTGCACACCTGTGTGGATCAGCGCGCTTGTATTCAAAAGGTTTCCACATGTAATGGTCTGCTAGAGGATGTAGAGAGCCATAGCTCCGTCCCCCAGGGCATGAAGCAGGCATGGAGGAGATCCAGGCTGCAGGCATCCAGAGGCCCCAGAGTGCGAGAGCCCAAGGAGGACCACCGGAGGGGCGTCTGTGCCACCCTCCTGGGAAGAGCTGAGGAGAGCCCCAGATGAGGGGGCTGCAGTGGCGTGCCCGCTGGCTCTGCCGGCAGCCAGCTGTGCCAGAGTGAACCGAGCTGCAGGCCCAGAGGCCGGAGGCCCGAGGGCCCCCTTTGCCCCGGAAGAGGCCTGACTGAGCAAACGGCACCAGGCCCCACCAAGTAGTCACCGGGAGTGAGCTGGTACATACCTGAGCGCCCAGCCCCGGACACCAAGAACCACCAACGCACCGACCCCTGAGGGCACAAGTTACCGGCAGGGAGTGTGGTGACGGGAGATAGACCTTGGAGGGCCTGGGAGTTCCCAGAGAGGTGGAGTGTAAGACACACAGGCACACACAGACACAAACATGCATTCCCCCCCTCATGCACGCATATACAAATAGTCAGCACTCACCCAACGTAGGGATAGACATACATGGACATGTACACACAATCACACTCCCTAAGCGTACTCTATACCCCAGGTCTAGGTACCCTCACCCCTGGAGGAGGAAACGGCACCTAGACCCAGGAGATGTTACCCTTTGTTTGGCTTTGATCTTTGTTAAACTTCTCTAATGGTGGAGATCTGCCACAGCGTGAATATGTGGAAACACTTTGATATTTCAGCTTCTCTGCAGCCACATGCAGAGTTCAGCTTTGTCTTATATCAGAATCAGCTTTACTGACCAAACACAAATCGGGCTCAGGGGGTTGGGAAGCGCATCTGTAACTGGAAGGTCACCGGTTCGATGTCCTGGTCGTTGTGTCCTTGGGCAAGACACTTCACCTACCGCCTACTGGTGTTGGCCAGAGGGGACGATGGTGTGATATGGCAGCCTCGCTTCTGTCAGTCTGTCCCAGGGCAGCTGTGGCTACAACTGTAGCTGCTTCCACCAGTGTGTGGATGAATAGTGGCATTGTAAAGCACTTTGGGTGCCTTGAAAAGCGCTATATAAATCCAATCCATTATTATTTTCACATTTATCCTGATCTCTGTGAAAACAAACAGCTTAAACCTAAAAGAATCTAGTCTACAATTTTTTTAGACCATTTACTTTCCAAACACAACAAAACCTGCAGTGCAGCCCGACTCGAGTTTATTTAACATGCATGCACAGTCGGTCAGTTCCTCCTTATTTACTGGTGGATTTTAGCTCAGTCTGAGCGAGGTGTGTGTTGGAGGATTATTAAGTAAATATTGATTGTGATTTGATTAAACTCCTGCTAATTTGTTGCAAACCAGCAGGACATTTAATCAAATAAAAATCGATGTGGTCTTAAGAGGCTCTGGTACATCCCTGGAATAGGCGACTACAGCGAAGGCGTTATAAATT
Organism: Copadichromis virginalis; assembly: GCF_057382275.1. Lineage (NCBI taxonomy): Eukaryota > Metazoa > Chordata > Actinopteri > Cichliformes > Cichlidae > Copadichromis > Copadichromis virginalis. The sequence continues at coordinate 571,735 of NC_140618.1, forward strand.
ACTGGTGAGAGCGATCAGGGCCGATGTCTGAGCATGGAGAGGAGGAAGGAGAGGATGTGTCACTCTTATGGCGCAGAGGGAGCATGGATTCATGTTCAATAATTAGGATGGAGAAAGACAACAAACACTATCACCTAATGTTTCATCTGTTTTCTCTTTTTCTGTGGTGTTTGGAGACCATCGGCAACATGAAACTGTGACAGCCAACAACGTGAAGTGGGCGGGGCTGGACATGAAATGACCTCGACTTGACTGAAGTTACAAGTTACAATGGTAGTGATCAACACACGACAGGATGAAGATCAGCCACAACACACTCATGTATCTCTCTTGTCTGCTCCTGCCGCAATAAAAGCAAAAAAGAAATCAAAACATCATACTTAATGAATTATTTTCGAACCTGGTTAGAGTTGGCTCGATTCTTTTCTACTCTTAAGGGTCAGGGATTAGCCTAACCCTGTCTATCTAACAATTACACACATTCACACTGCTATGCATCAGGGAGAAACTTAGGGTTAGTGTCAGGGATCGAACCACCAACCTGCTCTACGTCCTGAGCTGCAGCCACACAGCAGCTCAGCAGGTGGAAATAGGGAGCAGGTGGAGGTAAGGTCTTACTGGAGATTCAACCTCAAGTGTCAGATCAATGATCTGAGCTGTGATGAAAGGCTGAGGTGGGCCATGGAAGATTTCTTCAGGTTTTGAAATGGGTGGCGTTATCTGAAGCTTAGGGATGTTGTACTGGAGGGTTACCTAGGCAGCTGGAGACAGGTATTTTCACTAGAGACCGATCTTCAATGAGGCAGTCATATGTAACGAGTGAACTGCTTCATATGGGTCGGAGCTTTAGAGAAGTTTGTTCAGCTGGGGATTTGTCAGAGGAGCATAGGTTGGCCTTCACTCTCAAATTAAAGAAATCTACAGTCTGTAGCAGTTTGACCTGGAACGGAACAGTAAAAGCGATCAGTCGATCAAACTCCACGAAGAAGTCTTGCATTTAGAGGTCACAGAGTCCTGGATTCATTAAATTTTTGACCAGGAGTCATTTTTGACCAGGACATGTCCTTCAACGCACATATTAAACAAATATGTAAGACTGCTTTCTTCCATTTGCGCAACATCTCTAAAATTAGAAATATCCTGTCTCAGAGTGACGCTGAAAAACTAGTTCATGCATTTATTACTTCCAGGCTGGACTACTGTAATTCATTATTATCAGGATGTCCAAAAAACTCACTGAAAAGCCTTCAGCTAATCCAAAATGCTGCAGCAAGAGTCCTGACAGGGACTAGAAAGAGAGAGCATATTTCTCCTGTTTTGGCTTCCCTTCATTGGCTTCCTGTTAAATCCAGAATTGAATTCAAAATCCTGCTCCTCACATACAAGGTCTTAAATAATCAGGCCCCATCTTATCTTAATGACCTTGTAGTACCATATCACCCTATTAGAGCGCTCCGCTCTCGCTCTGCAGGCCTACTTGTTGTTCCTAGAGTATTTAAAAGTAGAATGGGAGGGAGAGCCTTCAGTTTTCAGGCCCCTCTTCTGTGGAACCAGCTTCCAGTTTGGATTCGGGAGACAGACACTATCTCTACTTTTAAGATTAGGCTTAAAACTTTCCTTTTTTCTAAAGCATATAGTTAGGGCTGGACCAGGTGACCCTGAATCCTCCCTTTGTTATGCTGCAATAGATGTAGGCTGCCGGGGGATTCCCATGATGCATTGAGTTTTTCCTTTCCAGTCACCTTTCTCACTCACTATGTATTAATAGACCTCTCTGCATTGAATCATATCTGTTATTAACCTCTGTCTCTCTTCCACAGCATGTCTTTATCCTGTCTTCCTTCTCTCACCCCAACCGGTCGCAGCAGATGGCCGCCCCTCCCTGAGCCTGGTTCTGCCGGAGGTTTCTTCCTGTTAAAAGGGAGTTTTTCCTTCCCACTGTCGCCAAAGTGCTTGCTCATAGGGGGTCATATGATTGTTGGGTTTTTCTCTGTATCTATGAAGCGCCTTGAGGCGACTTTTGTTGTGATTTGGCGCTATATAAATAAAATTGAATTGAATTGAATTGAATTGAATTAAATCAAATAAATCCAACAGCCATTCAAAAAAAAAAAACCCAAATTACATTAAAGTTAAAATAAGGATGAGGATGAGGAAAACAGTTTGAAACAAAAGGAGCTCAAAGGAAAATGTTAGAGAAATTACATAGTGTCCAGATGAACAGACTCAACGTTTTCCTTACCTGGATGATTGAGCATGCATCAAGATGTCAGAAAAAGGAATACGAGAGAAGAGGAGGGCGATTGGGCCTCAGGCTTGAACCATGGTACAGCACAATCCAGCAAAACTGCAAGACTCATGCTGAGGTCAACACAAACATGGGTGCAAAGCACCAAGGGTACCGTGAGGCGTGAAGGGCTTATAGGCTTAAAGAAGAAAGGGTGAAAGGTCATTTCGATAGCAAAAGCATAACCGTGTGAGGAGGAGCAGCGGCGATGTACCAGTGTAACACAGATTCTCGTGATTTAATTGCAGCTTTCCCACAGCTTCTCCGGACAGGTCACTTAACAGTGAGCGTTTATGCTGCAGCCTGACAACAACCGGTCGGGGTCTCACCGAATGCTGGCTGTCACCTACACCTCCTTCATGCGTGCAGCTCCAATTTATCTTCATTGTTTGCAGTTCACAGCATGACCTTGCTCCAGCCCAGCAGGGACACACACATGACAACTTCACATAGCACTGACTTTTAATAAAGTCTCTTAATAAAGCCTCAACATGTTCCTGCTTTTGTCACTTTGACCCCGGAGACTTCATTACTTTAAGTATTATTATGTAAAACATTGTTTTAACGCACACTTGCTGATCTGCTGTGCTTGAGGTGACTGACGGCACAGTTCAATCTTAAATATGCACGTTTTATAAATATGCTCCTAAAGAGAAGCGAGTGTCCGTGGCCTACATACAGATCCATACATCTAAATATGTCACTGAAGTCCAGGCAAGTTTAAAATAATAGTCACACACGCCTAATTAAGGAATACTCTGTAAAATGCAGCATACTGCTCACACAAGCCTCCTTCCATCTGGAGAAAATGGCTGTTGTGCCTCATTGTCTAAAAATAGGGATGAAGACAAATTGTTATCATTTGCCAAAGCCCCTGACAATAATGATGAATGAATGCTTTCCCCGTTTCCACCGTGCCCTCTGAAGTCATTGCTTAAGGCCTTCTCGTCCCCTCAGCTTCCTCGCTCCTCTTCATGTCGCCGTATGGTCTCAAGTATTACCTGAGCAAACATCATCAGTACTCTCTGACATCATCAGGGTTCACTTCTATTTCCTGTTATCCTCCTGCTGTGTTAGATATGTCATCACGGCCATCAGGTGTGGAGGAGGTGAGGGCCTCCTTGATGTGCTAATTGATTTGGCCTCACGAAACCAAAGCCCCCCCCCCCCCAATCACAAAACGTCCTTCAGCAATTTGTTGGTGTGTGTGTGTGTGAGAGAGATTGAGAGACCAAGCAGAAACACTCCAGCATGTTTTCTGTTACATTAGCTCATTATTTGACGTACGGGCAGGGTGGAGGCTCGTATGGAGGAGTTCACACACAGATCATCAAACTGTGATAAATCAATCAGCTGATGGTTGTTGCAGTAGAATCACTATTTTAAACATGAATGTGTTATTAAACTTCTTTTACAGAGAAATCCGTATGAACAAGCACTTGGCGACAGTGGAAAGGAAAAACTCCCTTTTAATGAGAGGACAAAACCTCCTGCTGAGTCATACTCGGCTATCTGCTGTGACTGGTTGGTGTGACATTCAGGACAACATGGAGTAGGAAGGCAGGACCCGAGTGCAGGACTCGCAGGCTGGTTTGGAACACGTGTCGTTACAGAGACTGAAATAAACAGGAAACACACATGAGACGAGACAAGGAGCCAAGAGAAGCTGAGGGCTTAAACTGACAGGATGGGAAACAGGTGGGAACACGGCTGGAAATAATCTACCTAATGACACAGAGGAAGTAGAACTAGACATAACGCACACAGGACAAAAGACTATCACACTAAATCAGGAAACATACACGGTAAACTAAGCAATCATCACAGTCCAGGTGAGGGCAGTATTTTTCTGGCAGCTACGAGTCTCCTCCTCTGGGCGGAGCTGACCTCTTTTCCTCCCTGTAGCCGCACCTGCAGCTCATTACCTCGGCAGTATCTCAGACTAGCGCTATCTCCTACCCCGCTCAATCCCGCGGCTCGCACTCACCTGTCGCTTGCAGCAATCCACAACCTGGTCGCTGGTCTTCTTTCAAATACCTACGCCACATCGGCTCCAGCACAGACTCCGTTTTCATTATCACCTGCCTGCCTCAGCTGGACCTTTGGAACCGGGTCACCTCCTTAACTCACCTGGACCTGCTCAGCCTTTGTCTTTCCCCCTTCACACACCTCCACCTGCAAACAAGTAGGCTGCAAGGAAAAACTCAGTGGAACAATATCAGCAAAACCTGAGTGTGGCCTCACTGTGACTCTCATCTGTCGTTCTCATTCTCCATCAACTCACCGCAGGAGCTCTGTAATCATATCGTCCACGTTTATGAAATTTTCTCTTGACATTTCCCTCAAGTTCATGTAACCTGTGTTTCATAGCCACAGATCATAGCTCATGTTCATGTGTATAGGTTGCTCCCGGTTACACATTTTCAAGCCTACTGTTGCCTGCACCGTTGTGTGTGTGTAGCCCTTTCACCCACGTCCCTGTAAATAGCCCCTGCACCTTTCACTCATGTTCAATTGTTTATGTCAAGTTTCACGTCACACGGGCCATGACACAAGAGTCCAAACAGCTGGGGTTGAGTGGAGGAAGACTGGACACAGACACACTGTGGAAGAGAGCCAGAGAATAACGAGAGGACACTGGCACACAGAAATGTTAGAAGAAAACCCTTTATATGAATTTCTAATAACGAGCCATAAAACAGCAGCTCAGCAAGGTAAACAGAGTAAAGGTCCATGATGGTGTTTCCTGCAGGTCATTGCTTCTCTGTGTTGACGAGTCGGAGAGGGAGTTAGGTTCAGAGCCAGTGCAGGTCTGATGAATTATTTGTGGAACTGTTGCATTCATAGTCACTTAAACAGGAATCTGTCAGAGAGGAAGAGAGGGCTAGCCTCAGCACTGACTGCCGTACAGTCTCCTCCTCCTCCTGCTTTCCTCTGCGAGTCCTCCCCCTCCTCCTTCTCCCCATCCTATGATGATGGATTGAGCCTAATGCAAATTTACAACCATTTTAAATTCGCAGACTTCCCCCGGCCGGCAGTAGGAGCATTGCTCAAAATCACGCTTCCAAGATTTCTGCCTACAAACAGCCAGTATCATCGGCCTCCTCTCAATCTCCCTGCTTCGCACTTACAGCTGGATGGAGATTAATGCAGCTGTGCAGCTCCCTCTGTTCTGTTTGCACATGGTGGCTGTGCATAGAGCTGCTCTCCGGGTACCATGCCGCCCGTCCCCTCTGACCAGTTCCTGTCCATCCTTTGTACGGTGACGAGCAGACGGCGTGCGTTGGAGATGTGTGCCCCCCAACATTGTTGTATATCACCCTTCTGGATGGTGGGACAGAAAATGCAAGAAGAAAGGAGACAGTTTTTCACCCTCTCAGGTTGGAAGGCAATGTTGTGCCCTTGTAATTGAGGAGGTATCTCATCTATCAACAGTGCCACCCCAGATAATAAATATAGAGTACACAGCAGCTCCTCTGAGATTTAAAGACAGGCTGTGTGTGTGTGTGTGTGTGTGTGTGTGTGTGTGTGTGTGTGTGTGTGTGTGTGTGTGTGTGAAAGGAAAAACTAGAACATGTGCCTTTGCCCTGATGAACCACCTTTGTGCGCTTCAGTGAGTTTGTGTTCTGATTTTGGGGCTTGTGTGAAATCAGTCAGAGCTTGCACCGCAGGCCGCTGCTCATGTGTCCAGACCGTACTAAGTATCCAATGATATGGAAACAGTAAAGTAATCCTATTTAACCTCAGACTTACACCTAGCTGTCTTTGAAATCATCTCCCTGCCTCTTCAGATGTGGCCCCAACTCTGCCAGCAAACACTCAAACTGTCAAACTTGCATCCTGAAATACGTACAAAAGCTTCTGGAATGAACCAGGAAATTCTGCCGCCTTCTCCTGAGAATCTGATGAACCAGAGACTCACTTTCTTCCTTTTCTCCATGAGAGAAATCAGGACTGCCTCATCATCACTTTATGTCCAGTCCACAACTGTTCACACACATTTTGATGTGAAGGCTGCTGTAACACAAGGCAGAGCTAGATAAAAAAGATGAATAATTACTGGATGGGGCTATGAGCTGGGGCAGAGCGAGGAGTGTGTGACCGATGGCATGGAAGACCAGGCGGGTTTCTGGCTGTATGGAGCAGCAAGGGGACTAAACAGAGTCCAGAGTTTGAGCAAATAAAGAGTGAAATCAGAGTGGAGCAGCCAGATGGGTTTCAAGCCTGAGGATTCAATTCAATTTATATTTATACAGCACCGAATCACAAGTCACCTCAAGGTGCTTTATATTGTAAGGTAGATCCTACAATAATACATACAGAGAAAAAACCCAACAATCATATGACCCCTTATGAGCAGCACTTTGGCAACAGTGGGAAGGAAAAACTCCCTTTTAACAGGAAGAAACCTCCAGCAGAACCAGGCTCAGGGAGGGGCGGGGCCATCTGCTGTGATTGGTTGGGGGGAGAGAAGGAAGACAGGATAAAGACATGCTGTGGAAGAGAGACAGAGGTTAATAACAGATATGATTCAGCACATGGTTAGTATCAGAGCTGAGGAGGTGGAGCTGTGGACTGAGGCGTGTGGACACTCATGACTACAGGCTTGGTGATCAGAGGCAGATGTGGATGAGATGGTCGACTTCTTTCTGTTTTTATAGTAATTATTAAAAGTGTTTTTTATGTTTCTCTAGCAAGCTGTAGGCAGTCGTCTGTTTCATCAATCAGTCTGTGCTCACAGTGAGCTCTTCTTTTATACCGTTTTTTTTTTTGTGATCAACATTTTATTGATTTAAAATGGGGTTGGGGGGGGGGGGGTACAGACATATACAGCACAACTGTAAACTGCAGTAGCAAAGCAAACATTAGCAAACAAGGCATAGGGACAGCAAAGAAAAGACACAAAAACACAAAGTTAAAACCAATTATTGCCTCTTCCAGGAGATAACTCTGGATGAGAAGATTTTCCAAGCGTCAACAGTCGTGGGTCGAGCTTTATTTAATTTTGCTGTGGTATGTTCAAAACCAATAACACGGATAAGACATCGTCTCCAGAATGATTCCATACAAATGTCAGGACTGAACCATTGCTTTGTAATAGTCTTCTTTGCGGATGTGAATCCAGCGAACAACATTTTGCATTGCATTTGTTTTAAGGAGATTTCAGAGGTATCATTAAGGAGACAAAGACCAGGATTGGGAACATAAAAAACTTCCAGTACCTCAGATAACACAGAGTTCACAAAGACCCAAAAATCGGATACCACAGGACAGTCCCAAAGCATGTGCAAAAACGAATCATTGCAGATGTGACAGTGATACTGTCACGGACCCGGCTCTGGAGGACTCGGGGGTCCGTGACCAGTTTTGACTGTTGTTATTGTTGTTAGCATTATTATTATTTGGTGATGTGTGTTTTCTCCACAATGCTGTGTTAGTCTGTGTCCCACTCGTATGTATAGGCAGGGTGTGGGTGTAAACGTGTGTATGTCTGCGGGTGTGGCGGGAGGATGGAGCACAGCCACCTGCAGGCCTGATGGGTGTGGCCCTGCGAAGGACTGGCCACACCTGAAGTTTCTGCCACACCTGTTGGTGATCTGGGCTCGTCGGGGGAGCTACTTAGGAGAGTGTTGGAGCTCCCACCGGCGCGGGATCATTGAGTTATCGTACCAAGTCAGTGTGTGTTAGCTTAGGTCTGTGCTGTGCGTATATGCCCGCCGAGGGTTAGTGTTGACGGCTGCGTCTCTGGTTTCCCTACAGGAGGAGGAGTGGTCCGGAGAGGCAGCACGCACGGGGGTGCGGAAACACAACAGCGGGGAGCACGAGCACAGATATCGGAGGGAAGCACGCACACGGGGTTCGAGGGAACAACGGGGAGTTATTGTATTTACAGCCTTTTCACTGTAAATAAAGAGCACTGTTTGCATCGCTGAGTCTGCGTTTTGGGTCCTCCTTTCCCCACATCCCCACGGTCTGCCAGCCAGACCGTGACAGATACGTAGCCTGTAGTTTCATCTGGAACCTCCTATAGGGTGTAATGTATGTTCTGTGTATGGTTTTGAAATGAATTAATTGATGCGCCAGGTTCTTAGAAGTTAAACTCAGATTAGACCACACTGTATCCCAGTCTATATTAACCTGTAGGTCTCCCAGTTGCCTGACCCAAATAGATTCAATGGGCAGGGACTTTATACCATGTTCGGCTAATTTGTTGTAGATTTTGGAAACAGAGGGTCTGCCAGAGTTAAGCAGGATCCAGTCCAACATGGGATGAGAGGGAAGAGGAGAGTCCCAGGGGACACCATATGCTTTTAAAGCTGATCTGAGCTCCAGATACACAAAGTAAGAAGATGCAGGAAGAGAAAAACGTGTCCTTAAGTCCTGAAATGAGCGAAGGCCTTGGACGTTGAATAGATCATCAAAAAGGTTTATCCCGAGTGAGAACCAAGAGGGTTGAACAAATGGTCGGCTGCCACATAGTAACTTTAAATTATGCTAGAGTGGTGAGCTTTTACAAAATTTAACTGGAGCACCTAGCCGCCTTTCTATTTTCCTCCATACCTGTATAGAGTTGGCAATAATAAGATAAGATAAGATAACCTTTATTAGTCCCACACGTGGGAAATTTGTTTTGTCACAGCAGGAGTGGACAGTGCAAAGGTTATGAAGCACAAATTAGAATACAATAAGAATAAATACAGTACACAACTGTACAGAATAGAATAAAATAAAATACTACACACAGTAGAATAAAATAGAATAAAATATACAATAAGATAAAAATAGAATACAAATGCTATATACAACTGAGTAAAAATACAACGATGCCAGAAAAGATTATTGCACTTAGTGTTATTGCACATGTGTGGATGTGTGTGTTTGATCAGTTAAAGTCTTTATTATGGAGTCTGACAGCAGTGGGGAGGAAAGACCTGCGAAATCTCTCCGTCCCACACCGTGGGTGCCGCAGTCTCCCACTGAAGGAGCTGCTCAGTGCTGTCACAGTCTGCTGCATGGGGTGGGAGATGTTGTCCAACAGTGATGACAGCTTAGCCGCCATTCTCCTGTCACTCACCACCTCCACTGGGTCCAGAGGGCATCCTAGAACAGAGCTGGCCCTTCGGATCAGCCTGTTCAGTCTCTTCCTGTCCCCGGCAGAGATGCTGCCGCCCCAGCAGACCACACCATAAAAGATAGCAGAAGCCACCACAGAGTCATAGAAGGTCTACAGGAGTGGGCCCTCCACTCCAAACGATCTGAGTCTCCACAGCAGGCACAGCCTGCTCTGCCCTTTCCTGTAGAGGGCGTCTGAGTTATGAGTCCAGTCCAGTCTGTTGTTCAGATGAACACCAAGGTACCTGTAGCTGTCCACAGCCTCAATGTCCATACCTTGGATGTTCAGTGGTTGCAGTGGAGAATGCTTGTGCCTGCGGAAGTCCACCACCAGCTCCTTGGTTTTACTGGCGTTGATCTAGAGGTAGTTCAGCTGGCATCAGTCCACAAAGTCTTGGGTCAGACCTCTGTACTCCTTGTCGTCCCCATCAGTGATGAGGCCGACTATTGCAGAGTCATCAGAGAACTTCTGCAGGAAGCACTGGGTGGAGTTGTGGGAGAATTCTGCAGTGTAGATGGTGAAGAGGAACGGAGCCAGAACCGTTCCCTGTGGGGCCCCGTACTGCAGACGACCCTGTCCGACACACAGCCCTGAGTCCTCACATACTGTGGTCGGTCGGTGAGGTAGTCCAAAATCCAGGTAGTGAGGTGCTGGTCCACTCCAGAGTTCTCCAGCTTGTCCTTCAGAACCGAGGGAAGAATAGTGTTGAAGGCACTGGAGAAATCAAAGAACATGATTCTCACAGTGCTTCCAGCGGTCTCCAGGTGAGCGAGGGAACGATGTAGGAGGTGAATGACGGCATCATCTGCCAGGCTGGTAGGCAAACTGAAGTGGGTCCAGTGATGAGCTTGTTAGGCGCCGAAGCTGAGCCAGGACCAATCGCTCCAGGGTCTTCATCAGGTGGGATGTCAGAGCCACCGAAAAACAACACAGGTTTTCCAGATCTGTGGGACTCTCCTCAGCCTCAGCCTCAGGTTGAAGAGGTGCTCCATCACCCCACACAGTTGGTCCACGCAGGACCTGACGACCCTCGAGCTGATGCCATCTGGGCCCGCTGCCTTCTTGCCATCAATCCTCCTCAGTTCCCTCCTAACCTGGGTGAGTGAGAGAGACAGGCTGGAGCCTTGTGTTAAATGTGTGTTGGAAGCTGTTGTTGGGGGTGGGGAGGAGTGAGCAGGGTGAACAGAAGAGGTGTGAAGTGTCTGAGGTGTCAGAGGTGGAACAGCAGCAGTGGGGGTGGGTGAGTCTGCAGCCGATGTTGCAGACTGCCTCATGGCTGAGTCAAATCTGTTGAAGAAATGATTCAGTTCATTTGCCCACTTCACATCCCTCCCAGGCAGAGAGTTCTGATGTTTGTGGCCTGAGATGGTTCTGAGGCCTCTCCAGACTTCACCAACGTTGTTTTGCTGAAGCTGGTTCTCCATCTTTTGCCTGTAGCTGTCCTTCCCATTCCTTATCAGTCCCCTCAACTCTTTCTGCACCCTTTTCAACTCCTCTTTGTCTTTGGATTTGAAGGCCCTCCTCTTCTGCTTGAGGACAGCTTTAATTTCTGGGATAATCCAAGGTTTGTTGTTGGAGAAACACCGTACAGTCCTGGTAGGTACGGTGTTATCCACACAGAAATTAATATAGTCAGTATGTCTGTGAAATTTCTCAGTCATCCAGGTCATCGTAGTCAAAGGAGCTTGCAAAGAAAAGCGTCTGGACTTCTTTAAGTTGCTTGAAGACGTTTCACCTCTCATCCGAGAAGCTTCTTCAGTTCTAAGGTCAAATGGTGGAGAGTCCCAGATATAACCTAGTTGGAGTAACCCCCCACAGAGGGACGAAAGGACCCCTGATGATCCTCTAATCGCCTGAGCCAAGGTGGGAAACTGGGTGTGGCTCCCAATCAGCCAGAGTTTCGGGTGTGTTCATTGTGAAACCTGGCCCCACCTTATCATGCGAATTCCTGAGGTCAGATGGCCCAGGATGTGAGTGGGCGTTAAGGTGTCTGGGGAGGGAACTCAAAACTGGATTATAGATGGCAGAGAGTTGGTGTCGTAAACCCCCGCCTCTGTTCAAAGATGGTCGCTCACAGTGGACATAGATGCTTCTTTCACTCCTCTTTCAAACCATCTGTCCTCTCTGTCCAAAATGTGAACATTGGCATCCTCGAAAGAGTGACCTTTATCCTTAAGATGCAGATGGACTGCTGAGTCTTGTCCTGTGGAGGTGGCTCTTCTGTGTTGTGCCATGCGCTTGTGAAGTGGCTGTTTGGTCTCTCCAATGTAGAGGTCTGAGCATTCCTCGCTGCACTGTACAGCATACACCATATTGTTAAGTCTGTGTTTTGGCGTTTTGTCTTTCGGGTGAACCAGTTTTTGTCTGAGCGTGTTGCTGGGTCTGAAATGCACCGGGATGTCATGCTTGGAGAAAACTCTCCTGAGTTTCTCTGATACACCGGCTACATAGGGGATGACAATGTTGTTGCGTCTGTCCTTCTTATCCTCCCTCGCTGGTGTCTGGTCTTCTTTTCTGTGCCTCTTTGCTGACTTTAAGAACGCCCATTTAGGATAGCCGCACGTTTTGAGTGCTTCCTTTACATGTGTGTGTTCCTTCTTTTTTCCTTCAGGCTTAGAGGGAACATGTTCTGCCCGGTGGTGTAGGGTCCTGATTACTCCAAGTTTGTGTTCCAGAGGGTGATGGGAGTAAAAGAGGAGGTACTGGTCCGTGTGTGTGGGCTTCCGGTAAACTTCGATGTTGAGTTTGCCGTTCTCTTCAATGTGCACGGCGCAGTCCAGGAAAGGCAAACAGTTGTCCTTTGTGTCTTCCCTGGTGAACTTGATGTTTTTATCCACAGCGTTAATGTGCGCAGTGAAGGATTCCACTTCTTGTGTCTTGATTTTGACCCAGGTGTCGTCCACATATCTGTACCAGTGGCTGGGTACTCTTCCTTTGAAAGAGCCAAGAGCCTTCCTTTCCACTTCCTCCATGTAAAGGTTGGCTACAATAGGTGACATGGGGGAGTCCATGGCACAGCCATGTTTTTGTCTGTAAAAGCCTTCGTTGTACTTGAAATATGTAGTGGTGAGGCAGAGGTCTAACAGTGTGCAAATCTGATCGGGTGTGAAGTTGGTCCTGTCTTCCAAGGAGCTGTCTTCTTGTAGTCGTTTTCTGACAGTCTCCACGGCCTCCGTGGTGGGTATGCAAGTGAAGAGAGAGACTACATCAAAGGACACCATGGTTTCATCTGGATCCAGGGTAAGTTTCTGGACCTTGTCGGTGAAGTCGGTGGAGTTCTTGATGTGGTGTGGGGTGTTCCCCACAAGAGGAGCAAGGATGGTAGCAAGGTGTTTAGCAATGTTGTAAGTGGCTGAGTTTATGCTACTGACTATGGGTCTGAGTGGGACAGCTTCCTTGTGGATCTTAGGAAGTCCATAGATGCAGGGTATGGCATCCCCTGGGTAAAGGCGGTGATATGTAAGGCGGTCAATAATTTTGTCCTTTTCAAAGTCTTGAAGGCAAGCTATAACTTTATTTTTGTAGCTGCTTGTGGGGTCTCGCTTTAGGGCTTCGTAGGTATTGTTGTCACTGAGGAGAGTAGTGATCTTTGTATGGTAATCTGTAGTGTTTAGGACCACGGTGCATCTTCCCTTATCAGCTGGTAAAACAGTGATGTTGTGGTCTTTGCTCAGGGAAGCGATGGCCTTCTTTTCCTGTATTGTGAGGTTGGATGGAGGGACTTTGGCACTGGAGAGCGTGGCTGAGACTTTCATCCTGATTTGAATGATGCGTTCTGCCGAGTGCACCACCCTTTGCAGATCTCTTCTGTCCTGCTTGGTGCTGTTCCCAAACCAGGTGCAGATGTTTCCCGTCAGGACGCTCTCGATGGTGCAGGAGTAAAAGTTCTTGAGCACCTTCAGTGGCAGATGGAAGTCTCTAAGTCTTCTGAGGAAGAAGAGACGCTGCCGGGCTTTCTTAACCAGGATGTTGATGTGACAGGACCATGACCGGTCCTGAGTGATGTGGACAGCCAGGTATCGGAAACTGTCCACTCTTGCTGATGTTTAGGAGGAGGTTATTCTCCTGGCACCAGGTCTCCAGGTCCCTAATCTCCTCCAGGTAGGCCGTCTCGATGTTGTCGGAGATCAAGCTCACAACAGCAGTGTCGTCAGCAAACTTGACAATGGAGGTGGTGCCTGATGTGGCTACACAGTCATAAGTGTACAGTGAGTACAGCATGGGGGCTTAAATCACAGCCCTGAGGCGCTCCAGTGCTGAGTGAGATGGAGGGGGAGACTTGTTTTCCCACCCTCACTGATTGGGGTCTGTCTGTGAGGAAGTTGAGGATCCACTGACACAGTGATGAGCTGAGTCCTAGATCCGTCAACTTGGTGAAAAGCTTAGAGGGAATTATTGTGTTGAATGCTGAACTGTAGTCCACGAACAGCATCCTAACATAATTCCCTCTGCCAGTGTCCAGGTGACTCAGGGATGTGTGGAGCAGGTGAGATATGGCATCGTCTGTGGAACGATTAGTCCGGTAAGCAAACTGAAGTGAGTCGATGGTGGCAGGAAGTGAAGAAGTGATGTGATCTCTCATCAGTCATTCAAAATACTTCATTACAATTGAAGTCAGTGCTACTGGACGGTAGTCATTGTGGCAAGCGGGCTGTTGTTTCTTTGGAACAGGAACAATAATGGACTGTTTGAATCACGTGGGAACCACAGCTTGGGCCAGGGAGAGGTTGAAGATCTCCGTGAACACCGGTGCTAGCTGGTCAGTGCAGGCTCTCAGGACCTGGCCAGGGATTGCATCTGGTCCTGCTGCCTTCCTGGTGTTCACCCTCCTGAAGGTGTTCCTTGCGGCATGCTCTGTGATGATGAATGCATTGTTTTCACTGATGCACTCCGAGCGCGCACAGCCGTTTGTTGTTTTAATTGCTGCGGCGTTGAAGCGAGCATAAAACGTGTTCAGCTCATCAGCCAGTGAAGCGTCGGGATTCATCATTGAAGACGCTGGTCGTTTATAGTCCGTTATTGTCCGCAGTCCTTTCCACAGGCTCCTAGAGTCGCACTGTCGTAGCTGTGACTCTAGTTTTTCCCCGTAGCTCCGCTTTGCCTTTCTGACCGCACTGCACACGTTGTAGGACGCAGCCTTGTATAGGTCCATATTACTGGAGATGAGCCCTTCATTGTAGGCAGCGGTGTGTGATCTCAGAGTGTCGCGGATGTTTTTATCCACCCCCGGCTTCTGGTTGGGAAACGTTCGGATGATAGTTCTTTCTGCTGTGTCGTCCGCTAGTTTCCCGATAAATCCCACAACCGCTTCCGTAAACATGTTGATGTCATCAGAGCTGCGCCGAAACATGTCCCAGTCTGCGTCATCCAGTGCGTCCTGCAGCGCGGTCATTGAGTGGTCCATCCAGCGAGCGACCTCCCTCCTGATTGGTGGTTGGTGCTTTAGCCTTTGTTTGTAAGCAGGCATGGTCCGATTTTCCAAATGCCGGCAGGGGCTGAGCCTTTTAACAGTTCTATAACGGGGTGTAGCAATGGTCTAATGTCCTAGTGCCCCGGGTGGGGCAGTTGATGTGCTGGTGAAGGTATTTAACAATAAGTAGAATATATTAAAGTAGTGACTGCAAAGTAAACTACGGTGAATCAACTGGTGGTGAAGTGTGGAGCTTACCATGTGTGGCTTGCCATCACAATCTGTAATGAAATGATCAGTGTCGGAGTGTTAAAGAGCAGCCTGAAAAATTCTCCTGGGCTGCTCGCATGGAAATTAACAAAACCAACATAAACATTGCGGATCCCCATCACGGCGCCAGCTGCAGGCCCAAGGCTGGAGCCGAACAATCACTCCCTGATAATGACTGTGTTACGGCTATTCTTCCCATCCCATGCAAGGACACCTGGAGGACTGTTTACTTAGCCTGATAGGCCGAAGGACACTGTCTCAGTTAAACTATGGACACGCACACACACACACTTACACTGATAAGCACTCACTCATCCCCCCTCCCTTTCCAACGCCTTCGATGCTTTTGCCCTACCGGGGAAGATAGCAGTCAACTGGACCAGCGCAGATGCTGCAGGACCGGATGCGCTGCCTACACCGGCTCTCTCTTACCCTTTACCCGCCCCTGTTGCTTGTCTTGTGTTTCTATGGTGTATTGATAGTCATGTGCTTTTTGTGCTGAGGTGTTTTTTCTGTTATCAAACTGTTCTCCCACTAGGAGCTCAGTCTGAGTGGAGTTTTTTTTCTCCTCCTCTTACCTCATGTAGTGTATTTTCGTTGTTTTTTCCTATCAGCCTACCTTTCTGACATGTCTGCCCAATGTGATGTTTGTGTAAAGTTGGTCAGAAGGTTCCTTTGTAAGTGCGCATGCGCCATTAGCGTGCTGCCTGCTGTAACCCTAATTTCCCTCGGGATGAATAAAGTATTCTGATTCTGATTCTGATTTTGATAAATCATCGATAACTAATAAAAACAAATAAACTAATAAAAACCATAAAAATTAATCTTAAATAATTGTTTTGTCAAACTTTACTGACAATTGAAAATCACTTACCTTGTCCAAGAAATTCTGTCTTTGCAATTACTGCTGTGGTTCCAGGAGATTTTAAAATGAGCCCTCCTACTGTTAAAGCAGATGACTCCTAAGCTGGAGAGAAAATGGTGTGTCACAAATTTAGAAGATCATCATTTAGCCTGGAAAAATAGTTTGCTGCTTTATAAGAAAGCCCTCCGCAAAGCCAGGACATCTTACTATTCGTCACTGATTGAAGAAAATCAGAACAACCCCAGGTTTCTCTTCAGCACTGTAGCCAGGCTGACAAAAAGTCAGAGCTCTGTTGAGCCTCAGAATACATGCTTCCCTTAGGCAGCATCATTAGAAGACATAGCATACATTTTCACTGCTATGCAGATGACACCCAGCTCTATCTGTCCATGAAGCCAGATAACACACACTGATTAGTTAAACTGCAGTAATGTCTTAAAGAGATAAAGACCTGGATGGCCGCTAACTTTCTGCTTCTTAATTCAGATCAAACTGAGGTTATTGCACTCGGCCCTGAAAATCTTGGAAATATGGTATCTAAGCAGATTCTTACTCTGGATGGCATTACCTTGGCCTCCAGTAACGCTGTGAGGAACCTTGGAGTCATTTCTGACCAGGACATGTCCTTCAACGCACATATTAAACAAATATGTAAGACTGCTTTCTTCCATTTGTGCAACATCTCTAAAATTAGAAATATCCTGTCTCAGAGTGAAAAACTAGTTCATGCATTTATTACTTCTAGGCTGGACGACTGTAATTCATTATTATCAGGATTAATAATGAATCCTCCCTTAGTTACAGTGCAATAGGGTAAGGCAGCTAGGGCTTCCCATGATGCAATGAGCAATGGTTTCTTCTTCACCATTAACTTAACACTGATCTCAGTATGAGCTGATACATGAAGATATTTGTGTCAGCTCAAAATTAGAATAAGTTCAAGAAATATCCTGTAAATACTTTCCTGTACCTCACTTCAGCACTGCTCCTGTGTTCTTCTTTGGATCTCTCTCCAGAATGTCCCTCTTCCACTCATTTCAACAGATCCAAGATATCTCTAACATAACCCTAACATAACCTGTGACACTACAAAGTATTGCAGCATACACACTCTGAAAAAAAGTCTGGACAGTTTGGGGGGTTATAGCCCTTAACGGACCACTTTTGGATTTTGGATGTAATCATTCCAAGGAAGCTGTGCTGCCTTTAAATAAGATTTAACTTTAAAATTTAGCTGCAGCTTGATTTGGTGGTGGAAATACGATTCTAAGAAGTTCCTGTGCAAACAGTGAGCAGATAAAGCAGATGTGTAGGAGGCTGTTTCTGTTTGTGGGGATTGTTCAGATGTTTGTTTGTGACCAGAACTGTGGAACTAAAAGGAGTGTGTGACATCTACAACAACACATGTGACACGAAAACACACTGAGCCAACATGACCATGCTAATTAACCCCATGCTGGTAATGAAGAGCTCTGACGAGCCAGCGTCTGATGAGTGATAATTTGGAAATTATCTCACACTGTATGAGAGCAATACCTGCTAATTAGTGCTCAGTAACATCCAGTTGAAATGCTTAAATTTCTGCCCTAAAACTGGAGCTCTGGCTTCTTGGACGGTCTGTTAGTACAGTGAGCTCACAGCAGCCATATTATTGGTCACATGATGTCATTAAAAGTCTCCAGAAGGCTCCAGCACAAACACGGTCCAGAGGTCCAGTTCAGGTAAAGCTAGCAGATAGCTAGCAGCTACAGTCACCTGTGTTAGCATCCACCTGTCAGTCAAAGAGACCATTCCCCCTAATAATGCAAACTTTAGTCCAGGTAAGTTATAAAAGCTTTCTTGTATTATCGGGGGGAAATGATCAGGCATAAGGGGCTGTTTCTTAATTCAGGGACCGCATCCTTTGGAGGCATTTGAAGGCCAATTACTTCACAGCAACTCAACGAAGGCTGTCCCAATTCAACGGCTGCTGGGTCGGGTGTAGTGTTCTTAAATATACAGGAGCGGGTGTATCCTTCGTGGCCCAACCTATCCCCGAAGTCATAGCGCGGCCCAGCCGTTTCCAACAATGGGGGCAGCTATTTAGTTTGAATATTACTCTTTTCAATACTTTATTAAATTATTATTTATAAAATGTTTATAATAATATAAAAATACGCAGCAATGGCGGAGGAGTGCAGAGAGTTTGAAATATTACTCTTTCTGGGTCACAAAATAAACTTATTTTCAGGTGAGAATGTAGCTGTGTAAACTTCAAATATCTGCTTGTTTATCAAGACATCACATATTTGCAAAAGTGCACCGACTTTTTCGGAGACGTCTGTTAGCCGGCAAGAACAGCGAATTCCAGGCACATCGTATTCAGACCCCCCACGGTCTTTTGCTAATCAGGTTAAACATGATACATAAGTCACTTAGATGCGTTAAAAATTGTATTGTTTGGCTTTTCTCGGTGTTTTATTTGTTCCTGAGTAAATCAGTTTGGCTTAGATTAAAGTTTTCACACAGCTGAATAAACGTCAAAAAGAAAACTGATTTTTTTTTCTTCTTCTTTTCTGTTGTTAAAGATTATGTGTCACGGCCTGGGGGTTCAGCTGGTCGCTGATCAGCTGTCTCCCCCTCTTTTTCTCTAGTCCTCTCTCTCTCTCTCTTCTCCGCTTTCTCGCCAGGGCTGAACTCATTATGGGTTCACGCCCTTGGCCCACGCCCTCGGAGGAAGAAACACCTGTGCCTTATCACTGTGGTATTTAAGAGGGGAAGCAACGGCTGTTCTTCGCTGGATCGTTGCGAGAATCGCGTCAGTGAAAGTCGAGCGCCCCAGCAAGTATTTTCCCATGCAGTGTATGTGTTCAGCATTTAACAAGCGTCTCTTTGTGTACAGATTCCCTGGACTGTTCCCCGGGTGTGCGAGTGGATTCGTGTCTGGATTGTGTGGAGTGAGACGAGCGTGTTCCCCTGGATTTTCCCCGGAGCCCTGCCCCCCTCACCTTTTGTACATAGCACTGCCTCGCACCCCCTTGTAAATAGCACTGCCTCATATCTGTGTATATACTCTCTTTGGACATTGTTCTGCAATAAATTTCCTTGTGTGCATCATCCCCGGAGTCCAGCGCGTGAGTCCACCCCGTACGCCGTGACATTATGTCAGGGTATGGGTCCTGTAGAGACAAGGACACTCCGTTAGTAAGTCAATTCAATTTTATTTATATAGCGCCAAATCACAACAACAGTTGCCTGAAGGCGCTTTATATTGTATACAATAATACATACAGAGAAAAACCCAACAATCAAATGACCCCCTATGAGCAAGCGACAGTGGGAAGGAAAAACTCCCTTTTAACAGGAAGCAACCTTCCGAAGGGTCCTTCCGAAGAATGCAGCCCCTGAGTTGAGACACAGCTATGGTCTTGGTTGTTTTTCCAGAAAGCTGGGCTCAACCTTCTGGCGGAGTCTCCAATAAGCCTGCACACCTGTCTGCAATCAAGCTACTGGTATTTAAGACCAGGGCTGTATCCCAATTCAGGGTCTGCAGCCTTAAAGTACGCAGTCTCAACGATCCTCAAGGGCCGCGTACTTAAAGACCGCTAAGGCCGGAAGTGCGAGGCTTGTGAAATGGGACGGTCTAGCCTCCGTGCGCTGCCCAGGTTGCCTAGCAACCGTGATACTAACAGCTGGAAACGTGTCATACAGCTGTGTTTGACAGAAATAAAAGAGAAAATCATTTGTTCATAAAATGGTAAATGGCCTGCATTTGTATAGCGCTTTTCTAGTCCATAGGACCCCAAAGCGCTTTACACTACATTCAGTCATCCACCCATTCACACACACATTCACACACTGGCAATGGCAAGCTACATTGTAGCCACAGCTGCCCTGGGGCGCACTGACAGAGGCGAGGCTGCCGGACACAGGTGCCACCGGGCCCTCTGACCACCACCAGTAGGCAAACATGGGGTTAGTATCTTGCCCAAGGATATTTGGCATGCAGCCAGGATGCAGCCTGGGATCGAACCACCGACCTTCTGATTAGTGGTTGACCTGCTCTGCCACCTGAGCTACAGCCACCCCATGAGCTTTGATCATTCTCTGTAGGATTAAGCTCAGCTATTGAACGGCGTATATTTTAAAGTAAAGGCTTTAAAACCAAGTTAGTACAAACGTCACTGATGTCACATGACTTTGCCGACATGTGGCCAACAGTAATGTTTTAATGATCTTCGTTATTAAACATTTGCACATAAATAAGTGACATAATATTCAGTACTTAAAGTTTACTCTTCGGCCGCCCCTCATCCGCCGTTTTTTTTTCGGCAAAATTATCCACACCCACCGCCATGCTATGCATTCTGGGATATGTTGGGCCACGAAGTCTACACCGCCACGTCCTTAAAATTCAGGGAAATGAAGGACGCATTTGAGGGCCGCATTTCGAGCAGCCTTCGAATTGGGACAGCCTTCGTCGCATCGCTGTTATGTAATCGGCATTAAAATGCGGCCTTTAAGGCTGCAGACCCTGAATTGGGATACAGCCCAGGACTCACAACAGACCTCTGCCAGCTCCACAGCTAACCTGTGTTGGAGCTAGGTTGCCAAACTCCTTTTAGACTTATGGTATTTTTGCTCACAGTGTTTTCTCTTTGCTCTAGTTACCTGCCTGGTTATCATGTTATACAGGGAGTTTAGAATTATTAGGCAAGTTGTATTTTTGAGGAATAATTTTATTATTGAACAACAACCATGTTCTCAATGAACCCAAAAAACTCATTAATATCAAAGCTGAATGTTTTTGGAAGTAGTTTTTAGTTTGTTTTTAGTTTTAGCTATTTTAGGGGGATATCTGTGTGTGCAGGTGACTATTACTGTGCATAATTATTAGGCAACTTAACAAAAAACAAATATATACCCATTTCAATTATTTATTTTTACCAGTGAAACCAATATAACATCTCCACATTCACAAATATACATTTCTGACATTCAAAAACAAAACAAAAACAAATCAGCGACCAATATAGCCACCTTTCTTTGCAAGGACACTCAAAAGCCTGCCATCCATGGATTCTGTCAGTGTTTTGATCTGTTCACCATCAACATTGCGTGCAGCAGCAACCACAGCCTCCCAGACACTGTTCAGAGAGGTGTACTGTTTTCCCTCCTTGTAAATCTCACATTTGATGATGGACCACAGGTTCTCAATGGGGTTCAGATCAGGTGAACAAGGAGGCCATGTCATTAGTTTTTCTTCTTTTATACCCTTTCTTGCCAGCCACGCTGTGGAGTACTTGGACGCGTGTGATGGAGCATTGTCCTGCATGAAAATCATGTTTTTCTTGAAGGATGCAGACTTCTTCCTGTACCACTGCTTGAAGAAGGTGTCTTCCAGAAACTGGCAGTAGGACTGGGAGTTGAGCTTGACTCCATCCTCAACCCGAAAAGGCCCCACAAGCTCATCTTTGATGATACCAGTCCAAACCAGTACTCCACCTCCACCTTGCTGGCGTCTGAGTCAGACTGGAGCTCTCTGCCCTTTACCAATCCAGCCACGGGCCCATCCATCTGGCCCATCAAGACTCACTCTCATTTCATCAGTCCATAAAACCTTAGAAAAACCAGTCTTGAGATATTTCTGGGCCCAGTCTTGACGTTTCAGCTTGTGTGTCTTGTTCAGTGGTGGTCGTCTTTCAGCCTTTCTTACCTTGGCCATGTCTCTGAGTATTGCACACCTTGTGCTTTTGGGCACTCCAGTGATGTTGCAGCTCTGAAATATGGCCAAACTGGTGGCAAGTGGCATCTTGGCAGCTGCACGCTTGACTTTTCTCAGTTCATGGGCAGTTATTTTGCGCCTTAGTTTTTCCACATGCTTCTTGCGACCCTGTTGACTATTTTGAATGAAACGCTTGATTGTTCGATGATCACGCTTCAGAAGCTTTGCAATTTTGAGAGTGCTGCATCCCTCTGCAAGATATCTCACTGTTTTTGACTTTTCTGAGCCTGTCAAGTCCTTCTTTTGACCCATTTTGCCAAAGGAAAGGAAGTTGCCTAATAATTATGCACACCTGATATAGGGTGTTGATGTCATTAGACCACACCCCTTCTCATTACAGAGATGCACATCACCTAATATGCTTAATTAACAGTGACGGACAAGGTAAGCGACCCATGTTGTAGGTGACGTCAGACGCCGGAGATTTTGGCGGAGAAAAAGCAAATGGTAGCATAGAGTTTAACAAAGGTTTTTCAAGCTTCAGTATTACCAAATATACTAATCAATTGTCATATAACTAACAACATCTGTTTTATCATCTCTAACACCCTGGAGGACAACGGGGAGAGTTTAGACGCTCTCCAAGATTACATCGACCGCTGTTTTCAAGATTTAGTAATGAAGAAGACCCAGAGTGCATCTTCCCCGGCCAAAATTGAGACGCCGTCATCGAAGAGATGTCGCCCGGCAGACTCCCCCGGTACAACATCGCCTGCCGGCAAAGACATCGCAGACATCCTGGAGTCAATCGACAAGCGATTGTCCAGTTTCGATGCGAGGCTGTCCCTGGTGGAGATTTTACACCGGGAATTTAAATCTCTGAGAGAATCCCTGGAATTCAGCCAGCAGCAGGTGGAAACGCTTGCCGCTGAAAATGCCACGCTACGGGAGTCGGTCAAATCTCTCACCGATAACGTGACCCAGCTAAACATTGAAAATAAAAAATTAAAAGAGTCCGTTATCGATCTACAAGCCCGTAGCATGAGAGATAATCTTGTGTTTTCTGGTATTCCAGAAACTGCCGGAGAGGACGCAGAGGCAACGGTGAAAAGCTTCATTAAAATCCACCTGAAGCTGCCGGAGGACACCGTAAAGAACATCGACTTCGATAGAGTACATCGCTTGGGGGGCGTGCGGTCGTGGACCGGGAGACCACGGCCTATTGTGGCCAAATTCGGTCAATTCAAACAGAAGGAACAGGTGAAGAGTCGCGGCAGAGAGCTGAAAGGAACGGACTTCAGCATGAACGACCAGTTCCCCAAAGAGATCCTGGAACGACGCAAGGTCCTGTTCCCAGTTCGACGTAGCTTCATCCAGAAAGGCTCCCGTGCTGTCATCGCCGTGGACCGGCTCTACGTGGACAGACAGCTCTACCGCGACCCCGGCACCACACCGTGGTTATATTGACTGCACTCCAGATAAGAACCCGCTACACTCGTTTCTTATTCATTCACACTTTCTCTTTTAACATGGGTTTAACCTAGTAATATCAATATGATGTCATAGCAGATATAACACCGTCACCCTCCGTCATTGCTTTAATTGGAATGTTTCCGTTTCGTTTCTTTTTTTTTGTTGTTGCTCACAGTTCATGTGGTTTCTTTCTTTCTCTTGTCTTTCACTGCTGTGATCACCTACTTCCCCACTCACCTACAAACAACACCCTCTATTTCTCCATATTTTCACACCACGATCACGCAAACACATCAGCTCAACGGCAGCACATTCACAACAGCCTCACAGCATGCACAGACTTGCAGGACACATAAGCAAGCCACGCTTGTTCATATTAGTGAATATTCACACACACATAGTCAGACTTATGGAGCCTCTCACCACACTTCTTTTTCTCTTTCTATTTACAAACAAGGGATGTTTCCACATTCTCTCCACCTGTCTAAACGAAACACCCAGCATACTTCATTAGACATACACACACAATTATGGGCATGCTGAGGTTTGTCACATGGAATGTAAATGGAGCTGGCACCAGAGGAAAGAGGTTAAAGATATTTAACCAGCTTAAAAAACTACAGGCAGATGTTGTTTTATTACAAGAAACTCACAGACCTGTCACAGGTTTAAACGAACTTAAAACACCCGAGTTTCCTAACGTGTTTGCAGCCTGTTATAATTCTAGACAACGGGGAGTAGCAATTTTAATACATAAAAATGTTAATTTTACAGTATTCGATACAGTTATAGATCCAGAAGGTAGATTTCTAATTATTAAACTATCAATATTGAACAAAAAACTATGCATTGTAAGTATATACGGTCCAAATGTTGATGAACCCTCATTCTTCCACTGATTTTTTAGTGCACTCTCTGAACACCTTGATTGCACACTCATTCTTGGCGGTGACCTCAACCTTGGACTAAATGAAGACATGGATAGGCTCAACACAACAGGAACTCAGCGCAATTGGCAGTCCACAAATATAATCAAACAGTATATGAGTGACTTTGGTCTTTGCGATGCATGGCGCTCTCTTCACCCCACCAGTAAGGAATATACTTTTTTCTCGCATGTTCATCACTCTTACTCTCGTCTGGATTATTTTTTGGTCAGCAGCTCACTGCTGTGTGACATTTTAGACACTGAGATTCACCCTATAGCTGTCAGCGATCATGCTCCTCTATCTTTAACACTAATGCACAAGAATAATACTACGCCAAGAAAAAACTGGAGATTTAATATATCACTAGTTAAAGATGAAGACTTTATTAAATATTTTAAAAAAGAGTGGACTTCATATTTAGACTTTAATGACACTCCCGGAATATCTGCTTCTGTTCTATGGGAAGCAGGGAAAGCTGTGATGAGAGGTAAAATAATTTCTTTCTCATCACACAAAAAGAAAGAAGAAAACAAAAATATTCAGGAATTAGAAAAAAACATCAAATCACTAGAAGAAGCCTACGCGTGCAACCAAGATCAGGAAACATTGAACAAAATATGCAAAACAAAACTAGAATTAAATGAAATTATTAATAAAAAAACACAATTCCTTATACAAAGACTTCGCTTGCAGAATTTTGAACACAGTAACAAATCAGGTCGATTTCTAGCTAACCAGCTAAAAATAAATAAAGAAAAAACAACTATATGTGCTGCTAAAGATTTATCGGGGAACACAATATATGATCCTGGAAGAATAAACAACATTTTTAGGGATTTCTATGAAACTTTATACTCACCACAAATAAACCCATCTAAAAATGAAATTGATCTGTTTCTTGACAACGTAACTCTTTCAAAATTACTAGACAGTCAAGCAATGGAACTGGATTCGCCACTGACGCCAAGTGAACTCCAGGAAGCCCTGATAAGTATGCCCAATAATAAGGCTCCAGGTCCAGATGGCTTCCCTGCAGAATTCTACAAAGAATTCTGGATAATTTTGGCACCAGTATTCCACGGCATGTTGCAGGAAATCGAGGAAAATGGCAGACTACCACCAAATATGAATTCTGCCAACATTAGTCTCCTGCTAAAGCCAGGCAAAGACCCTTTATTTCCCTCAAGCTATCGTCCAATTTCTCTTTTAAATGTAGACCTTAAAATAATCTGCAAAGCTCTCTCAAAGAGATTAGAGAAAATGACCCCCCTCTTAATTCATCCTGACCAAACTGGTTTCATAAAAGGTCGGCACTCCTCAACAAACACTCGTAGATTACTTAATTTAATAGACTACTCATACGATAAAAACATCGAAACCATAATATTATCTCTAGATGCAGAAAAAGCATTTGACAGAGTTAACTGGAAATTTTTATTCGCAACTTTACACAAATTTGGTTTTGGAAACTCTTTCATAAACTGGATAAGAATATTATACAATTCCCCAACAGCTCGTATCAGAACAAATGACCAGACATCCTCCAGCTTCTGTCTCCTGAGGGGCACCAGACAGGGATGCCCACTCTCCCCTTCACTTTTTGCAATTTTTATCGAACCTCTAGCAGCAGCAATTAGACAGGCTACAACAATTAAGGGCATAAAATGTAAGAACATAGAACATAAAATCAGTCTCTATGCGGATGATGTGTTGCTTTTTCTGCAAAACACACAAACCAACCTCTCTGAGGTAATTACTTTAATAAACTGGTTTTCAAGAGTTTCAGATTATTCAATTAACTGGCCAAAATCTACAGTTCTCCCCATTAACTGCTCCTTCCATAACTCTTCCTCTGCCCCACTGCAATCCGGAAATATTAAATATTTAGGTATTAATGTCTCTCCTAAGCTTTCAGACTTAACTAAATTAAACCACATCCCACTTCTAAAGAAAGTAGAAGGCGATCTGACTAGATGGAAATCTTTACCCATATCACTCACGGGAAGGGTCGCCACTATAAAAATGATGATCTTACCAAAAATAAATTACTTATTTTTGATGATCCCTAACAAACCATCACAAGATTGGTTCAGATCTCTGGATTCATATATTTCCAAATTCCTTTGGAAAGATAAACCCCCGCGTATCAGCTTAAAAACGCTACAAAGAACCAAGGATAGAGGAGGATTAGATCTGCCTAATTTTCACCAATACTTCTTAGCCAACAGGCTTCAGTTCATCTCAGAATGGTTAAAACATACCTTCTTAGTTGAGCCCTGGCTAGATGTTGAACAGGCACTATGCAAGGATCTAGAGATTTCAGACCTACCATTTATCAGCTCAAACATCACACGACATTAATGCTTTAAAAGCATCAATATTAGCTCTTCTCTGACAGCATGGTGGGAGTATCTAAAAATAACGGAGTCTTCATTAATCCCATGCAAACGTACACCTATCTGGAATAACCCTGACATATTACAAAACAATAATATGATTAATTTCCCAGAATGGAGTTGTAAAGGAATTAAATACTTAGAACATATATTAGAGGGAACAGAATTTATTCCATTTGACAGACTAGTTACACAATATGGGATCAACAAGACAAGATTTTTAGAATATCAACAAATTAAATCCATAGTAAAAAAGAAATTTAACCTCAGTCAAGTTGAACTACAAACACCACTAAGTGCGGCACATTTTCTTACTCTTAAATCCCCCAAATTATTATCTAAAATATACAGAACACTTTCTAAATTAGATGAATCAATATCCCTTCCTATTGCAAAGTGGGAAGCAGATTTATCAGTCAGCTTAGACCAAAACTTCTGGTCTCAGATTTGCTTAAAAACCTTTAAATTAATTAAAAATCCCAGTCTGCAATTAATACAATACAAAATACTACATAGAGTGCACTATACAGGTCATCGGATGTTCAAGATGGGCTTTACATCTTCCAACAACTGCTCACACTGTCAAGGCAATACACCAGACAATTATATCCACGCTCTTTGGTTCTGTCCACCAGTGCAAAAGTTTTGGCGCGAGATATGTGAAGACTTATCAAAGTGTCTGAAATGTAACATTCCAACTTCCCCCTTAGTGTGTTTACTGGGCAGCTTAGATAATGTCACTTCAGAAAAGAATATAGCCCATATGATTTTCACTGCCCTATGCATAGCCAAGAAAACAGTCCTCATGAACTGGAAAAATAAAAATAATCTTAATTCTAACCAATACAGAAATTATCTATTAGATTACATTACGTTACATGGAGAAACCTTTGGAATACAAGCGCGCTGATCCACACAGGTATGCACACGGGTGTTCACTGCTCGTAGACCCAAATTACACCTTTCTTGGCTGCTACTTCGAAGCACATCTGTCCTGCGTGCTGCACAACAACATTGAATATTTAGTATTTACTGCTGTTTACACTTAGCTAGATTAATGCGATGGTGTTGTGTTTAGTATGTTGCTTTGTTTTTTTTTTTGTCTTTTTTTGCTTGTTTTCTATTCTTCTCTCAACAGGTGATCCAGGAGATTTTTATTTTTTTTTCTCCCCCCCTTTCTCACTGTCCCTCTCCCCTTCTGTTTTTCCTTTCCTTCCTCTTTCTTTCTCCCTTTCCTATCCCTCACTCATGTCTGTCCCGTCTGTAACATCTGAAAATAAAATATAATAAATAATAAAAACAAAGATCGACCAAATGGACCAATACGGCAATGCCACGATGATCCATTTGGCAAAGTAAATCCATTGGGTATCCTTGTTGGTCTTCAGACAACAATTCTGATGGCTAAAGAACCAAATGGGACAGGCGGAAAAAAAAAATGATAATAATAATAATAATATGCTTAATTGGTAGTAGGCTTTCGAGCCTATCAAGCTTGGGGTAAGACAACATGCATGAAGAGGATGATGTGGATAAAATACTCATTTGCCTAATAATTCTGCACTCCCTGTACTTGCAGACAATACTTCTTCATCTGTGTCTTCATCTACTACCTTCATCTGGACGCTGATGTTCTGCAAAACTGGTTACACTTCCTTCGTCACGGCATACGACTTGCCTGCCTCCAGATTCATTTTGGATCACAACTCACTGAGCGGTACCCCTCTCAAGTTGTTCTCCACCTGCAATGCTGGCTCTGTATTCCACTACCCCTCTTCCTCCCCTCGACCTGTTCATGGACTTAGTCACAGCTCATAGTTCTGATTACTTGTCTCAAGTTTAGCTCATAGTTCATAGTCAACTTTATCGGGATTGTCTACTATTGTTTACTACTGCGTTTGTGCACCACTGTAAATGAAGCACTATTTTCACGTCGGGTTTTGCCTCTGTCGATGTCTGCTCTCGAGTCCACACAGCCGGTTTGGCCTTTTGGCCGTAACATCAGGCCATAAACATGTTTATTTCTGATGTAAAGTTTTAACATGGAAGTCTATGGGGACTGACTCACTGCTGCCTCTGCTGGATGTCAAACAAACTGCAGCTTTCAGAGCTTGAGTTTGGACACGTTGATGCCGTAACAGCTAAATATTTGATTAGATCATGAAATGTGTAGTAGGTCAGCAAACATTCAGCTTACAGGAAATGTGGCTGTGAGTGATGTTCACAAAATCCCCTTTGAAAAATTTTTTGTTTTATCTTTGCTGGCCCTGCTTGTCATAATGATAAAAACTACAAGATCTTCATTTAAGCTTCAGCATGACAAGTGTGACACCTTTCCCAAGACACCCATGTGAAAATACCCAGAAGGGATTTGAGATGAGGCGAGGACAAAATGAATGACTGAAGTACAAAAAAGGAGAAAAGATTATAAACACTCTGCCACTAGGGCTATTTGTCAAGACTATAAACTTCTCTCCCTTCCCTCTCTTCCTATCTTTCTTCTTTAGCCCCTTCTATGAAAAAGAAGTATTAATTTATTAAATTTCCTCTCCATTTAACGACCCCATTTGGAGAATTTGAGTGTGATCCTCACCGGCTCAGCGAGGCATGAAGATGGCAAGAAGAGGGAAGGAAGGAGATGGATCTGTCAGCGTGTCACATAAATATCTTATTAGCCAGTGATCTTATCATCATAAAGCAACCCATTTATACAGTTAGGCATGTCATGTTGGTCAATTGCACAAAAAGGGAAAAAAAATCCATCCGCATGCAATATTAAACTCTCAAATCTCATGCCAACACCATTAGGGGGGTTCAAACTCTTCTTCTCTGCTTCCTCATCTGGGTGTGTTTGTGTCATGAATCCTGTGCTTCTGGATGTCGTTTTCTCCTGTTTCTTTTTTTTCTGTTTCACTAATAGAAGTCAAAGAGCATCCAGTCCCCAGTTCCAGCCAGCACGACACAAGGAAGGCAATAAAACAAATACTCAGGTATAATCCACCAGAACCATGACACCAAGGTGGCATCCCGCAACACGGTCTCATCCCGACTCGCCACATACTGACGCTGTGTGACATTTATTTATTTATTTATTTATTTATTTATTTATTTATTTATTTATTTATTTATTTTAATTTTTGTTTCACACACAGCAGTAATGCATTCCCATACACAATCTTCCTTTCAATTAAAGTAACACTGTTTCCATGCATGAAAAGGAGCAGGAAGAAGAATAAATTCTTATTGATACCTGCCCCCTATCTGTGATAATACAAGTAAGCAACCAAAATTACACTATGACAATTTTCTGCACATAACAAAACAAAACAAAGCAAACAGAACAATATACTCAACAATGAGCAATACCACTAAATATCAAACTAAAAGGATCATTTTTCTACAATTAAATTCTGTTTTTTTCAACTTCTTCATATTGGTTCATCATTTTATTCTTATAGCAGATTTTAAATTGAGAAACATTTATACAACACTTAAGATGATCACTGAGAGATTTCCAGTTTCTTATGCCTGTGACTGTTGGACACATTTGCCTTCATGTGGTTCGAGCAAACCGGTGCTTAAAATAAAACTTCCTTCTGCCGTCCCCATTTTCTGAACACAATACAAATAAACTTTGTAACTTAAGAGGTAGTGTTTTATTTTTCGCCCTAAACATAATAGTTAAAGTCTGTAATTTCACGATGTCTTCTAGTTTTAATAATTTCAATTTTATAAACAAATTATTAGTGTGTTCTCTATATTTAACATTATGCATAATTCAAAGCACTCTCTTCTGTAATAAATATAATGATTTCATATCAGTCACGTATGTATTCCCCCATACTTCAACACAATAGCTCAGATAGGGTAGAAACAATGAAAAATATAATATTCTCATTGTCTTGCAATCTAATATATATCTAACATTACCCAGGATATAAACACTTTTAGCCAACTCTTTTTTAACATGTTCAATATGAGGTTTCCATGGTAACTTGTCATCCACTATTACACCCAGAAATTCTGTCACTCTTTCAATTAATACTCCCTGTACAGATAATACTATCTCTTCCTCCTTTACACGGTTTCCGAATATCATAAACGTTGTTTTTTCCAAATTCAGTGATAACTCATTTACATCAAATCATTTTTTAATGTTTTTCATTTCAATAACCATAATTTTAGCCAATTCTTTCAAGTTCTCTCCGGAACAATAAAAATTTGTATCGTCTGCAAACAAAACAAAATTCAACATTTTTGACACATCACAAATGTCATTTATATATAAATTAAAAGGTTTTGGTCCTAAAACAGAACCTTGAGGGACCCCACATTCTATTTTCATTCTATCAGATGAGTCGCCTAAACACTGCACATACTGAAACCTATTATCTAAATAACCAGTTCAATACTATTCCTCTCACACCATAAGTGCTTAACTTAGAAATCAAGGTGGAGTGTTGCAGAGTGTCAAAAGCTTTTCTTAAATCAATGAATACCCCTATAGTATATTTATTATGATGTGTTGCTGATGAAATGTCTTCAATAGTATTCATTAATGCTATTGCTGTTGATCTGTTCCGTCGAAATCCGTACTGACTTTCGCTTAACAGTTGATGTTTTTCAATGAAACTATCAAATCTTTGTGCAAAGAGTCTTTCAAGCACTTAGAAAACTGTGATAGCAATGATACTGGTCTATAATTATTAAAACTATGTCTGGCTCCTGATTTATAAAGAGGGATAACTTTTGCCACTTTCATTCGGTCAGGAAATACACCCGAATAAAATGAGAGATTAAAAATATAACAGAGAGGTTTGATTATACAATCCAAGGTCTTTTTTACGATGACCATGTCTAACCCATCACAGTCAGTGGATGTCTTGTTTTTAGATTCTGCTACAATAGCTATGATTTCTTTTTCAGTGATTTCCCCTAAAAACATAGACTGTACCACTCTGCTGTCTCCTTTCCATTCTGAATCATCCTGTTTTCTAATTAAGTTTGCCAGGTTAGGCCCAATATTTACAAAAAAAGAATTCAATTCATTTACCAATTCATTCATATCACATACGACCTTATTTTTCTTATTAAAGTAAGTAGGTATATTTAAAGATGTATATTTATTACCCAATATGTTTTTTAAGATATTCCACGTACCCTTAACATTATTTTTGTTTTTGTAAAATAATTTATTATAATACTCTTTCTTAGCCTTTCTGATAATTAATACTAACTTATTTTTATAAACTTTATATTTCATTTCAGCAGGCTTTGTTCTAAGTTTTATATAATCTCTATACAATTTATTTTTCTTTTTACATGCATTTTCTAGTCGTCGGTATGTTACGTATTCAGCGGCATGAGAGCTTTTTGCAATGGATCTATACATGTAAATGTGTATTACGTTCTGATCATGAATCACTTTGGAAAACACATAAATAAAGTAAAATTACATATTACTTTTTTTTAAACCGACTTGTATATCTGTACATTTTATATATATATATATCTTTTTCCTCTGTTAATACTGTCCATATGTATATAGCGCTGCAGAACTGTGCCCCCCCAGCATGTTTGCACTGAGTAGGAGATGCTCTGTATCTCATTGTACAACTGTATAGTGACAATAAAGGCATTCTATTCTATTCTATCTGACAGGGTTGATGTTGGGGCTGGGATGGGCGGCTGGAGTCTCTGCTCTAAGCCTGTGTTAACGCCATAAGTGGCTCTCTATTGGATTCAACTGAGAACCCGGAGCGTCTCGTAAGGATGCGGAAAGGTTCCTTTCACGACACTATGAGACGCCTCGGGCCGTGGCAAGTCATTGGTATGTTACGCATTGGGAATGAGAATGTTCTGCATCAGGAAAGTTTCTGTGTGAGAGAACCAAATTTTTGCCATCCTGCATAACAGACCTCTCTGCATTGAATCATATCTGTTATTAACCTCTGTCTCTCTTCCACAGCATGTCTTTATCCTGTCTTCCTTCTCTCACCCCAACCGGTCGCAGCAGATGGCCCCGCCCCTCCCTGAGCCTGGTTCTGCTGGAGGATTCTTCCTGTTAAAAGGGAGTTTTTCCTTCCCACTGTTGCCAAAGTGCTTGCTCATAGGGGTTCATATGATTGTTGGGTTTTCTCTGTATCTATGAAGCGCCTTGAGGTGACTTTTGTTGTGATTTGGCGCTATATAAATAAAACTCAATTGAATTGAATTGAACTGCAACATCATCATCACCTCTACCACACCTGCACGAATCACTCTAACATTCTAACATCAGCAAGAGTGCAGTGCATGAATGTGAAACTTTAGCTTCAACAACAACAACAAAAAACAGTACCTGTATCCAGTACCTGGACAAAGGTAACCAGCTGTGAGCAGGAGGCAGATGGGTTGTTATTCAGTTATCAGAGTTCTGTGGAGCAGAACTGACATGGACAGATTTCCTGCTCCTCGCACAGACGCTGACATCACAGCATTACCAGTTCGTCATGGTCAGCACAGCAAGGGCTGTGCGTTTCCTACATTAAACAAACTGTCCTGATGGCGGCTTGCTGGTGGTGCTTCGCGAGGTCAGTCAGCATCATCAGAAACAGAATCTCTTCCTTCTGATTAGAGTCCCGTCTTTCTTCTTCTGCAGTTCTCCAAAGCCCTGAATCCGTCTCATTATCTTGTTTTCATGTTGCACTTTGTCAAAATGGGGCTCGATGGCTTCGGGCACCAAAGGAAAAGAAGGAGGAAGAGCGGCGCCACTGTTGACAACAACAAGAAAGTACGTCACGGTCGTCTGTATGGTCATCAGTTATTTTTTAATTGTGAAGTACAGTACACTAATTAACACTAGTAGATCTCGCCATGCCAAAGGCAAAATTAATAATTGATATTTTATTAATATTCAGAAGTAACACTGGGAATATATTAAAGTAATTTTGTGGTTGCAGAAATGATCCAGAACAGGGAGTCTGTGTGTGAGAAAGAGACCTGTTTCAGAAGACTTAATGGACTCCGCCCCCTTAACAAGCATCCAGTTCAGTCCCACAGAGAGACGATAACAGCTGTTAATCATTCACAGATCAATGAGGATGAGCAGTAAACTGTGCCAGCAGCGTCTCAGCTCACGTCAAGTCTGCAGGGTTTTTCTTCCATCAACAGTTAAAGTGCAGTTTCAAGTGATGATGTCACAGTGAAAGCTCAGCTGGACATTTCATCAGTTAATAAGAATCAATGATTTCACTGGATTCTGTTTAGATGAGCTAGACAACTGAAAACAGCAGCTGTCTCAAGCTCCTGTGTGTATATATAAGAACACTACAATATGAAAGAGAGAGCCCATAAGCAGCACTTGGTGACAGTGGGAAGGAAAAGCTTCCTTTTAACAGGAAGAAACCTTCAAAAGATCCAGGATCAGTATCTGGGGACCAGTGATGCCAGTAACACATTACTTAGTAACACATTACACTGAATATGACCACTTTTTCAGTAACGGCTAATCTAATGCATGACTATTTCCACAACTGTAATCAGATTAAAGTTACTTGTCCAAACCACTGTATTTTTTTAAGCAAAAAGATTTGGTTTCTACTTTTCGTCTCGGTGGATGACAAACGCATACGTGACCAGGTCACGTTTCCTGCTCACAAGCAGCCAGCGACGTAAAAAAGTGTAAACAACAATGGAGGGAGGGAGATGTTCGTTCTTTAGCTGGAAATATAGTCACTATTTTGAGTTTCTGTCAACTAAAGATTTCAATATTAAGGTTCGTTGTACACTCTGTATTGGCGAAAAAGTGTTATCTACCTTCAAAAACACTATGTCAAACTTAAAGAAAAATTTGGAGTCGCAGCACAGTCAAACTCACAGAGAGAGTCCCACCAAGTGGTCTGAAGCAGAGAGCCATGACTTCCACAGAAGGTCCTACACCACCCAAACAACAAAAGTTGGACTTTGGTGAAAAACCAGTAAGTGATGAAGAATTGAGGAAGTTGGTCGTGCAGTATATTGTAGAAGAAATGCTACCTATAAACACTGTTGACTCGCCCTCGTTTCGTACCATAATAAAGAAGATCCCTACTTCTGTTAATGCTGAGCTGCCTCACCACACGACTTTTGTTTCTTACCTGGAGAAGGAGTTTACAGAAATGGAGAGAAATCTGAAGGCCTCACTGAATGAGATTGACTTTGTTTCAACTACCGCAGATATTTGGACTGCTAACAACAGAAGCTGTATGGGAGTAACGCTCCACTGGATCAGTAGAACCACATTAGAGCGCCACAAGGTTGCATTAGCACGTAGCCGAATTCGTGGTAGACACACGTATGATGTCACTGGTACAGAAATTGAAAACATCCACTCCTCTTATGGATTACTCAACAAAGTAGTTGCAACAGTTACTGATAATGGATCCAACTTTGTTAAGGTTTTTCAAGTTTATTATCCTGTCACGGAGTCCGATGATGAGACGGAGGAGGAAGAGTCCACCCCCAAAGACGATGATGTCACTTTTTCAGATCTGTCAGAAATCCTCTCGGCTGAGAATGGTTTGGTGCTCACGCCTAAAAGAAATCAACTTTCTGACAAAAGGTTTGAGAAGCTTCTGTTAATGAGGTGCAACTACTGGTTTACTCGCTCCACTCTACTGTTTCCCCCATAACATGCGATGACACCATATACTGAAAAAAAGAGCACAGGAAATCCAACAAGTAATTGAATTAAGTTTATCAAAGTTACTTAATAAACTTATTAAAGTTGTCAAGTAGATTAACTTAAATCAATTACTTGCAAGGAAGTAAAGCAATTTATTTAAGTTGGACCTGCAGTCTCTTTTTTTCACAAGATTAGTCCAAAGTTACAAAAGTGGACAATAGTGCTTACATGTGGATGGTATAAAAAGTGTCTTAAGGGAAGTCAAGAAAGACTCTTATTTTTTATTTAAAAAAAGCATTTATGTGAAATGAAGTCAACTTATTTTTTTTATAAAAAGTATTTTAAGGTAACAAGACTGTCTTTATTTTTAAGTATTTCTGTCAGGAAGAAAGTTTTAAGTTCAACTTCAAATGTCAGGAGATATATTGTTGACATTACTGTTAAAATACACTTCCAATAAAGTGACCGGTCGATGTTGAGGCAGTGGGGATTGTTATTGGCAGCTTCTGAAAGTAACTAATAAAGTAACTAGTAATCTAACTTAGTTACTTTGAAAATAAAGTAATCAATAAAGTAACTAAGTTACCTTTGGAAGGAGTAATCAGTAGTCAGTAATATATTATATTTTCAAAATAACTGTGGCAACACTGCTGAGGACAGAGAATAACCCTAACCCTACAGCAGAGAGAAGACAAACGCTAACATGAAGTATGAAGAAGAAACACCCAGTGCATCATGGGAATCCTCCGGCATCCTACGTCTATTGCAGCATAACTAAGGGAGGATTCAGGGTCACCTGGTCCAGCCCTAACTATATGCTTTAGCAAAAAGGAAAGTTTTAAGCCTAATCTTGAAAGTAGAGATAGTGTCTGTCTCCTGAATCCAAACTGGAAGCTGGTTCCACAGAAGAGGGGCCTGAAAACTGAAGGCTCTGCCTCCCATTCTACTTTTAAATACTCTAGGAACAACAAGTAGGCCTGCAGAGCGAGAGCGAAGTGCTCTAATAGGGTGATATGGTACTACAAGGTCATTAAGATAAGATGGGGCCTGATTATTTAAGACCTTGTATGTGAGGAGCAGGATTTGAAGTGTTCTGGATCAACTGAAGGTGTTTCAGGGAGTTTTTAGGACATCCTGATAATAATGAATCACAGTCGTCCAGCCTGGAAGAAATGAATGTATGAGTTCACTGTAGCTGCATCACGTTCGCTGCAAAAAGCCGTTAAATTATTCTTTCTGTTTGAGTTCCTAGCATCAAAATGTAAAATAAATCATTTTAACATGAGAAAATGAACTTGTGCAGAACCTTCTGTCACATCCAGCCTGATATTTTTACCATGTTTTCACACTCAGGTCTGAACAATATGTGACAAGGACATGCCGTGTGTGTGTGTGTGTGTGTGTGTGTGTGTGTGTGTGTGTGTGTGTGTGTTTGTGTGTTGGATATTCACATGAGGGAAAGATTGTGCTAATCTCACATTTCTAATTAAAACTATTTGCTTGTTGTTGTTTAATATCGCTGACTGTCTCAGGAAATTATCCATCATTCTGCCATCACGCCGTCCCCTCCTCCACCCTCGACCCGCCCTCCACCTCTCGTCCCATAAACCCTCTGCACCACACTGCCAAACAAAAACCTTACCCGCTCTCCTTCTTTCTGTTTGGAGCTGGGGGCGGTATGGGGGGGTGTTTAGTATTTTTTAATAAGCGTCCTCGGGACTATTGAGTGGCTCCTTTGTTCATATGGAAGATTAATTATGCTGTCAGCCGCTCTCAGGGGCTGCTTAACAAAGATTCACTGATATAATGGTCTGGCCCTCTGCGTGGCAATCACAGTCCTCCCAAACCCTCAGCACGCCTTTTCATCAAACAGGAACTCATTTTACCCGCCATGATGGTTGAGCGTCCTTCTCCTCTGCTTCTGCGCCGATTCCTGAGCCGCCGTTCGTGACTCGCCATTATGATACAGCAGAGCGACGCACGGCCTTTAACTCTGCAGCGGTCACTTCTGCATCCAGGCTATAGTCGGTCTTATTTTGCAGACTGAAGTTTTGGCGGCTACATCTTCGCTGCTAGCGACAGAGTCTATATTCATACTTGTGGAGCAGACCGATGGAGGCTGGAGGAGAATAAAGACGCGTGGCTGTGAGGGTCAGTTTAACTTTTTACAACAGGAGGACGAGCTCCAGCCAATGGGTGGTAGGCATCTTGGATTCACCAGTGATCTAGGTTTTTCCACAAGCTACTGTATCTCTTAATGTACAGAGCAGGTCTGAAACAGATGAAAGCTCCATCTTCTGATATATAGGGGAGACCGGGGATAGTTGTAACATTTTTGACATTTCTGTCTGTAAATTGGAGCTCTTTTAAGGTAGTGGATTCAAAATGTAATGCAAAGTATTTACATCTCTCGGCTATTAAATAGTGCAGCTATTTTCTCTGCAGCACAATTACTCATTGCATGATATGGCCTCAAACACAAAGAGTGAAATGTTACAATTAACCCCAGTCTGGATTAGTTGTAACATATCCTGGGGTAAAATGTAACACAATGAAATAAGGGTACTAACAAAACTTTAACATGTAATCTTTGTTTATTCAACACATGAATGCACTTAGAGCCATTTATGTAGCTGTGTGTGTGACAGAATGCAGAAATCTAGCCTTTGAACATATTCCAACCCCCCAAAAAAGAGAAATTATGGAATTTTCTGTAACTGAATATTTCATTAATTTTGGTTGGTCTTTCTTGAGTTTGGCCTCATTGGCTCAGTGGGCATTGTAACCTACAACTCTTGCACCAATTTTGAACATAACAATGAAGCTGAAAAAATGTAGTTGTTCACCAGCATCGCAATTCCATTACTTTTTATCCTGGCTTACCTTGGTGTGGTTTGCAAAGTGCTTCAGAAAGATGAGGAAATTGTTTCTTGCACCCATCCTGATTTATTTCCACTACCAGTATTTCCTACTGGTCCATCTCTGACACAGTGGTCTGCATAATGTATGCGTGGGAACACAAACAGTGGAGGAATTGTGTTGCCAATGGCATTAACCGCATATACAAAAGTGACCAGTGAACCTCTCTCTGCTGGTGTCGTTGCCCCAACTTGTTTAATATAAGTTAAAGTAATAGTGTGGTTAGTTGTAACATCTGCATTGTTACAACTAACCCAGACTGTTGCTGTTACAACTGACCCAGACTCCTATAGCCATGAACTCGCTAACATTACAGCCAACGGCTAAAACATTAGCACTAAAGACCTACACAGAATATATCCCCATAGACATACAAATAACATAATTTAAGTTTGATGAGTTTAACTGCAAAGCAGATAATTCTATTAGAAATTGAAATAAAGTAGAAAAACTTACTTTTTGGCATACAAATTGCTTTTTTTCGTGTTAAATTGTCTGTGTTTGACAAAATGTGCTGATTTTTCACATGTGATAGCAGAACTGAGTTGGGCATGCACAGGATGAGTCACATCATTTGAAACTTAGCCCTGATCGGAGAAATTGGAAGTGTTACAACTGACCCACGTTACAACTATCCCCGGTCTCCCCTATATATGCATATCTCTCACACACATTCATACAAGCGCCTTTTTCTGTTTTCTATCATTCACGCATTGATGAACACATCAGGAGCAGCTCAGACTTCTTGACTGGACAGACCGGCGCATCCAGGAATCAAACCACCAACCTCCACGAAGCTAATTAAAGGTCGTTTAGACAATGCTTCAAAGCGACGGCGCTTGGTTTCAAGCTGCAGGACAAGTTAACAGCAGCTAATGTCAGGAGCTAGCTGCTGCTCAGTCTGAAACACAAGACTGACATGCCTTAGCACGATTTGAGGATGCTCTACAGACTACCTTACCTGCCCTGTAGGAGTCGCTGTTATCACACTTTAATATCTACGTTAATAAACAATGAGACGTGGCAAACGTCTCATTTGCCACGTCTGCGTTTACTGACACAGTGTTACCTTTACCTGAGGACAGTGTCTGCTCCTATAATCAGTCATGATTTTATTTGTTGTGTCCTCAGGGGGAACATCATGTTCCCTGTTTGTCTGCCTCTGCTTTTACAGACTAAACATGTATATTCACGTTCGATGTGCATGGATCACATGCATGTGCTGACCTTGTGATGTGCCATCAAATGCGAGATTTCCTGCCTTTTCCTTGAGCCTTGAACTGCTCTCACAGCTTCCTGACCTGAGACACAAACTGGGGCTGATGCAGCTGTAATCATGATGAATGGAAGGAGGAAGGCATGTCACTGTTTCCTCTCTGCTTGATAAATGGTCTAATATACTCTTATTTAGCAAAAAAGGGACCTAATCATAGCTCTCTGGATTGTGCTAATATTCAACATCATATGTACTTAAACAGCACTTATGGAATATCTATTTCCTTCTTTTCTTGCTGTAAACGAAAGGAGCGAAGAAGATCTGAAATCTTTTTTCTTACCTAACAGGATAAAAATCCTTTGTTTTCGAGTAGAAATCACAAATAGATCCCAGAAACACCAGCGGACATTTATATTAGCTATGTTTCATGTCCCGTGTTATCATTCAGATCATAAGTGACGGCATGTCCATACACCGATACACAACCCCAGAAAGCTGAACATCTTGTGTCTTTCTTTTCAAACATCTAAAATTTGAACAAAACAAACACAGAAAATGAAAAACATGAAAACAAAATGATTTGAAAGAAAAGAAAAGCAGCAGCTTTATCTACGATCTCCAAACCAAAACGGTATCTGTACATATACAAATACACGTGTACATGCATATAAACACAATCAGCTGTGTATAGAAAAATATCACCAACATTAATATTCCCATTCTATACAATAGCACAACTACAGGCTCATCATATACATACAGGGAGTGCAGAATTATTAGGCAAGTTGTATTTTTGAGGAATAATTTTATTATTGAACAACAACCATGTTCTCAATGAACCCAAAAAACTCATTGATAGCAAAGCTGAATGTTTTTGGAAGTAGTTTTTAGTTTTAGCTATTTTAGGGGGATATCTGTGTGTGCAGGTGACTATTACTGTGCATAATTATTAGGCAACTTAACAAAAAACAAATATATACCCATTTCAATTATTTATTTTTACCAGTGACACCAATATAACATCTCCACATTCACAAATATACACTTCTGACATTCAAAAACAAAACAAAAACAAATCAGCGACCAATATAGCCACCTTTCTTTGCAAGGACACTCAAAAGCCTGCCATCCATGGATTCTGTCAGTGTTTTGATCTGTTCACCATCAACATTGCGTGCAGCAGCAACCACAGCCTCCCAGACACTGTTCAGAGAGGTGTACTGTTTTCCCTCCTTGTAAATCTCACATTTGATGATGGACCACAGGTTCTCAATGGGGTTCAGATCAGGTGAACAAGGAGGCCATGTCATTAGTTTTTCTTCTTTTATACCCTTTCTTGCCAGCCACGCTGTGGAGTACTTGGACGCGTGTGATGGAGCATTGTCCTGCATGAAAATCGTGTTTTTCTTGAAGGATGCAGACTTCTTCCTGTACCACTGCTTGAAGAAGGTGTCTTCCAGAAACTGGCAGTAGGACTGGGAGTTGAGCTTGACTCCATCCTCAACCCGAAAAGGCCCCACAAGCTCATCTTTGATGATACCAGCCCAAACCAGTACTCCACCTCCACCTTGCTGGCGTCTGAGTCGGACTGGAGCTCTCTGCCTTTACCAATCCAGCCACGGGCCCATCCATCTGGCCCATCAAGACTCACTCTCATTTCATCAGTCCATAAAACCTTAGAGAAATCAGTCTTGAGATATTTCTTGGCCCAGTCTTGACGTTTCAGCTTGTGTGTCTTGTTCAGTGGTGGTCGTCTTTCAGCCTTTCTTACCTTGGCCATGTCTCTGAGTATTGCACACCTTGTGCTCTTGGGCACTCCAGTGATGTTGCAGCTCTGAAATATGGCCAAACTGGTGGCAAGTGGCATCTTGGCAGCTGCACGCTTGACTTTTCTCAGTTCATGG
Organism: Copadichromis virginalis; assembly: GCF_057382275.1. Lineage (NCBI taxonomy): Eukaryota > Metazoa > Chordata > Actinopteri > Cichliformes > Cichlidae > Copadichromis > Copadichromis virginalis. The sequence goes on from NC_140618.1 coordinate 612,866, forward strand.
GCAGTTATTTTGCACCTTGGTTTTTCCACACGCTTCTTGCGACCCTGTTGACTATTTTGAATGAAACGCTTGATTGTTCGATGATCACGCTTCAGGAGCTTTGCAATTTTGAGACTGCTGCATCCCTCTGCAAGATATCTCACTATTTTTGACTTTTCTGAGCCTGTCAAGTCCTTCTTTTGACCCATTTTGCCAAAGGAAAGGACGTTGCCTAATAATTATGCACACCTGATATAGGGTGTTGATGTCATTAGACCACACCCCTTCTCATTACAGAGATGCACATCACCTAATATGCTTAATTGGTAGTAGGCTTTCGAGCCTATACAGCTTGGAGTAAGACAACATGCATGAAGAGGATGATGTGGACAAAATACTCATTTGCCTAATAATTCTGCACTCCCTGTATACCCATAACCCCAATATATAAACCCATCAAATATGTATTGCTTGGATTTATTCTTATACTGTGCAATATTTCCACTTTGTTTAATGTCCTTGTGTAACTCATTCCACAAACTGTTTTTAAGAGTGCTGCAAACACGTGGCTGCTTCAACCTGCATCTTCCTCTCAGGTCACACCTTCTCTCTCAATTCTTAAAGAAATGTTGAATATTACTTGGAAGCATATTATGACTTAGCCCTGCGACAGACTGGCGACCTGTCCAGGGTGTACCCCGCCTTTCGCCCTATGACAGCTGGGATAGGCTCCAGCGCCCCCCGCGACCCTGAAAAGGATAAGCGGAAGCGAATGGATGGATGGGATGGCATATTATGACTTGCTTTGAAAATCACCTGTGTGGTTTTAAATTGTACCAAATCCATGAATTTCATAACTTGTGGTTTTAAAAAAAGATCCTTTGTGTTCACGATACCAAACATTATGTAATATTCTTTTTTGCATATTTCTTTAGAGAACTCTTGTTAGTGTTACCCCAGATTAGAACACAGCAATTTAAATATGGTGGCAACAGTTGCAGTGTTTCATTGTTCAGGATGTGCCCTGCTTATATAGTTTTTGCCATCTTGTTACAAAAGTGTTGGATCTGTGGTTTCCAGTTTGTGTTTTCCAAATACTTTTTAATGGACATTTTATGAATTTCTAATTTGCATGTGAATAAATTTCTCAATTTCCAAACAACATAATTTTGGCTTTGAATAAATTCAACGATAACGTGTTTTTTATCAGTTTACCTTGTATCATCTGCAAAAACCACAAACTTCAGTATGTTTGTCCCAAAGTTTAGGACCCAACCTTGTGGGACACCACAGGGAATATTCCAGCACACATTTTGACTGACCAGTTTGTACAAATGGCTGTCTATGATACAGATAACTTTTAACCTTTTAACTTTCTAACCTCTCTTACCATATCTGTCCATTGTGTCAAAAGCGCTGTGCCCCCACGTATGCAGTGTCAGTGTGAACGCAGTCGCTCTGCTCGACCACAGTACCATCTTCAGGGAGTCCAGGCATGGCGGGACATCAGGAAGGAGTTGAGCGGATTTTATAAATGTGCAGAAGGAGTGCGTTTGTTAATGAGGTCAGATCCAATAAGCGAGAACAGAACATTTTTGGATGTGACTGAACAGATTTTTTACGTTACACAATCATGATTATTGTTCACATGCTGCAGTGCTTCCTGTCCCCGCTGTAAAGCTCGCTCCTCTAATGACTCAGCCCGGTGTTGTTCTCTGTCTCTTCATCTTAATGAATGTTTCTGTTTGTCGTATGTGCGTTTTTTTCTCCCTGATAGAAATTGCAGCTGGACCCGAGACTCTTTGAGCTCTCTGCCACCATCTCGGGCCGTGGATGAAACTAATTGGTGCCCTGACGGATGATTGCAGCTGTGCTGACGTTAAGGTCGTTAAGTTCTGCACACACTGTAATGAGGAAGAAACCCACAAATCCTATTGGCTGTCATTTATTTACCACAGCACAAAAGCGAACATGACTTTGTACTGAAAGAGGAGATTTTTTTCCCCGAGGATGAGGAGAAAGGAAGACTTTTCTCCAGTGACAGGTTTAAAAGTGTGAACATGTAAATCAGATGCAGTTTGGGCCTTAATGGATGTGTTTTAGCGGCACTCTCCCAGGCAGCGCCCCTTCGTCCCGCGTCCCAGCGACCCGCTCGCCTGTCTGCTCGCATGATGTTTACAATAATGGGGAGAGGCAGTCCAATTTCACCCGACACGGCAGCCCCCTCTCTACGCCGCTCCTGCGCCACGTCTGAAAAGAGACAAGATTGAAAACAGCACCAAGTTCATGTTGGGCGCAACGCGAGGAGCCGGGCGGCGCCAGCCAGGAGGGCGAGCGTCACACTCCACAAACATCGCTGCTTACATCTGTCTGCTTTTACTGTACTCAGACACACGCACACGGGCTCCGAGGGATTGACATGACAAGTTCCAGAAGACTTCTAATGTAAGCGCCCCCTCTTTGCACTTCCTGTTCCGTGGGGGTGTTTTCAAGCTTGTCTGGGATGAATGGCGCCCAGTGAGGTCACCCAGCGTTTGAGCGTTTTGGTCCTGTTTGTTTATTGACCAACCAATCAGCACGACTCAGGTCGACTCGTTGGGTTCATGGAAACTCAAATGAAATATCTTTTTCTGGATGTCGTCATTTTTCAAATGTTTAGCTCCGTTCACTCCTGTTACTGAGGAACACGTGAGAGCGCCCCCTGCTGCACAGCAGCTGCACGCAGCCAGTTTCTGTACAGTGGGATTAACGGAAAGCCGAACGGCTCCCCTCCATCATCTCTGGATCCTTCTGCAGACACCAGTGAATAATGTGCCTCAGTTAATCTGTCCACCGTTTACTGCTGCATGCTCACTGCTCAGTTTATTAGGTACACCAGTGATATAATATAATGTAGGCATATCAGGGATCATATCGGCCATCTTTGATGAATGTCCTTTCCTCTCTTGCAGGAACTTTGTGTAAAGGTTCACCTCTGTGTCAGGTCTGAATATCAGCTATGTATTTGCAGATAAGGATCTCTGAAGCCTCTCCAACGGATGAAGTTCAGAGTCAATTAAATTTTATTTGTACAGCGCCAAATCACAACAACAGTTACCTCAAGGTACTTTCTGTGGAAAGGCAGACCCTACAATCAGCCTCAGGATACTTTATTAAACTGATGTAAACAGCATTCAAACAGCATTTTCATCTTTTCTGGATTTTCTTTTGATTTTTAAGATCGTGTGATCTGCTCAGATGGCTTTTAGCCACTGATTGCGCTAAAAGAAACACTTTACTTCTTGGTGTCTGCTGCAGCACAGAACGATGAATGTGACCCCGTGGTGAAACCTGGACGTAGTGAGTGCGAGGTGGATCTATCGGACAGTCTGAGAGACGCATCACACTCACATGGAAGCATAATCTTGCTTCATGATCTCCAACATGAACACCACGTTCCAGTCAGACCTGAAGCCAGAATCTCTTCATTAAAGAGCTCAGTAATCAGCTGAGCAGTAGGCTCCTTTTCCCATAGGCGTCATTACAATCGGTCCCCAGAGCAGTCGCCCCCTGCTGGATGTCAGAGAGAATGCTGGCTTAAGAAGCTTCAGCTGTGGCATCACTTTTCAGAAGCGTTTTCAGGCACATTATTCTGTTATTATTCTGGTGAACTGTTTGTATCAGGAACAACATTAATCATAACATTCAGCGGTCTTCAGATAACAGCATGGGTGTGGGAGCGCTCCGAGATTCGTAAAGAAGGAATAGAAATACGAAAATAAACTCTGTCATTGTGATGTAATTCCAGTTCACTCATTACCTCAAACATTACAGCTCTCACAGCTTTAACTGCAATGTGACATCAAGGACGTTTCCATCGTGGCTTTGAGTTTTAACTACAAACAGACTGAGGACAAAATCAGCGTGTTATACTCTCCAACATCCTCCGCCATCCTCCTCCAGGTGTCCTCACCATCAGATCCTTTCTCCCTGACCCCTCCAACCTTGTACTGTACCCTCCATCCTTTGTTCTCTAATCCAGGCATTGGTCCTTCACAAAGTCACCCTCATAAATAAGGTCAGCGCTCAGAGAGAGAGAGAGATGTAGTGTGGAAATTAAACCTGGATATTTTTGTACGCTGCCATGAATCCTTATTGTGTGCAGGTCAAGCCCCTCGTTTTGCTCTGATCTGATGAAAGGTGGGGAAGGAGAAGTTCATATTATTATAAAAAAAACGAGCGAATGAGGATTTCACTGACGAGAGGGGAAGAATGAAAAGGTTAATTGGGCTATTATCCGGCTGTAGTTTTTGAGGGATTTATGAGATGTCCGGGGCTCGCTCTCACTTTCCCTCATTCGCTTTGAGACATGTGCTCACCCACACACACACACACACACACACACACTTTCATCAGCTTCAGGTACAAAACAGGACATATAGATCTCAACGTGCTCTTTCTGGTTTTCTGTTCCACACTGTGAGAGCTGAAATAAGGAGAAGACAGGAAGGTGTGTGTGTGTGTGTGTGTGTGTGTGTGTGTGTGTGAATACATGTTTACGAGCAGAATATGTGTGTATGTCTCAAAGAGAGGAACCTTTTACAGGAAATACTAAATACTGTAAGAGAGAGCCAATATGTAACACCCAGCAGTTTCTGCTGGCTGAGCTTGTGGATAAAATAAAATCCCAAAGTGCTTTGAAGGTGAGCTGGTGGATGTGGGACCACCAGGTCCATCTCTCTGCTTCTGTTTTATGTCACTCTATGACCGATAAACAAGCTCATGTTAAGGTGCTGCTCGCGGCGGGAACAAACAGAGTATCCGAATAAAGTAACCTAAAGCTGGTGGTCGTGGGCAGGATTTCAATGCACAGATTGGTTCCTCCTAAACACCGGCACATTGTGTGTCATTATGACCGCTACCAGAAAAAAAGGATCTGCTCCACAGATTTTCAGAATAAAGGTTTTCTCCGACACTTTCAGAAAACAGCCAACCTGTGTCACAGAGCCTCATCAGCCTGACGTCCCGTCTTGACAGATTTCTTTTGTTTTGATTTGCTCTTTAGGTGTGAAGTCAGCCAAGGTGATTCCGTAATACAACCCAGACCATGCTTCAAATGTAAGATATAAATATTGCTTTTATTTCTGTAAAATTACCAAGAATTAAAAATTACAATTATTCATGCAGTACTTACATTTATTTACAGTATGGTTATTTCCTTCTTACCACCTTATTGTAGTGTACAAGTATTTGTAAATAAATATAGTTATA